>NC_138231.1:23230298-23590298 GCF_964197995.2 Scardinius erythrophthalmus
TGGCGTGACAGTCACGCATTCAGCCTCAATCTCACGCTCTCACGCTTAACAAAGAAATCTCACGCTAAATTAGACATTCTTCTGTGCTGTATTTTTTTTTTCATTCATGTGCACTAAATTTCAGAATTACTATAAACAATTCAGGCTCTTAACTACTGGATGGACCACTATTTATGGCGCAAATTAGTTAAAATCTCCCGGAATCTAGAGTGAGCACGCATGCGAGACAGAGACTAAACCGTAGCGCACGCACGGCGTACGGCAGCGTTGAGCATTGTAGCCAATCACTGACATGTCTGTTGAACGCATCGCCCAATCAGAGGCGTTTAAATGAGTCGCTGTGCTGAAGATGTGTTTTGCGCGAGCTCACCGAGTTCTACACTTTCGCAAACCTGTCATTATTATTGCCTATAAACTTAAGATGCAAATAAAAGATTCACTGCAATGTATTTGATATTCTTGATGCTGTTCTGATGCGCTCCATTACGCACCGCTCTGTTTGGTGTTAGGATGACTAAAAGTTCAGCGGTCTAGCTCTTCAATGTCAGAATGATTAAAGAAGTGAACGAATGCCTGGCAAAATGTAAGTGGAAAACATTTAATATTTGACTGTTTTACAATAGAAATGTTGCTAAATTGCGGACGGATTTTTGATATCTCGAACGGTTTGGCCGTGGCGATGAAACGAATTTATAGCGAGAAAAGATAAGCAGGAAGTGTGTTATAACTTCTGCATACATTAACTGATCTTGATGAAACTTCCGCAGTGTGTTCGTTGTAAGAGGCCGATCACATGGATGTGACTATTGTGAGTCAAAGTTATAGCGCCACCAACTGGCAGCAGGAAGTGTGTCACTTTCAAAATGCTTTGAAATCACCCTCTTAATTTTACCCGATTTGCTTCAAACTTTATGTGTATAATGTAGACACACGGCAGATGTAGACCTGTGAAAGGTTTATTGATATCTTAAATACTGTTGCCGTGGCAACGCATCAAACTTTAATATTCTTTTCAGATGCTTTTGAGACTCTTAACATACTTGAAATTGGATGAAACTCGACAGACACATCACATTTCTTATCCAGTAGACATGTGCAAAGTTTCAGAAACGGACGTGGTGAGGGGCTCAGTAGCGCCACCTTTAGTCAAAAATGGGGGCTTAGTTTTAAGTAGAGTCACAAAAATCGTTATGTATATTGTTCTAATCAAGCCGGACAACTTTCTAATTTATAGTCATAAGCTGTTACCAACAGGAAGTGAGATATTTGGGTTTGAATGTGATTCTTTGGAGAATTCTCTCCCTCTCTCTCTCTGCCTCTGCGTCTCTGTGTGTGTGAGGGGTGGGGGGATTTGTCTTTTGAGTGAGATTTGTTTAAAATTCCTGTTTTTCAAGGTTTCATAAATCAAACACACTTGCATGTAATGATATGAAACTCGGTACACATATAGATCTCATCGGGCCGAACAACTTTCGTGCTCTAAATTTTACGCCAGCACAACAGGAAGTCGGCAATTATGGGTTGTTTGGAGAACGCTTGCTGTGGAATTTGAAACACTTCTCCTAGAGAATTAATTAAATCGCCACCAAACTCGGTGTGCATGAAGTCAAGACACTGAGGATGCTAAATTGCGGACGGATTTTTGATATCTCAAACGGTTTGGCCGTGGCAAGGACACGAATTTATGGCGAGAAAAGAGAAACACGAAGTGTTATAACTTCTGCACACATTAACTGATCTTGATGAAACTTCAGCAGTGTGTTCGTGGTAAGAGGCCGATCAGATGGATGTGACTATTGTGAGTCAAAGTTATAGCGCCACCAACTGGCAGCAGCAAGTGTGTCACTTTCAAAATGTTTTTGACAAAAAAAACATTTTGAAAGTGGGGGTTAGTTTTACCCACAATTACAAAAATCAGTACGTATATTGGTCTCATCGAGCCGGACAACTTTCTAATTTACAGGCATTAGCTGCAACCAACAGGAAGTCAGATATTTTGGTCTGAATATGGAATTTTTGTTAAATCAGCCTCTGAGTTTTTAGTTACTCCTCCTAAAAGGTTTATTTTATTCCCACCAAACTTTTTCAACATGATAAAAATATATTAATGATGCTAAATTGTAAACGGATATTGAATATCTCAAACGGTTTTGCTATGGCGAGGGATTAAATTAATGTCAAAAAGGAAGCAGGAAACATCTCATAACTTCTAAAAATGTAATTATACACCATTTATTTTTATATAAAATTATAAATAAAATAAATTATACAAATATTAGAACTAAACCTATTTTATTCTGTTTTTGCAATTCAAGAAGTATGAAAAAGTTAAAAACAGGCTATTTAGTGCTATTTGGTTCAACAAAAAAACAAACATAGGGCTATACTGCCCTCTTGTGTCCAAAAGGATATCAAAATAGTATATAAAATGTTTTACTAGGTAGGCCTATTGTATTTAAATATAAATTTATTAGGTATATGACTGTGAGGATATTTTCCCATCGGTTAATCGACGTGTGACACGAGTGGGTGCTTTTAAATCGCTAATATAAAAGTGAAAGTAAAAAACGGACGCCCGCACGGACATTGATAATGGTGCACGTTGGAAAAAATGATACTTTTAAACATAACACTAAACCGCCATTAGGTGTCGCCAGGCGACCATCTTAATGAGCGAGTCATTGATTCATTCGTTCAAACGATTCGTTCCAATGACTGAGTCATTCATGATTGAGACAGATGTTTATGGATTGACCATTGAATCTTTAAGTCAACCAATTCGTTTCAAAATGCTGAATCATTCAGTAATGAGAAAACAAGTTGCTGTGAGATGCGCAATGGTTCTGCTGTGATCTTTGTTTAACTATTTTTGCTGCTGAAACAGAACAAAAACAGTCAATATTGCATCTAAAATGTAAGTGACTTAATTGTAACTGTTTATTAACCTGTTGTATGAAATCAATGTCACAGTGTCAATCTCGATTGTATTCAGGAAATAGTAGCCTACTCGTCAAGTGAGGTTGCCTAACTCTATCATATGTTATAAAATATATAAAAACTCCATATTTGTAATTTTTATAGTCAGTATGTTGTTAACTGGTTTGCTTTTTTGTGTGCTGCGCTCATTTGTTTACAATTCTCCTGGAGAAGCAGCATGAGCCTCAGCAGTGCAACCTTGTTACCATTGATCAATAATACATTCATTTTTGACTGCTGATTGCAACTTAAAATAAATGTAATGAAATTAGAATAATCTCTCGTTTTAGTGACTCCCAAGTTATTTTTTTTGTTATTGACGTTCTGATCAGGCTATACTCTGGTCGGGCAAGTAAAATTCTCTTTCAGGTAGGCCTATTGTATTTATATATAAATATATTAGGGATGTGACGGTGATAAAATTTTCCCACCGGTTAATCGACGTGTGACACCGCTGAGGGCTTTTAAGGTGTCATTGTTACAGCGTAATTATACATTTAAGTACAGAGTAATAATAATTAACTACATGCAATTACTATTGGGATAGAGCTGGAAATAGGGGTTTGGTTTAGGGTTAGTTGCATGTAATTAAGCATAATTTATAGTTATTATTACAGTATGTGTAACAAGGACACATTAAAATAAAGTGTTACCCTATCTAATTATGTTTAGGGTTTGGCTTAAGGTTAGTTACTTGTAATTATGTGAAATTTACTCTCATTACTATAGTAAGTACTTGTTAAGATATGTAAGTACAACAAGATATGTAACATCTGACTATGGATGAAAATGAGAAAATTAGCCTTTGGCTAAATCTGGTACAATGCATGAAATGGAAACATTTATGTAAAGAAATTGTACATGGTCCCTTTATAAAGAAAAAATAAACAGTGACAATGTAAAATAAAGTGTTACCAAATTAAGCACCAAATTTGTCTTTTTACACATTGGTTTACACACTGAATAGATTTTAAAGGGGTCATGACATAAGAAACCAAATTTGCCTTGATCTTTTGGTATATAAGAGGTCTTTGTACCATTAAACCTTCCTGCAAGTTTCATAGCTTAAGACGTCTTCCCCATTATAAACGAAGCATTTATTAAAGCAAGCTCTAATTACAGCTCGTTGGGGATTCATGGTAAGAAGTGACGTCACCGGTACAAAGTGACGTACCAGTCGTTTGCATATGACCGCCTCCAGCGCAAGCCAACTACACCTCATTTCGCATCATCGCATTGATATCACGGCCACATGTGTTCAGTCGACGAGCAGCGAGTGGGTCTGTTTACAAGAAGATTGCAACACCGCACAGATGTGCTGTTCCTGGCTGTGACAAACAAAATGTTTGAATACGCTGCCGAGCAATCCAGACATCAGGGAAAAATGGATGCAGTTTATTTTTTGCGGACGTCCCAGTTACGGTAGTGTGTTACGGTAGTAGTGTTAATTTAAGCGTGTGTTCTCTACATTTCAAGGATGACTGTTTTGAGAACAAATCGCAGTGTGATGCTGGCTTTGCCAGAAAACTTTTGCTTAAAGATCAGGCCGTGCCAACTATTCTGGGCCCGAAAATGATGCCGCAAACTGTAAGTAATGTATTTCATCTTAAAACTACTTTTAGCCAATGACGTTAGCCAATCATAACAGTGGGCATTAACTAGGGGTTGCACGACTACTGATTTCTGCTAGTCGATTTCTTATCAAAACAATACTCGAGTTACTCGACTACATGTGGTTCATGCTACTGTAAATGAAAAGACATGAAATAGCTAGATCTTATCAATAAACATTTATTAATTCATAGCCTAATGCAACAATTACATAAGTAAACTCTCATTTTTAAATTTTCATGTAACAGTCTAAAGCCAAATATATAGCCGTTCTTGCCTTTCATTTCAGACGGGCTGTTCACATATCACGTCTTTTTCGCGCTCAAGTTTGTTATTTCAATGGAAGCACCATGGTGTGCTAGTTTTTCCAGGCGCACCGATGCCACGGCGAGATGAATACATCTCAACTTTTCAGAATGCCTCAAGCGCACCGCAGGTCATGTGACAAAAAACAATCAGCTTCGGCCTTTCCGTAACATCATCGAAAGCTCGGCCGAACAGCTGATCGTAGCTGTACAGGGCGGATTTTTCCTTCTCATCTCCATAAATATATCTAGTAGTAAAGCTACTCCACACGTTTTTAGACGCAATATGTGAACGGCCTCTTGCAGAGTTGGCCAATTACAATATTTTTGTCATCCTTGATGAAATACTTCCACACATCTGACGTGTGGTGTCTGTTGGTGATGTTCGCCATTTTTAATTAATTTATGGTTAATGGACGCTCGAGTAGTCGATTGTTTCCGACAGCGTCGACTAGTGGTTGAAGTAGTCGATCTATCGACTACTCGACTAGTCTATGCAAGCCCTAGCGTTAACACTGAACTCTTAAAGGGGAAACACCCCCAAAACAGACTGTTTGAATCAGAGGATGAGTGATCATAAATCACTAAAATTTAAAAGTTTTTTGTCCAAAAAACTATAGTAATACTATAATTGCACCTAAGGGAACATAATAAAACAAAAACCATGTCATGACCCCTTTAAACTATTTCAGTGGTAGAAGAGGCAAAAGAGAATATAAATCACAGCCGAAGCCTGTCAACTCCAAATTGATTCCTCTTTCATGTATCCTTGCACTTGTGTCCCAAAAATATTTTTTTCTTGCTGATCCGAAAAATGATCTGATCCGTGACTCATAAACCATAATATGATCTGTTGAACCATTATTAGCTGCCAAGAGTTTCTGTGGAGTTCAATTGCTCTCAAACGTTTTTTTTAATGGGATACTTCAGCATTTAGCATTAACCTTTGTACCCGTAGAAACCCGGTAGTATTTTCAAATTACCGTGCTTCCCTCCCTCATATCCCCCTGTGATGAGAGATTTATGTATTTTTTGTCTGGAAAAAATCCTCCGATGACGCAAAAATCGTCATTTTGCGTCATCTGAGGATTTTCTGGCCAGAGGCTATACTACAGCCAGTAGTAGGAGCTAGTTCTGCATGTTTTCAACCCCCCATAGGGGGTGGGATCTCACTCACTGAATGTACAAATAGTGTCAGCCCTCTTTTTTTGGAAGCTAAGCTAACAGGCTCTTGTTCTGAGGAGAAAGCTGATTAGGGGTTACCATCCTCTTTTTCCCGGACATGTCCGGCCGTCGAGATCGTCCAAAATGTCCGGGATTCGGCTTTTGCTTTCTACAGTCACCATTCATTGTTTACATGCACACCTTTTGCTTCAATCTAACTGAATTCATTCCGATTGGTGAATCTGAATGTAGTGTTTACATTAACGCTAAACAAGTGATTGGTTGATTTGTGTTTTAGCATTGCTAAGAAAATTCCCGCTCCTCTGTGAGAGATGGCCTACAAGACTGGTGTCTCACAGGTATCGCTCATCAGTAATCACGCCACCAGCCTTGCGCCGTTCTCCCGCGCCCCTCAGCCTCATCCTGCTCACAACAGTAAACATAATGAATGGCGACTGTAGAAGCCGAATCCCGGACATTTTGGGCAATTTCGAAATCCCGGGCAGACTCGTCACGGAGACTCATGATAAAACAACGTCTTTTAAGTTTTGAGTCAACTAGTAGCCTAGCCTAGTTGTTTATCTGCACTCTCTTAACGGTAGGCGTGGCTTGGGAGTGGCCTCGTAGGGCAGCGAAGCAAGTGCATTCTGGGAGTTATTGTCTTTCATCCACATGAGCCAAAAATACATTTTCTGGCTTTTCTCAGTCTAGAAGGCTCCAAATTCAAAAATAATTTCACATTTCTACTACATAAATTACCCATTTTAAATACACATTCATCTTTCCAGAGGTGAAGTATCCCTTTTAATATTAATGATGGTCTGAAACCCAGGTAGTCTAACGCTGGTTTCACACAAAATGTGCATGAGCTGACTGAAATCACCAGCTCTAGTATAATTGCTTGACTGCTATGTAACTTCAGGTTCTTATTATTCCGCCAGGAAAAGTCATGTGTGGATGGGAGCGGTGGTATTATTTGAAAGATATTTAGTTTTGTTTGAGAAACATAGTAGCAAAAAAATATCCAAGAGAACTTTGCTGTAGGCTTTGTTTTCTGAGTTACATCTGTGAAATAATAATTATTTATTACTTTTGGAAAGACAGGATTACAAAGTCCACATGCATTTCTTAATTTCTTCAGTTTTAACAACCGTTCACAGAGGCTGTTATTTGATACTACTTTTTAATTATCCTGCTGTCATCGTTTTCATAATGAACTGTGATTGCTCGCTTTACATGTCTGTAAGATGTATAAGTGGGTGGTTTAGGCCAAAATAAACTGCAGAGTTGACCAGACTTTATGCTGGAAATCGAAAATCTCTGCTAATCTAGCTTAGATATAATGGACAGACAACACCTCGGACACCTCACCTCATCTCGGACTCAAACCTGAAAAATCAACCAGACAATGGAAAAGCAACACGTTACCCTTCAGAAACGGACAGTCAAGTTAAGTTAAGTTTTAGAAATGCTAATGCAAACCAGTGGAAGGAGAGAGAAGATATGCCACCATCTGTGTTCATTAGTGTACAGTGCCAACCTGAGAGAATATGAGGGCATCATGCATTGTGGGTGCAGTCACAGCAATCGCCATATTCCCTGCCTTCAGGAATCACAACAACCTGGACTGATTTGCAAGTTGGCAAACTCAGGCTTCAAAGACACGACACGAAAGACACTTGACTGCATTTCTGCAGTCACCTTGAGTTTGTGGAGAACATTCAGTTAAAATTTAAAAACGGCCGATAGGCCATGTTCACTCTAGAAGCATCAAAGCTAAAGTTGTTGGTTTTATACAGAACATCTTGCTCTGTGTTCTTCAAAGTGTATACCCTTAGTCAGAAATACAGAAGAAAAGAATGAGTGATCATTGCCAGAGGTCTGTTTGTGTTACACGTACATAAATTGACACCCATCTCTGATGTTCATCTCCTCAGATAACAGAAGTTTTAATCTATCCTTCGCTCTGCTCTTGGGGAAACTAGCACACTGATGGTGAATCATTTCATCACATGAACGCCTGGGCCCTGTTCACCTCAGAGCAATATGAATGTTGAATCCCAATGAAGAGTAGGAGCTTGAAAGAGTCTTCATGGAATATGTGTATATGTGAGTAACAGAGCACAATCTGACTGGCAAATGGTACATATTGTAATGAAAACAATTTCAGTCGCCCTCTTGGTAGGTATTGCTCCCTCACTGATATAAGACCACTGTTATGGTTTATATTTCAAGGTTTGGAGATGTTAATACAGTAACTTGAAATCTCTATTGCTGTCTGATAATGAAGCTTCTTCATAGCTGTAGATCTGTTGTAACATTATCACTATTTTATGTTAGATATGCCTTTATGTAATAGTGTGAATGTTTAGCATGATTTTTGTCATGACTGTTTATTTAAGTGGGAATGTGACTGGAAAATGACCCAGGCTGGACTCCCACCCCCCAAGCACAACAGCTCTTCATATATCAGAAGCAACGCACCACCCTCTGTGCCAATGTAGACTTTATGACCAAGTAGAAACCTCTGCCAAGAAAGTCATATACATACTGTATACAGTTTAGCATGTAGAGAATGGTGATCCATCATCCAATTTATTATTAGGGGAAATTATTGGAAAAAAATGTTGCTCGACAGGTACATGCTTATCTAATAGAGAATAACTTGTTTGAGCAATTTCAGTCTACATCATTCATATTATAGCACAGAGACTGCACTTATTAAAGTCACTAATGATTTGTTGATGGCTGTGGATTCTGGACTTTAATCAATACTCATTCTTCTTGATTTAAGTGCTGCTTTTGACACCATTTCACATGGTATTTTATTGGAGAGTTTGATTTCAATCGGAATCCTCTTGATTGGTTTAGATCATATTTATTGGGTTGGACTCAGTTCGTTAAAATAAAAATCACAGAAATCTCAGCTTACTAGTGGCGTGCCTCAGGGCTCAGTTTTGGGCCCTATTCTGTTCATTATTTATCTATTGCCTTTATGACAATTTTTCAGCAAATTCAGTATAAACTTTCATTGTTATGCTAATGACAGCCAGCTCTATATCTTAAAAGCCTAATTCAATGTTACCACCTTCCTCTTTTAATTTGCTTATCTGAAATTAAATCATGGTTTACATGTAATTTTCTTTAGGTGAACAGTGACACAAAGTGTGTGTGAGTGCACAGGACACAGGTGTGTGTTCCCTAAAGCTGATTTACCAACCACACACCTCTCCTGACTTTTCTGTTTTTTCCTATTCATTGCATTATTTGTGTAAAATAATGTCTTAGCATTTTTTGCTCTTTATGATCTAGAAACTGACAGTAAAAGAAAATAATTTGAAAACAGTTTGCTGCAATGACAGACAGGCCTATGCCTATAATCAACTTTATTGCTTCAGTGTTTTGTCGACCAAATCTACATTGGCACAGCAAAAGGCATTTTGACAGGGGGCTGCTGCTGCTCCTACATTTGTATAAAGGTTTACAAGGGACAAAAGCAGGATAGCAGACTTGTTTGTTGACTGTTGTTTGGCACCGGAACAGAGCTGAGGTGTATGTGTGTACCTTGTGATGTTTTTAAAGGATGTTCAGACTGATGCCAATACTCCATTAAATCAAGTCCTGCCTGATCATTATTCCTGTCAGACACCAGTGTGCCACTTCTGCAGAGGTTAATGACTGTTTGCCCCATTGTCTTTAGGGAAGATTTATCCTGATTAAAGGCCTGAGGAGGTCAAAAGGTCATAATGTGAAGGGATCCTGGGTGCTGTAGTTTTGAACAGGGTTGAATGGCTAGAAAGTCTGTTTAAAGATTAGCATCAAATATAAAATTTTCTTTGGCTTATACCTGAAATAATTACAGAAGTGTGTGTTCATGTGTGTGAATGTCAGAAAGAGATATATTCAGTAGAATTTTGAGTTCCATCGTTACCAGCATAGTTACATTGAAAATTTAAAAACAGCATTGCAAAGTTGTGTGGTTGGAACAACAGCTCTCAACCTATGGTTAAAAACAGTTTCTTGTTAGTTTCTATGTATGGACTTACATAGATCATGTTCTTGAGCAAAATAAGCAAGCAACATGCAGTACATTCTATATCTTTAATTCCAAATATATCCCTTTCATGCATGAATTATGATAACCTCAGTCAGGATTTTTTCCCTATGTGTTTTTATTGCTCTTAGGGCATGAAATACAAGAATTGATTTTTATTTAATTTTTTTACAAATTTTTCAAAGAGATTTTCAGATGTTCACTTGAGTGGACAGCATGTGGTTATGGTTTAAACTTAAGATATATTATATTAAATATAAGACAATAATCAAACAGATAAAGTATGTGAATTTAACAAACTAATCAATACAATTATATCAAATCATGTGAAAACTATAAAATATATACAAAAAATATAAATGCAAAATATTGCAAAGGCTTCATACAAGTTGCACATCGCGTATCTTTGATATCAGAACATGAGGACGTGATTCCATCAGAATTTTCTACAGCCTGTCAAGGTACAACTGTGGAAACCACTCAGATGCTCCCTCCAGTTCACCAGAGTATGGAGATTTACCCTTATTAGCTGATCATTATGATTATGTTCAAGATGGACATGCACATTTCTATCATAGCCCTCCTGAGAAAACCTAGCGATACGTTTTTTCAGTCTCATCTGAAATGATCAGTGTTGGGGGTAATGCATTTCAAGTAACATGCATAACGCATTCAGATTACTTTTTTGAGGTTACAAGTAAAGTAATGTGTTACAAGTAACATGCATTACCTAATCAGATTACTTTTTGATCTAACAAGTAATTAACTAAGTAATGTGCATTACCTAATCAGATTACTTTTTGATGTAACGAGTAAAGAAACGCATTACAAGTAACACGTAATCAGATTACTTATTGATGTTATGAGTAAAGAAACGCATTACAATAACGCACATTACATAATCAGATTACTTTTTGATGTTATGAGTAAGGAAATGCATTACAAGTAACATGCATTACGTAATCAGATTACTTTTTGATGTTGTGAGTAAAGAAACGCATTACAATAGCGCACATTAAATAATCAGATTACTTTTTGATGTTATGAGTAAGGAAACGCATTACAAGTAACATGCATTACGTAATCAGATTACTTTTTGATGTTATGAGTAAAGAAACGCATTACAAGTAACATGCATTACGTAATCAGATTACTTTTTGATGTTATGAGTAAAAAAAACACATTACAATAACATGCATTATGAAATCAGATTACTTTTTGATCTAACAAGTAAAGTAATGCATTACAAGTGTCATACATTATGTAATTACATTACTTTTTTCGATGTCAATGAAAATTACATTCTAATAATACAAATACATTTATTTACAGTAAAAAAAGTCACTGCAGATTAAGTTTTTAAGTTTTAAGTTTCAAAAACAATATTCACATTATAATTATGAATTGTAGCTGAAATATAGCAGTTGATGCATGACGTCCACTACAGTGGACATCAGGCTTGTGCACAATTCAGAATTGAATTGAGAATGACTCCTTAATTCTAATTAAATTCTTGAATTTGAATTGAATTTGAATTGATGTCAAAAACAGGATCTAGAATTACAATTCAAATTTGAATTAAAGGAAGCAGAATTGCAATTCAATAAACATTCAAAGAAATTCATATACATATTTTAAGTGAAGTGTTTAACAATGACATACAGTCATTGACAATAACAACAGTGGCTCAGTGGTTCATGTAGGTTGTCTACAAACTGAAAGGTTGGTGGTTCAATCCCCGGTTCCACTTGACCAAGTGTCGAGGTTTTTCATGAGCAAGACACCTAACCCCAGCTGCTCCCGACGAGCTGGTTGGCGCCTTGCATGGCTGACGCCGTTGGTGTATGAATGGGTGAATGTGAGGCTATGGCGCTTTGGTGGCCATAGGTCTGTGAAAGCGCTATAAAAATGCAGTCCATTTACCATTTAGTCACAGAACAAATAATTAAGTTTGATTTATTGTAATTGTAATTTTGTGGAACATGATGGAACATGACTCCATTTCCCAGAATGCTTTACTTTAACCAAGTATTTCAAATGGTTGCTAAACAATTTGAGGTGGACATTTGTTTGAAAGCACAATTTGATGGGCAACACTGGACTTTTTAAGTTTCAGAAGTCCCTTACAACTTCACTCTGCACCTGTTGAGAGAAGCTTTAGTGTTGCAGGAAAGATATTCAGACCAGAACTGTGCAGACTCAATGAAAAGGAGTTGAGGAGCTATTGAGAATTAGATGCAACAGTGTTGCTCAGTAATTTTTTGCATTGGAATACATGATAACTTCATTTACAACAACTTTGTGTTTGTGTGATTACTTTAAAATGAAAATTACATTGGAACAAAACTAATTAAACAACACTGAGGGGGTAATTTATTTCAAGAATTTGATCAATATATATTTTAGAACAAAATGTATGCAGGGTTGAGGAGTAAATAGTTACGTGAAATGAAATTTCTGTTATTAAATTACATAATTAAAGTAATTGTATTTAGTTGTATTACTGAGGTAAAATGTTTAATTCAACTAGTTACTAATCAACTTAAAACGAAATTGCTTTGCTTTGATAAAGTTATCCAAATAAAGTAATCCAAACCACATTTATAATGGGTAACTAATAACAGTAAGCAATAACATTTACAAAGTAACCTTCCTAACACTGAATGCATGCGAGAGTCAACACATTCTTTCTGTTGTGTGACTGTGTGGAATTTCTTTGAATTGCCATGAATTTAATTCCACTTCCTGTCATTCCAATTCAAATTCAATTCAATGTCCTGTGGGGCGGAGTAAATTCAATTCAAATTCCAATTCATGAATTGAATGGAGGCCAATTCTGAAATTCTGAATTTTGCACAAGCCTGGTGGACATGTGATTAATCAGAGTTTTCTCTCAATCTAAAATCAAAACTTGGAAAATTTTACTGTGATATGACTCATTAGATATTGCTTGATGCTGCAGTATTTTTTTTACCTACAAGAGTCTCCTAGGATAGAAGGAATGGGTGGATATTCCGGGGGAACTTGGCATGTCTGACTGACCCTTGGCCATCTTGGTTTGGAGGGGGAAAAAATCGAAACACAATGGCTTGCCACTTGGTTGCAATTTATAGGATGATGCACCAGGGTCCAATGAAGAGGCTAATGTGCAACTTTGCCATAAAAACCCGTGCAAATTCAAGAAAATGCTTTTTTAATAGCTGTCCACTGTAGTGCCCACTATGCATGAAAGGGATATACAAATTCCATTCTACATCTTTTAGTTTGTGAAGAGCCTCAAAGCACACTTCAATGACTAGCTAGTTAGTTTCTCCAATGATGTACCATACTATGTTGGTGGTTAAGCAGCAAGTTATGTCATTGTACGAGCAACGTAGTGGTTCTGTTTAGTCACCAAAGAACAGTTCATTCATAACTAAGGCTGTAACCATGTCTTGAATACTGTGGGGGAGAAAACCAAATTGTTTGTTTGCTTTGTTTAGTTTTTAATGTAATGTCCTTTTTATTGTACCCCAGTGTTTATTAGGAGGAAAACATACAAATTAATACATCAGCGAGTAACGACACAATGTGTGGGGGAAGATGAACGGCGAGAGAGCTGCGGTTAATTTCACGCCCCTGTATTTTCCTGTCACGCCTGGCTAATTTCTGTCATGTTCTGCCGACGTGTTGAAATACTCCGTCTGCGAGCCTCTGGTGGTGTTTCTCAGAGAGTCTGGTCTGACTAGCACATCAGCAGAGAAGCTTCCATTTAAAACAGCCGGCATTTAAACACACGGCCACGAGGAAGAGAGGCCAGCTGGCCCCAAACGATTGGGTTGCTGTTGACTGACATTTCAATGCGAGTTTGATAGCACAGCCAAGCGTAAATGCATATATAAATGTACCAATCTGCACTTTTCTTGAATTAATTAACACCTTACTGGGCTTTTTTCCATTAACGGAATAAGAGATGAGGTTTGCGGCTTCGATCAATACCTAGCACCCTGCCACCATCTGCATAACTAAAATGCATTCTGATTAGAAAATGCATATTTCATTAGTAAAATCAAAGACTTGATTGACATGGACCTTGTTTTTTTTTGTTTTTTTTATTACAAACAGCTGATCTCAAATAAATACATCCCTGAGAAAAAACTTTAATTGTTTTCTGACCTTCACAATTAGTAAATGACAGCCACCTGCATCAGAAACAGTATTTTTGCAGGCCGGTCCAGCTCGGTGACTGACGACTGTCTAAATGCCGGGACACACCAAGCCCACGGTCAGCCATCAGCAAACATCTGTCTGATCATCTGTCAGGCTAATTTTTGCGGTGTGTTCCACACGCCGGCTCTCGTCGGGCTTACGTCGGGCCAGTTTGCCCGATTCAGCATGTTGAATCGCAGTCGGGGCAGTCGTTGAGAGTGGGAACTCTCATTTGATGTTCAGTTTAGCAAACGAATCAGTGATGAAAGAGAGCAAGTCAAGACGGCACAGACAGAAGGCTGAAGTTATGCTACCCAAGCAATCCAAAATGCAAATATTTTCATAACATGAACCACTTAAAATAAAGAAAGTTATCAACATAACTGATATTCAAAATAGTAAGCAAGCGCTGCTTTATTTACGTTTTGTAGATCTGCGTATATCTCGTATATTTCGGTTTCTTCTTTTGAATGGCAAACACAGTATTGGTAACTGCTGATATAGACAGTTAATTCCTTACACTCAAGCGCAGACTATTTAGATACTGTATGCTAGTTTGCAGTTGGATCGAATGCAATAATTAGGCGAACATTTCATGGTACAACGCCTTCCACAGACAAAACATATAAATACATTTAGACCACTTAACTTAGTGATTGCTATCAGGATGCAGAGGCGTCGCAATAGGGCAGGCAAGCCAGGCAATTGCCTGGGGCCCTGCATTTTAAGGGGGCCCCCGAGGGCTGATCATTCAATCAGGAATGTTAATATAAAGACGCAGCAACATCTCCGCATCCCCCTTAGTGGGGCCCCTCTCTCGTTACCTGTTTATGCTTTTACTGTCTCGCCTCAGCAGCCTTTTTCAAACTGGAGCAGCGCTTACTCACGGTATTTAGCAAATAAGATAAATGTTCGCTATTATTAGGCGCATATAAAAGTGTTTGTGCGGAGTGTGGAGCACGCACTGCATGACATGGAGGTGTGGCGGAGGGAAATATGCCACCGCCTTGTGGGGGAAATATTCAACACTATACTAAGGAAGACTGAGTGAGCAACAGGATCCTAGTCCCCCCACCCAATGCTTTTATTCTTGTACAACTGCTAGCCTTTTTGTGTGTGGTGTTTATCGTTTTGCAATGTGTAATGCTCAAGAGTCGGCGAGGTGGGCTTCAGGATTTACTCAATACACGGCAGCCACCTGAAGTGTGTGTATGTAGAAAACTCAGGAGTTAAACCTAGTTGACTGCAGAACCCGCCCTCCCCAGATCTAACAGGATAGGTAAGACGCCCTCACTCCTTAGCATAAGTGACTCAAAATTAGCATAAACAGTTTTAGCTTAACAAACAAAAATAACATTTATTTTTTACTGCATGAATTGAAATGATTCTGTTTTCTTTGTTTTCACAGGAAGTGTAAAACAATTTCAAATGCAGACCAATCAAAGTGAAATAAAAATGTGGAAAATAATAAAGAGAGAAAAATCAACAAATGTTTCAGTTTAATCTCAACAAAATAACAATCAGTTTCACTTATTGTAAGTAGACTGCAACGTTTCACAGTTCACTTCAGTTAACTCAACCTTTCAAATAAAGTTAACTTGATTCAAAGTTCACTTAAATTCGGCTCAAAAATCCAAGATCCAATTCAAAAATCCAGGAAAAGAAAGGAAAAGGTTATACTCAGTCCATTTATGAGTTCACGGCCAAAAAGTTTGTTTAGTTTATGTGCACAAAAGAAGGTCTATGAATCCCTTTGCAGGAAAATTCACTGATCACAGTTTCAGCAAAAATAACTGCACGATTGAACAGTTTAGTTCTGATGACTCACTGACAGAAAATTATAGTTTGCTTACCAGTGTTCAGTAGGAAAAGAGGAAAATAATGTATATCACCACTCTTGGTTCGTGGATGAGGAGCTGAATGATGACCAACGGATGGCAGGGTACTGTTTCTTCACTCATGAGCCGCGTTTCCACTGTCGGGCCAGGGCCGGGCCGTGCTAGTGCGTGCCAGGGCCAGTCGCGTTTCCACTGTCACTTCCGGGGCTTGATCGGGGCTTACTCGGGGCCAACGGCCAGGATTTCTGGCCCGTCGAATACCTTGGGCCAAAGCGGGCCAGCTCGGGCTAGAGGAGTGGTTACGAACAGAGGCGGAGTTCACCTGAGTCGGGAGACGGCAGCGCCGGATGATTCTGTCAGCATTAAAGACTTTTAAAATAATTTAACTTGCGTTCATGTTTGAATGCCTTCTGTTTGTGATGCAAAAGACTATGCGCGCTAACCATTACCATAGTAAACGCAATCACAGTCAAGCTATCACAGTCATGTTTTTATTTTATCTCAGTAGCCTACGTCTCATCTCTTTATACCGGACTATCATAAAATAAAACAACTTTTTTATCGGGAGCTTCCTCTGTTTCTCTGACTGAAAATATCTGTATGGGAGTCGAGAGAGTGCTAAAGCTCCTCAGGTCGTATTTTTGGTGGCATATATTTGTAGAAATTATCATTCTTTCTAAATGTGATGTAAATATGTCCTGTAACTACCAGATAAACAGAAACAGACGCGACTGAAGAAGTAAGTGCCCAGCAAACAAGGGACGTCCCCCGGACGTTTCGAACGTCCCCTCAGGACATGTGTCCTCTTTCTTTTGTGAAATAGACCTAACGATAATTTATTTCTGAGTGACTAATGTGCAGTTTTGACATAAATTAATTCATTATGATCAATGTATCACTTTTTATTGTAAACCTGTGGTAAAACATTGATGCTTGGGTTTTAAATATTCAAGTAAACAACAAAAATGCCAGCAAACGGCCGCTTTTATCATGTTTGTTTTCAACGCTGTTTCCAGTGATTTCTGATTAGTTTTCTGATAAAACTTCCATTTGTTGGCGAAATGATGGGTTAGTGTGACGTTGTTCCAGAGAGGTGTGTTACGGGCGTGTTTTAGTGAAGCGCTGTGGAGCTTCTGGCCCGACAGTGGAAACGCAGCTCCGGTGCTATTAGCCCGAGGCTATTAACCCGGCACGGCCCGTTTAAAGCCCTGACTCGCACTGGCCCGACAGTGGAAACGCGGCTATTGATCCTCAGCGATTGCCCTCGCGATCCTGACGAAAACACGAAAGTATTCAACTCATACGCAACTGAAACTTACTGAAACTAACAGGTCTTTTGCCCAGCTTCACGCACGAACACGGCAGAAAACTTGTTTTAACACTCACTTCAACAACCTTGTTCACATAAAAAAACACTCAGAGGCAACGTCATGCAGCTCTTATGTATGTCGCGGGTCTAAACTTTCAGCTTGCCGCTGCTCTTCTCCACTCTCTCCTCGTGCGACTCGTCATAACCCAAAATGGCGGCGCCCATGTCAAACATCAAAATAAAAGTCTTCACAATTTTAATCACAAATTTGTAGATCCCCTACACTCCCCCCTGCTACTCTCACTAACAGCCGCGAGTGAAAATTATTATTATTATTGCAGTTTAATTGCACTTAAGTATTGGCTTGTAGCAGTTTCGATTTGGGCCATTCTCGCTTTATTGCCTTAATTGCTCGGCGACACAGCAACTGGAGAAATATATAAATAGAGAGGAGTTTCAGATCACATTCGGGGACAAGCAGTCAGTTGGTGAACTTCGGCGAGAGCGCGCAAGTGTTTTTTTTTCTAAATACACCAGTTCTGCTGTTATTCAGTGTTGTATTTGACTCAAGGTAAGCCTATCTTCGATTCTCTGCTTATCTTTTATTTTTACCTTCTCACAAATCTGTATTTTATCTAGACGTGTTGATACTCTAACTAACAGACGTGAGTGGAAATTATTATTAGGGCCCAAGCCCTGAAAGGGCGAAGGCCCTATTGTTTTCGTTAGGATTATTAGGGCCCAAGCCCTGAAAGGGCGAAGGCCCTATTGTTTTCGGTAGGATTATTATTAGGGCCCAAGCCCTGAAAGGGCGAAGGCCCTATTGTTTTCGTAAGGATTATTCTTCATTAGGGCCCAAGCCCTGAAAGGGCGAAGGCCCTATTGTTTTCGGTAGGATTATTAGGGCCCAAGCCCTGAAAGGGCGAAGGCCCTATTGTTTTCGGTAGGATTATTATTAGGGCCCAAGCCCTGAAAGGGCGAAGGCCCTATTGTTTTCGGTAGGATTATTAGGGCCCAAGCCCTGAAGGGGCGAAGGCCCTATTGTTTTCGGTAGGATTATTATTAGGGCCCAAGCCCTGAAAGGGTGAAGGCCCTATTGTTTTCGGTAGGATTATTATTATTATTATTAGGGCCCAAGTCCTGAAAGGGCGCAGAGCCCTATTGTTTTCGGTAGGATTATTAGGGCCCAAGCCCTGAAAGGGCGAAGGCCCTATTGTTTTCGTAAGGATTATTCTTCATTAGGGCCCAAGCCCTGAAAGGGCGAAGGCCCTATTGTTTTCAGTAGGATTATTAGGGCCCAAGCCCTGAAAGGGCGAAGGCCCTATTGTTTTCGGTAGGATTATTGTTTATTAGGGCCCAAGCCCTGAAAGGGCGAAGGCCCTATTGTTTCCGGTAGGATTATTAGGGCCCAAGCCCTGAAAGGGAGAAGGCCCTATTGTTTTCGTTAGGATTATTATTATTAGGGCCCAAGCCCTGAAAGAGCGCAGAGCCCTATTGTTTTCGTAAGGATTATTATTATTAGGGCCCAAGCCCTGAAAGGGCGAAGGCCCTATTGTTTTCGGTAGGATTATTAGGGCCCAAGCCCTGAAAGGGCGAAGGCCCTATTGTTTTCGTTAGGATTATTATTATTAGGGCCCAAGCCCTGAAAGGGCGAAGAGCCCTATTGTTTTCGGTAGGATTATTGTTTATTATTAGGGCCCAAGCCCTGAAAGGGCGAAGGCCCTATTGTTTTCGGTAGGATTATTAGGGCCCAAGCCCTGAAAGGGCGCAAAGCCCTATTGTTTTCGTTAGGATTATTATTATTATTAGGGCCCAAGTCCTGAAAGGGCGAAGGCCCTATTGTTTTCGGTAGGATTATTATTATTATTATTATTATTATTATTATTATTATTATTATTAGGGCCCAAGCCCTGAAAGGGCAAAGGCCCTATTGTTTTCGTTAGGATTATTAGGGCCCAAGCCCTGAAAGGGCGAAGGCCCTATTGTTTTCGTTAGGATTATTATTAGGGCCCAAGCCCTGAAAGGGCGAAGGCCCTATTGTTTCCGGTAGGATTATTAGGGCCCAAGCCCTGAAAGGGCGAAGGCCCTATTGTTTTCGGTAGGATTATTAGGGCCCAAGCCCTGAAAGGGCGAAGGCCCTATTGTTTTCGGTAGGATTATTATTATTATTATTATTAGGGCCCGAGCACCGATGGTGTGAGGACCCTCTTGGAATTGCTCTGTTTATTAGGGCCCGAGCACCGATGGTGTGAGGACCCTCTTGGAATTGCTCTGTTTATTATTAGGGCCCGAGCACCGATGGTGTGAGGACCCTCTTGGAATTGCTCTGTTTATTAGGGCCCGAGCACCGATGGTGTGAGGACCCTCTTGGAATTGCTCTGTTTATTATTATTATTATTATTCTTCTCCGCATTTAATTGCATTTTTGAGGGCCTAAACATGCTCGAAAACTCACGAAACTTTGCACACGCGTCAGAACTGGCGAAAATTTACATCTGATATAGGTTTCAGAATTGGGCGGGGCAAAATGGCTCGATAGCGCCACCTATAAAAGTTCAACGGAGTGCGCCTCCCGCTGTGTTCCACGTACGTGTACGAAATTCGGTACATATGTGTAAGGACCTAATACCTACAAAAAAGTCTCTTGGAGCGTAGCTCTAAACACAACAGGAAGTCAGCCATTTTCAACTTCCTCTCTGATTTTTGTGCACTTTTTGCCATTTTCAGGCCTCGTACTTTAACGAACTCCTCCTACAGTTTTAATCTGATCATCTTCAAATTTGGTGAGTGTAATCTTAAGGCCTTTGCGACGTTAAATTGCGAAGATCTTGAGTTTTCGTCGAAGGGCGGGCCCTCGGCGGCCTGACATTGTTTTCGTTAGGATTATTATTATTATTAGGGCCCAAGTCCTGAAAGGGCGAAGGCCCTATTGTTTTCGGTAGGATTATTATTATTATTATTATTATTATTATTATTATTATTAGGGCCCAAGCCCTGAAAGGGCAAAGGTTTCAAATGTTTCAAATTTGAAACAGGAAGTTGCTGTAACTCAGGCATGGAATGTCCAATCTGCCCCAAACTTCACACTTTTGATAAGCGTTCTGTCCTGAACACATGACCATGCTCATATTCAGTTATAGTCATAGCGCCACCTGCTGGCAACAGGAAGTGACATGTTTAACACTGTTGTGAACTCCTGATAACATATAAAAAAGTGCCAGCAACTGCTAAACATGCTAACAACATACTAGACACATGCTAAAACATGTTAGCAAACACTTAGCTAAGTGCTAAAGCATGCTATTACTGCAATTAAATAGGAATTTGCTGTAACTCAGGCACGGAATGTCCAATCTGCCCCAAACTTCACACGTTTGATAAGAGTCATGGCCTGAACACATCTACATGAGAATATTCAGTTATAGTAATAGCGCCACCTACTGGTAACAGGAAGTGTCATGTTTAACACGTTGATGCCGTTCTAGCAACATGTTAAAAATGCCATTGACTTCTAAACATGCTAGAAACATGTTAAAACATGCTAGCAAAACTTAGCTGAGTGCTAAAGCATGCTAATTCAATGAAACAGGATGTTGTTGTTACTCAAGAAGGCAATGTCCAATCTGCCCCAAACTTCACACTTTTGATAAGCGTTCTGTCCTGAACACATGACCATGCTCATATTCAGTTACAGTCATAGCGCCACCTGCTGGCAACAGGAAGTGACATGTTAAACACTGTTGTGAACTCCTGATAACATATAAAAAAGTGCCGGCAAGTGCTAAACATGCTAACAACATACTAGAAACATGTTAGCAAACACTTAGCTAAGTGCTAAAGCATGCTATTGCTGCAAATAAATAGGAAGTTGCTGTAACTAAGGCATGGAATGTCCAATCTGCCCCAAACTTCACACTTTTGATAAGCGTTCTGTCCTGAACACATGACTATGCTCATATTCAGTTATAGTCATAGCGCAACCTGCTGACAACAGGAAGTGACATGTTTAACACTCTTGTGGACTCCTGATAACATATAAAAAAGTGCCAGCAAGTGCTAAACATGCTAACAACATACTAGAAACATGCTAAAACATGCTAGCGAACACTTAGCTAAGTGCTAAAGCATGCTATTACTGCAATTAAATAGAAATTTGTTGTAACTCAGGCACAGAATGTCCAATCTGCCCCAGACTTCACACGTTTGATAAGAGTCATGGCCTGAACACATCTACATGAGAATATTCAGTTATAGTAATAGCGCCACCTACTGGTAGCAGGAAGTGTCATGTTTAACACGTTGATGCCGTTCTAGCAACATGTTAAAAATGCCATTGACTTCTAAAAATGCTAGAAACATGTTAAAACATGCTAGCAATACTTAGCTAATTCAATGAAACAGGATGTTGTTGTTACTCAAGAAGGCAATGTCCAATCTGCGCCAAACTTCACACTTTTGATAAGCGTTCTGTCCTGAACACATGACCATGCTCATTCAGTTACAGTCATAGCACCGCCTGCTGGCAACAGGAAGTGATATGTTAAACACTGTTGTGGACTCCTGATAACATATAAAAAAGTGCCAGCAAGTGCTAAACATGCTAACAACATACTAGAAACATATTAGCAAACACTTAGCTAAGTGCTAAAGCATGCTATTGCTGCAATTAAATATGAATTTGCTGTAACACAGGCATGGAATGTCCAATCTGCCCCAAACTTAATATGTAACATGCAAGAAACATGCTAGCAACACATAGCTAAGTTCTAAAGCATGCTAGAAATGCTAAAGGAAGTTGTTGTAACTTAGGCATACAATGTCCAATCTACCCCAAACTTCACACGTTTGATAATAGTTATCTCCTGAACACAAGTCCATGCTCATATTCAGATATAGTCATAGCGCCGCCTGCTGGCAACAGGAAGTGACGTTTAACACTATTCTGGACTCCTAATAACATATAAAAAAGTGTCACCAACTGCTAAACATGTTAGCAACATACTAGAAACATGCAATCAAATACTTAGCTAAGTGTTAAAGCATCCTATTACTGCAATTAAATATGAATTTGCTGTAACTCAGGCATTCAATGTCCAATCTACCCCAAAATTAATATGTAATATGCTAGAAACATCATAAAACATGCTAAAAATGCTAAAGGAAGTTGTTGTAACTCAAGCATACAATGTCCAATCTGCCCCAAACTCCACATGTTTGATAAAAGTCCTGCACTGAACACATCTACATAGCGATATTCAGATATAGACATAGCCCCACCTACTGGCAACAGAAACTGACATGGTTAACACAGTAATGCAGTACTAACCACATAACTATTGTGTACTAAGCATGCTAAAAACATACTAAACATGCTAGCAACTACTATATATACCTCCTTAAATGCACATTGTCCAACCATGCTCTGTCTTCCTAAAGCCACCGGGTGGCGGCGGCACGGGTGCGAGGGCCCTTTCATCGCTGCTTGCAGCTTTAATTAGGGCCCGAGCACCGATGGTGTGAGGACCCTCTTGGAATTGCTCTGTTTATTATTATTATTATTATTATTATTATTATTCTTCTCCGCATTGAATTGCATTTTTGAGGGCCTAAACATGCGCGAAAACTCACGAAACTTTGCACACGCGTCAGAACTGGCGAAAATTTACATCTGATATAGGTTTCAGAATTGGACGGGGCAAAACGGCTCGATAGCGCCACCTATAAAAGTTCAACGGAGTGCGCCTCCCGCAACGTTCCACGTACGTGCACGAAATTCGGTACATACATGTAATGACCTAATACCTACAAAAAAGTCTCTTGGAGCATAGCCCTAAACCCAACAGGAAGTCAGCCATTTTGAACTTCCTCCCAGATTTTTGTGCAGTTTTTGACATTTTCAGGCCTCATACTTTAACGAACTCCTCCTACAGTTTTAATCTGATCATCTTCAAATTTGGTGAGTGTAATCTTAAGGCCTTTGCGACGTTAAATTGCGAAGATCTTGAGTTTTCGTCGAAGGGCGGGTCCTCGGCGGCCTGACAAATTTTGATGTTTCGCCATGAAACAGGAAGTTGCTGTAACTCAGGCATGGAATGTCCAATCTGCCCCAAACTTCATACGTTTGATAAGAGTTCTGTCCTGAACACATGACCATGCTCATATTCAGTTATAGTCATAGCGCCACCTGCTGGCAACAGAAAGTGACATGTTTAACACTGTTATGGACTCCTAATAACATATAAAAAAGTGCCAGCAAGTGCTAAACATGCTAACAACATACTAGAAGCATGCTAAAACATGCTAGCAAACTCTTAGCTAAGTGCTAAAGCATGCTATTATTGCAATTAAATAGGAATTTGCTGTAACTCAGGCATGGAATGTCCAATCTGCCCCAAACTTCACACTTTTGATAAGCGTTCTGTCCTGAACATATCTACATGAGAATATTCAGTTATAGTAATAGCGCCACCTACTGGTAACAGGAAGTGTCATGTTTAACACGTTGATGCCATTCTAGCAACATGTTAAAAATGCCATTGACTTCTAAACATGCTAGAAACATGTTAAAACATACTAGCAATACTTAGCTAAGTGCTAAAGCATGCTAATTCAATGAAACAGGATGTTGTTGTTACTCAAGAAGGCAATGTCCAATCTGCGCCAAACTTCACACTTTTAATAAACGTTCTGTCCTGAACACATGACCATGCTCATATTCAGTTATAGTCATAGCGCCACCTGCTGGCAACAGGAAGTGACATGTTTAACACTGTTATGGACTCCTAATAACATATAAAAAAGTGCCAGCAAGTGCTAAACATGCTAACAACATACTAGAAGCATGCTAAAACATGCTAGCAAACTCTTAGCTAAGTGCTAAAGCATGCTATTATTGCAATTAAATAGGAATTTGCTGTAACTCAGGCATGGAATGTCCAATCTGCCCCAAACTTCACACTTTTGATAAGCGTTCTGTCCTGAACATATCTACATGAGAATATTCAGTTATAGTAATAGCGCCACCTGCTGGCAACAGGAAGTGACGTTTAACACTGTTCTTGACTCCTAATAACATATAAAAAAATGCCAGTAGGTGCTAAACATCCTACCAACATACTATAGACATGCTAAAACATACTAGCAAACACTTAGCTAAGTGCTAAAGAATGATATTACTGCAATTAAATATGAATTTGCTGTAACTCAGGCATGGAATGTCCAATCTGCCCCAAACTTCACACTTTTGATAAGCGTTCTGTCCTGAACACATGACCATGCTTATATTCAGTTACAGTCATAGCGCCACCTGCTGGCAACAGGAAGTGACATGTTTAACACTGTTATGGACTCCTAATAACATATAAAAGAGTGCCAGCAAGTGTTAAACATGCTAACAACATACTAGAAACATGCTAAAACATGCTAGCAAACTCTTAGCCAAGTGCTAAAGCATGCTATTATTGCAATTAAATAGGAATTTGCTGTAACTCAGGCATGGAATGTCCAATCTGCCCCAAACTTCACACTTTTGATAAGAGTCATGGCCTGAACACATCTACATGAGAATGTTCAATTATAGTAATAGCGCCACCAACTGGCAACAGGAAGTGACATGTTTAACACGTTGATGCCGTTCTAGCAACATGTTAAAAATGCCATTGAGTTCTAAACATGCTAGAAACATGTTAAAACATGCTAACAATGCTTAGCTAAGTGCTAAAGCATGCTAATTCAATGAAACATGACTTTGTTGTTACTCAAGAAGGCAATGTCCAATTTGCACCAAACTTCACACGTTTGATAAGAGTTCTGTCCTGAACACACATCCAAGCTCATATTCAGTTATAGTCATAACGCCACCTACTGGCAACAGAAACTGACATGGTTAACACAGTAATGCAGTACTAACCACATAATTATTGTGTACTAAGCATGCTAGAAACACACTAAACATGCTAGCAACACTTAGCTGAGTCATGAAGCATGCTATTATCACCATTATACAAAACATTTTGTAACTGACTTTGACATACTCTTACTATATATACCTCCTTAAATGTACATTTCCCAACCATGCTCTGTCTTCCTAAAGCCACCGAGTGTTGATGGCACGGGTGCGAGGGCCCTTTCATCGCTGCTTGCAGCTTTAATTAGGGCCCGAGCACCGATGGTGTGAGGACCCTCTTGGAATTGCTCTGTTTATTATTATTATTATTATTATTATTATTCTTCTTCTCCGCATTGAATTGCATTTTTGAGGGCCTAAACATGCTCGAAAACTCACGAAACTTTGCACACGCGTCAGAACTGGCGAAAATTTACATCTGATATAGGTTTCAGAATTGGACGGGGCAAAATGGCTCGATAGCGCCACCTATAAAAGTTCAACGGAGTGCGCCTCCCGCATCGTTCCACGTACGTGCACGAAATTCGGTACATACATGTAATTACCTAATACCTACAAAAAAGTCTCTTGGAGCGTAGCCCTAAACACAACAGGAAGTCAGCCATTTTGAACTTCCTCTCAGATTTTTGTGCAGTTTTTGCCATTTTCAGGCCTCGTACTTTAACGAACTCCTCCTACAGTTTTAATCTGATCATCTTCAAATTTGGTGAGTGTAATCTTCAGGCCTTTGCGACGTTAAATTGCGAAGATCTTGAGTTTTCGTCGAAGTGCGGGTCCTCGGCGGCCTGACAAATTTCGATGTTTCGCCATGAAACAGGAAGTTGCTGTAACTCAGGCATGGAATGTCCAATCTGCCCCAAACTTCACACTTTTGATAAGAGTTCTGTCCTGAACACATGACCATGCTCATATTCAGTTATAGTCATAGCGCCACCTGCTGGCAACAGGAAGTGACATGTTTAACACTGTTATGGACTCCTAATAACATATAAAAAAGTGCCAGCAAGTGCTAAACATGCTAACAACATACTAGAAGCATGCTAAAACATGCTAGCAAACTCTTAGCTAAGTGCTAAAGCATGCTATTATTGCAATTAAATAGGAATTTGCTGTAACTCAGGCATGGAATGTCCAATCTGCCCCAAACTTCACACTTTTGATAAGCGTTCTGTCCTGAACACATCTACATGAGAATATTCAGTTATAGTAATAGCGCCACCTACTGGTAACAGGAAGTGTCATGTTTAACACGTTGATGCCATTCTAGCAACATGTTAAAAATGCCATTGACTTCTAAACATGCTAGAAACATGTTAAAACATGCTAGCAATACTTAGCTAAGTGCTAAAGCATGCTAATTCAATGAAACAGGATGTTGTTGTTACTCAAGAAGGCAATGTCCAATCTGCACCAAACTTCACACTTTTGATAAGCGTTCTGTCCTGAACACATGACCATGCTTATATTCAGTTACAGTCATAGCGCCACCTGCTGGCAACAGGAAGTGACATGTTTAACACTGTTATGGACTCCTGATAACATATAAAAAAGTGCCAGCAAGTGCTAAACATGCTAACAACATGCTAGAAACATATTAGCAAACACTTAGCTAAGTGCTAAAGCATGCTATTGCTGCAATTAAATATGAATTTGCTGTAACACAGGCATGGAATGTCCAATCTGCCCCAAACTTAATATGTAACATGCAAGAAACATGCTAGCAACACATAGCTAAGTTCTAAAGCATGCTAGAAATGCTAAAGGAAGTTGTTGTAACTTAGGCATACAATGTCCAATCTACCCCAAACTTCACACGTTTGATAATAGTTATCTCCTGAACACAAGTCCATGCTCATATTCAGATATAGTCATAGCGCCGCCTGCTGGCAACAGGAAGTGACGTTTAACACTATTCTGGACTCCTAATAACATATAAAAAAATGCCAGTAGGTGCTAAACATCCTACCAACATACTAGAGACATGCTGAAACATACTAGCAAACACTTAGCTAAGTGCTAAAGAATGATATTACTGCAATTAAATATGAATTTGCTGTAACTCAGGCATGGAATGTCCAATCTGCCCCAAACTTCACACTTTTGATAAGCGTTCTGTCCTGAACACATGACCATGCTTATATTCAGTTACAGTCATAGCGCCACCTGCTGGCAACAGGAAGTGACATGTTTAACACTGTTATGGACTCCTAATAACATATAAAAAAGTGCCAGCAAGTGTTAAACATGCTAACAACATACTAGAAACATGCTAAAACATGCTAGCAAACTCTTAGCTAAGTGCTAACGCATGCTATTATTGCAATTAAATAGGAATTTGCTGTAACTCAGGCATGGAATGTCCAATCTGCCCCAAACTTCACACTTTTGATAAGAGTCATGGCCTGAACACATCTACATGAGAATGTTCAGTTATAGTAATAGCGCCACCTACTGGCAACAGGAAGTGACATGTTTAACACGTTGATGCCGTTCTAGCAACATGTTAAAAATGCCATTGAGTTCTAAACATGCTAGAAACATGTTAAAACATGCTAACAATGCTTAGGTACGTGCTAAAGAATGCTAATTCAATGAAACATGACTTTGTTGTTACTCAAGAAGGCAATGTCCAATTTGCACCAAACTTCACACGTTTGATAAGAGTTCTGTCCTGAACACACATCCATGCTCATATTCAGTTATAGTCATAACGCCACCTACTGGCAACAGAAACTGACATGGTTAACACAGTAATGCAGTACTAACCACATAATAATAGTGTACTAAGCATGCTAGAAACAGACTAAACATGCTAGCAACACTTAGCTGAGTCATGAAGCATGCTATTATCACCATTATACAAAACATTTTGTAACTGACTTTGACATACTCTTACTATATATACCTCCTTAAATGTACATTTCCCAACCATGCTCTGTCTTCCTAAAGCCACCGAGTGTTGATGGCATGGGTGCGAGGGCCCTTTCATCGCTGCTTGCAGCTTTAATTAGGGCCCGAGCACCGATGGTGTGAGGACCCTCTTGGAATTGCTCTGTTTATTAGGGCCCGAGCACCGATGGTGTGAGGACCCTCTTGGAATTGCTCTGTTTATTATTATTATTATTATTATTATTATTATTATTATTATTATTCTTCTCCGCATTGAATTGCATTTTTGAGGGCCTAAACATGCGCGAAAACTCACGAAACTTTGCACACGCGTCAGAACTGGCGAAAATTTACATCTGATATAGGTTTCAGAATTGGACGGGGCAAAACGGCTCGATAGCGCCACCTATAAAAGTTCAACGGAGTGCGCCTCCCGCAACGTTCCACGTACGTGCACGAAATTCGGTACATACATGTAATGACCTAATACCTACAAAAAAGTCTCTTGGAGCATAGCCCTAAACCCAACAGGAAGTCAGCCATTTTGAACTTCCTCCCAGATTTTTGTGCAGTTTTTGACATTTTCAGGCCTCATACTTTAACGAACTCCTCCTACAGTTTTAATCTGATCATCTTCAAATTTGGTGAGTGTAATCTTAAGGCCTTTGCGACGTTAAATTGCGAAGATCTTGAGTTTTCGTCGAAGGGCGGGTCCTCGGCGGCCTGACAAATTTTGATGTTTCGCCATGAAACAGGAAGTTGCTGTAACTCAGGCATGGAATGTCCAATCTGCCCCAAACTTCATACGTTTGATAAGAGTTCTGTCCTGAACACATGACCATGCTCATATTCAGTTATAGTCATAGCGCCACCTGCTGGCAACAGGAAGTGACATGTTTAACACTGTTATGGACTCCTAATAACATATAAAAAAGTGCCAGCAAGTGCTAAACATGCTAACAACATACTAGAAGCATGCTAAAACATGCTAGCAAACTCTTAGCTAAGTGCTAAAGCATGCTATTATTGCAATTAAATAGGAATTTGCTGTAACTCAGGCATGGAATGTCCAATCTGCCCCAAACTTCACACTTTTGATAAGCGTTCTGTCCTGAACATATCTACATGAGAATATTCAGTTATAGTAATAGCGCCACCTACTGGTAACAGGAAGTGTCATGTTTAACACGTTGATGCCATTCTAGCAACATGTTAAAAATGCCATTGACTTCTAAACATGCTAGAAACATGTTAAAACATACTAGCAATACTTAGCTAAGTGCTAAAGCATGCTAATTCAATGAAACAGGATGTTGTTGTTACTCAAGAAGGCAATGTCCAATCTGCGCCAAACTTCACACTTTTAATAAACGTTCTGTCCTGAACACATGACCATGCTCATATTCAGTTATAGTCATAGCGCCACCTGCTGGCAACAGGAAGTGACATGTTTAACACTGTTATGGACTCCTAATAACATATAAAAAAGTGCCAGCAAGTGCTAAACATGCTAACAACATACTAGAAGCATGCTAAAACATGCTAGCAAACTCTTAGCTAAGTGCTAAAGCATGCTATTATTGCAATTAAATAGGAATTTGCTGTAACTCAGGCATGGAATGTCCAATCTGCCCCAAACTTCACACTTTTGATAAGCGTTCTGTCCTGAACATATCTACATGAGAATATTCAGTTATAGTAATAGCGCCACCTACTGGTAACAGGAAGTGTCATGTTTAACACGTTGATGCCATTCTAGCAACATGTTAAAAATGCCATTGACTTCTAAACATGCTAGAAACATGTTAAAACATACTAGCAATACTTAGCTAAGTGCTAAAGCATGCTAATTCAATGAAACAGGACTTTGTTGTTACTCAAGAAGGCAATGTACAATCTACCCCAAACGTCACACGTTTGATAAGAGTTATCTCTTGAACACATGTCCATGCTCATATTTAGTTATAGTCATAGCGCCACCTGCTGGCAACAGGAAGTGACGTTTAACACTGTTCTTGACTCCTAATAACATATAAAAAAATGCCAGTAGGTGCTAAACATCCTACCAACATACTATAGACATGCTAAAACATACTAGCAAACACTTAGCTAAGTGCTAAAGAATGATATTACTGCAATTAAATATGAATTTGCTGTAACTCAGGCATGGAATGTCCAATCTGCCCCAAACTTCACACTTTTGATAAGCGTTCTGTCCTGAACACATGACCATGCTTATATTCAGTTACAGTCATAGCGCCACCTGCTGGCAACAGGAAGTGACATGTTTAACACTGTTATGGACTCCTAATAACATATAAAAAAGTGCCAGCAAGTGTTAAACATGCTAACAACATACTAGAAACATGCTAAAACATGCTAGCAAACTCTTAGCCAAGTGCTAAAGCATGCTATTATTGCAATTAAATAGGAATTTGCTGTAACTCAGGCATGGAATGTCCAATCTGCCCCAAACTTCACACTTTTGATAAGAGTCATGGCCTGAACACATCTACATGAGAATGTTCAATTATAGTAATAGCGCCACCAACTGGCAACAGGAAGTGACATGTTTAACACGTTGATGCCGTTCTAGCAACATGTTAAAAATGCCATTGAGTTCTAAACATGCTAGAAACATGTTAAAACATGCTAACAATGCTTAGCTAAGTGCTAAAGAATGCTAATTCACTGAAACAGGATGTTGTTGTTACTCAAGAAGGCAATGTCCAATCTGCGCCAAACTTCACACTTTTGATAAGCGTTCTGTCCTGAACACATGACCATGCTCATATTCAGTTACAGTCATAGTGCCACCTGCTGGCAACAGGAAGTGACATTTTAAAAACTGTTGTGGACATATAAAAACATATAAAAAAAGTGCCAGCAAGTGCTAAACATGCTAACAACATACTAGAAACATGTTAAAACATGCTAGCAAACACTTAGCTAAGTGCTAAAGCATGCTATTGCTGCAATTAAATTGGAATTTGCTGTAACTCAGGCATGGAATGTCCAATCTGCCCCAAACTTCACACGTTTGATAAGCGTTCTGTCCTGAACACATGACCATGCTCATATTCAGTTATAGTCATAGCGCCACCTGCTGGCAACAGGAAGTGACATGTTTAACACTGTTATGGACTCCTAATAACATATAAAAAAGTGCCAGCAAGTGCTAAACATGCTAACAACATACTAGAAGCATGCTAAAACATGCTAGCAAACTCTTAGCTAAGTGCTAAAGCATGCTATTATTGCAATTAAATAGGAACTTGCTGTAACTCAGGCATGGAATGTCCAATCTGCCCCAAACTTCACACGTTTGATAAGAGTCATGGCCTGAACACATCTACATGAGAATATTCAGTTATAGTAATAGCGCCACCTGCTGTCAACAGGAAGTGACATGTTTAACACTGTTGTGGTCTCCTAATAACATATAAAAAAAGAGCCAGCAAGTGTTAAACAGGTTAGCAACATACTAGAAACATGCTAGCAAACACTTAGCTAAGTGCTAAAGCATGCTATTACTGCAATTAAATAGGAATTTGCTGTAACTCAGGCATGGAATGTCCAATCTACCCCAAACTTCACACGTTTGATAAGAATCATGGCCTGAACACATGTCTATGCTCAAATTCAGTTATAGTAATAGCGCCACCTACTGGCAACAGGAAGTGACATGTTTAACACGTTGATGCCGTTCTAGCAACATGTTAAAAATGCCATTGAGTTCTAAACATGCTAGAAACATATTAAAACATGCTAGCAATACTTACCTAAGTGCTAAAGCATGCTAATTCAATGAAACAGGACTTTGTTGTTACTCAAGAAGGCAATGTACAATCTACCCCAAACTTCACACGTTTGATAAGAGTTATCTCTTGAACACATGTCCATGCTCATATTTAGTTATAGTCATAGCGCCACCTGCTGGCAACAGGAAGTGACGTTTAACACTGTTCATGACTCCTAATAACATATAAAAAAATGCCAGTAGGTGCTAAACATCCTACCAACATACTAGAGAAATGCTAAAACATACTAGCAAACACTTAACTAAGTGCTAAAGAATGATATTACTGCAATTAAATATGAATTTGCTGTAACTCAGGCATGGAATGTCCAATCTGCCCCAAACTTCACACTTTTGATAAGCGTTCTGTCCTGAACACATGACCATGCTTATATTCAGTTACAGTCATAGCGTCACCTGCTGGCAACAGGAAGTGACATGTTTAACACTGTTATGGACTCCCAATAACATATAAAAAAGTGCCAGCAAGTGTTAAACATGCTAACAACATACTAGAAACATGCTAAAACATGCTAGCAAACTCTTAGCTAAGTGCTAAAGCATGCTATTATTGCAATTAAATAGGAATTTGCTGTAACTCAGGCATGGAATGTCCAATCTGCCCCAAACTTCACACTTTTAATAAGAGTCATGGCCTGAACACATCTACATGAGAATGTTCAGTTATAGTAATAGCGCCACCTACTGGCAACAGGAAGTGACATGTTTAACACATTGATGCCGTTCTAGCAACATGTTAAAAATGCCATTGAGTTCTAAACATGCTAGAAACATGTTAAAACATGCTAACAATGCTTAGCTAAGTGCTAAAGAATGCTAATTCAATGAAACATGACTTTGTTGTTACTCAAGAAGGCAATGTCCAATTTGCACCAAACTTCACACGTTTGATAAGAGTTCTGTCCTGAACACACATCCATGCTCATATTCAGTTATAGTCATAACGCCACCTACTGGCAACAGAAACTGACATGGTTAACACAGTAATGCAGTACTAACCACATAATTATTGTGTACTAAGCATGCTAGAAACAGACTAAACATGCTAGCAACACTTAGCTGAGTCATGAAGCATGCTATTATCACCATTATACAAAACATTTTGTAACTTACTTTGACATACTCTTACTATATATACCTCCTTAAATGTACATTTCCCAACCATGCTCTGTCTTCCTAAAGCCATTGAGTGTTGATGGCACGGGTGCGAGGGCCCTTTCATCGCTGCTTGCAGCTTTAATTATTATTATTCTTCTTCTTCTCCGCATTGAATTGCATTTTTGAGGGCCTAAACATGCTCGAAAACTCACGAAACTTTGCACACGCGTCAGAACTGGCGAAAATTTACATCTGATATAGGTTTCAGAATTGGACGGGGCAAAACGGCTCGATAGCGCCACCTATAAAAGTTCAACGGAGTGCGCCTCCCGCAACGTTCCACGTATGTGCACGAAATTCGGTACATACATGTAATGAACTAATACCTACAAAAAAGTCTCTTGGAGCATAGCCCTAAACACAACAGGAAGTCAGCCATTTTCAACTTCCTCTCAGATTTTTGTGCAGTTTTTGACATTTTCAGGCCTCGTACTTTAACGAACTCCTCCTACAGTTTTAATCTGATCATCTTCAAATTTGGTGAGTGTAATCTTAAGGCCTTTGCGACGTTAAATTGCGAAGATCTTGAGTTTTTGTCAAAGGGCGGGTCCTCGGCGGCCTGACAAATTTCGATGTTTCGCCATGAAACAGGAAGTTGCTGTAACTCAGGCATGGAATGTCCAATCTGCCCCAAACTTCACACTTTTGATAAGCGTTCTGTCCTGAACACATGACCATGCTCATATTCAGTTACAGTCATAGCGCCACCTGCTGGCAACAGGAAGTGACATGTTTAACACTGTTATGGACTCCTAATAACATATAAAAAAGTGCCAGCAAGTGCTAAACATGCTAACAACATACTAGAAGCATGCTAAAACATGCTAGCAAACTCTTAGCTAAGTGCTAAAGCATGCTATTATTGCAATTAAATAGGAATTTGCTGTAACTCAGGCATGGAATGTCCAATCTGCCCCAAACTTCACACTTTTGATAAGCGTTCTGTCCTGAACACATCTACATGAGAACATTCAGTTATAGTAATAGCGCCACCTACTGGTAACAGGAAGTGTCATGTTTAACACGTTGATGCCATTCTAGCAACATGTTAAAAATGCCATTGACTTCTAAACATGCTAGAAACATTTTAAAACATGCTAGCAATACTTAGCTAAGTGCTAAAGCATGCTAATTCAATGAAACAGGATGTTGTTGTTACTCAAGAAGGCAATGTCCAATCTGCGCCAAACTTCACACTTTTAATAAACGTTCTGTCCTGAACACATGACCATGCTCATATTCAGTTACAGTCATAGTGCCACCTGCTGGCAACAGGAAGTGACATGTTAAACACTGTTGTGGACATAAAAACATAAAAAAAGTGCCAGCAAGTGCTAAACATGCTAACAACATACTAGAAAAATGCTAAAACATGCTAGCAAACACTTAGCTAAGTGCTAAAGCATGCTATTGCTGCAATTAAATAGGAATTTGCTGTAACACAGGCAAGGAATGTCCAATCTGCCTCAAACTTCACACGTTTGATAAGAGTCATGGCCTGAACACATCTACATGAGAATATTCAGTTATAGTAATAGCGCCACCTGCTGTCAACAGGAAGTGACATGTTTAACACTGTTGTGGTCTCCTAATAACATATAAAAAAGAGCCAGCAAGTGCTAAACAGGTTAGTAACATACTAGAAACATGCTAGCAAACACTTAGCTAAGTGCTAAAGCATGCTATCACTGCAATTAAATAGGAATTTGCTGTAACCCAGGCATGGAATGTCCAATCTGCCCCAAACATCACACGTTTGATAAGAATCATGGCCTGAACACATGTCTATGCTCAAATTCAGTTATAGTAATAGCGCCACCTACTGGCAACAGGAAGTGACATGTTTAACACGTTGATGCCGTTCTAGCAACATGTTAAAAATGCCATTGAGTTCTAAACATGCTAGAAACATATTAACACATGCTAGCAATACTTAGCTAAGTGCTTAAGCATGATAATTCAATGAAACAGGACTTTGTTGTTACTCAAGAAGGCAATGTACAATCTACCCCAAACTTCACACGTTTGATAAGAGTTATCTCTTGAACACATGTCCATGCTCATATTTAGTTATAGTCATAGCGCCACCTGCTGGCAACAGGAAGTGACGTTTAACACTGTTCTTGACTCCTAATAACATATAAAAAAAATGCCAGTAGGTGCTAAACATCCTACCAACATACTAGAGACATGCTAAAACATACTAGCAAACACTTAGCTAAGTGCTAAAGAATGATATTACTGCAATTAAATATGAATTTGCTGTAACTCAGGCATGGAATGTCCAATCTGCCCCAAACTTCACACTTTTGATAAGCGTTCTGTCTTGAACACATGACCATGCTTATATTCAGTTACAGTCATAGCGCCACCTGCTGGCAACAGGAAGTGACATGTTTAACACTGTTATGGACTCCTAATAACATATAAAAAAGTGCCAGCAAGTGTTAAACATGCTAACAACATACTAGAAACATGCTAAAACATGCTAGCAAACTCTTAGCTAAGTGCTAAAGCATGCTATTATTGCAATTAAATAGGAATTTGCTGTAACTCAGGCATGGAATGTCCAATCTGCCCCAAACTTCACACTTTTGATAAGAGTCATGGCCTGAATACATCTACATGAGAATGTTCATTTTTAGTAATAGCGCCACCTACTGGCAACAGGAAGTGACATGTTTAACACGTTGATGCCGTTCTAGCAACATGTTAAAAATGCCATTGAGTTCTAAACATGCTAGAAACATGTTAAAACATGCTAACAATGCTTAGCTAAGTGCTAAAGAATGCTAATTCAATGAAACATGACTTTTTTGTTACTCAAGAAGGCAATTTCCAATTTGCACCAAACTTCACACGTTTGATAAGAGTTCTGTCCTGAACACACATCCATGCTCATATTCAGCTATAGTCATAACGCCACCTACTGGCAACAGAAACTGACATGGTTAACACAGTAATGCAGTACTAACCACATAATTATTGTGTACTAAGCATGCTAGAAACAGACTAAACATGCTAGCAACACTTAGCTGAGTCATGAAGCATGCTATTATCACCATTATACAAAACATTTTGTTACTAACTTTGACATACTCTTACTATATATACCTCCTTAAATGTACATTTCCCAACCATGCTCTGTCTTCCTAAAGCCACCGAGTGTTGATGGCACGGGTGCGAGGGCCCTTTCATCGCTGCTTGCAGCTTTAATTATTATTATTATTATTCTTCTCCGAATTTAATCGCATTTTTGAGGGCCTAAACATGCTCGAAAACTCACGAAACTTTGCACACGCATCAGAACTGGCGAAAATTTACATCTGATATAGGTTTCATAATTGGGCGGGGCAAAATGGCTCGATAGCGCCACCTATAAAAGTTCAACGGAGTGCGCCTCCCGCTATGTTCCACGTACGTGTACGAAATTCGGTACATACATGTAAGGACCTAATACCTACAAAAAAGTCTCTTGGAGCGTAGCCCTAAACACAACAGGAAGTCAGCCATTTTCAACTTCCTCTCAGATTTTTGTGCAGTTTTTGCCATTTTCATGCCTCGTACTTTAACGAACTCCTCCTACAGTTTTAATCTGATCATCTTCAAATTTGGTGAGTGTAATCTTAAGGCCTTTGCGACGTTAAATTGCGAAGATCTTGAGTTTTCGTCGAAGGGCGGGTCCTCGGCAGCCTGACAAATTTTGATGTTTCGCCATGAAACAGGAAGTTGTTGTAACTCAGGCATGGAATGTCCAATCTGCCCCAAACTTCACACTTTTGATAAGCGTTCTGTCCTGAACACATGACCATGCTCATATTCAGTTACAGTCATAGCGCCACCTGCTGGCAACAGGAAGTGACATGTTTAACACTGTTGTGAACTCCTGATAACATATAAAAAAGTGCCAGCAAGTGCTAAACATGCTAACAACATACTAGACACATGCTAAAACATGTTAGCAAACACTTAGCTAAGTGCTAAAGCATGCTATTACTGCAATTAAATAGGAATTTGCTGTAACTCAGGCATGGAATGTCCAATCTGCCCCAAACTTCACACGTTTGATAAGAGTCATGGCCTGAACACATCTACATGAGAATATTCAGTTATAGTAATAGCGCCACCTACTGGTAACAGGAAGTGTCATGTTTAACACGTTGATGCCGTTCTAGCAACATGTTAAAAATGCCATTGAGTTCTAAACATGCTAGAAACATGTTAAAACATGCTAGCAAAACTTAGCTGAGTGCTAAAGCATGCTAATTCAATGAAACAGGATGTTGTTGTTACTCAAGAAGGCAATGTCCAATCTGCCCCAAACTTCACACTTTTGATAAGCGTTCTGTCCTGAACACATGACCATGCTCATATTCAGTTACAGTCATAGCGCCACCTGCTGGCAACAGGAAGTGACATGTTTAACACTGTTGTGAACTCCTGATAACATATAAAAAAGTGCCAGCAAGTGCTAAACATGCTAACAACATACTAGACGCATGCTAAAACATGCTAGCAAACACTTAGCTTAGTGCTAAAGCATGCTATTACTGCAATTAAATAGGAATTTGCTGTAACTCAGGCACGGAATGTCCAATCTGCCCCAAACTTCACACGTTTGATAAGAGTCATGGCCTGAACACATCTACATGAGAATATTCAGTTATAGTAATAGCGCCACCTACTGGTAAAAGGAAGTGTCATGTTTAACACGTTGATGCCGTTCTAGCAACATGTTAAAAATGCCATTGACTTCTAAACATGCTAGAAACATGTTAAAACATGCTAGCTAAACTTAGCTGAGTGCTAAAGCATGCTAATTCAATGAAACAGGATGTTGTTGTTACTCATGAAGGCAATGTCCAATCTGCCCCAAACTTCACACTTTTGATAAGCGTTCTGTCCTGAACACATGACCATGCTCATATTCAGTTACAGTCATAGCGCCACCTGCTGGCAACAGGAAGTGACATGTTAAACACTGTTGTGGACTCCTACTAACATATAAAAAAGTGCCAGCATGTGCTAAACATGCTAACAACATACTAGAAACATGCTAAAACATGCTATCAATCACTTAGATAAGTGTTAAATCATGATATTACTGCAATTAAATGGGAATTTGTTGTAACACAGGCATGGGATGTTCAATCTACCCCAAACTTAATATGTAACATGCAAGAAACATGCTAGCAACACTTAGCTAAGTTCTAAAGCATGCTATAAAAGCTCAAGGAAGTTGTTGTAATTTAAGCATAAAATGTCCAATCTACCCCAAACTTCACACGTTTGATAAGAGTTATCTTTTGAACACATGTCCATGCTCATATTCAGTTATAGTCATAGCGCCGCCTGCTGGCAAAAGGAAGTGACGTTTAACACTGTTCTGGACTCCTAATAACATATAAAAAAATGCCAGTAGGTGCTAAATATCCTACCAACATACTAGAGACATGCTAAAACATACTAGCAAACACTTAGCTAAGTGCTAAAGCATGATATTACTGCAATTAAATATGAATTTGCTGTAACTCAGGAATGCAATGTCCAATCTACCCCAAAATTAATATGTAAAATGCTAGAAACATCATAAAACATGCTAGAAATGCTAAAGGAAGTTGTTGTAACTCAAGCATACAATGTCCAATCTGCCCCAAACTTCACATGTTTGATAAAAGTCCTGCACTGAACACATCTACATAGCAATATTCAGATATAGACATAGCCCCAACTACTGGCAACAGAAACTGACATGGTTAACACAGTAATGCAGTACTAACAACATAATTATTGTGTACTAAGCATGCTAGACACATACTAAACATGCTAGCAACACTTAGCTGAGTCATGAAGCATGCTATTATCCCCATTATACAAAACATTTAGTAACTGACTTTGACATACTCTTACTATATATACCTCCTTAAATGTACATTGCCCAACCATGCTCTGTCTTCCTAAAGCCACTGAGTGTTGATGGCACGGGTGCGAGGGCCCTTTCATCGCTGCTTGCAGCTTTAATTATTATTATTATTATTATTATTTTGTCAACCTTTCGGGCACTTTTGGGGCCCTTAACATGCTCGAAAACTCTTGAAACTTTGCACACAGGTCAGAACCCGCGGCCATCAGGGTCGGGCTGAGGCTGGTACCCGGGCGTGGCAGGGGGGCTCGACAGCGCCCCCTGGAACGGGATCCGAACACGTGTCCATAAATCAAACACGCTTGCATGTAATAATATGAAACTCGGTACACATATAGATCTCATCGGGCCAAACAACTTTCGTGCTCTAAGTTTTACGCCAGCCCAACAGGAAGTCGGCTATTTAGGGTTGTTTGGAAACGCATGCTGTGGAATTTAATGTACTCCTCCTAGAGAATTCATCCAATCTCCTCCAAACTCGGTCAGCATGAAGTCAAGACATTGAGGATGCTAAATTGCGGACGGATTTTTGATATCTCGAACGGTTTGGCCGTGGCGAGGAAACGAATTTATGGCGAAAAAATGAAACAGGAAGTGTGTTATAACTTCTGCATACATTAACTGATCTTGATTAAACTTCAGCAGTGTGTTCGTTGTAAGAGGCCGATCGCACAGATGTGACTATTGTGAGTCAAAGTTATAGCGCCACCAACATGCAGCAGGAGGTACATCACTATTAAAATGCTTTGAAATCACTGTCTTATTTTTACCAGATTTGCTTCAAACTTTATGTGTACAATGTAGACACACGGCAGATGTAAACCTGTGAAAGGATTATTGATATCTTAGATACTGTTGCCGTGGCAACGCATGAAACTTTAATATTCTTTTTTTATGCTTTTGAGACTCTTAACATACTTGAAATTGCATGAAACTCGACAGACACATCACATTTATTAGCCCGTAGACATGTGCAAAGTTTCAGAAACGGGCGTGGTGAGGGGCTCAGTAGCGCCACCTTTAGTCATAAGTGGGGGGGTTAGTTTTATCAACAGCAACAAAACTTGGTATGTGTATTGTTCTCATCAAGACGGACAACTTTCTAATTTACATGATCTATCTCCGACCAACAGGAAGAGAGATATTTTGGTTTCAATGTGGATTTTCGGAAGAATTTTCTCTCCCTCTCTCTGTGTCTCTGTGTGTGTGAGGGGAGGGGGGATTTGACTATTGCTTTTATATTGTTAATCAAGGTTTCAGGGGCTTTTGGGGCCCTTAACATGCTCAAAAACTCTTGAAACTTTGCACACAAGTCAGAACCCCCTGCCATCAGGGACGGGCTGAAGCTGGTACCCGGGCGTGGCAGGGGGGCTCAACAGCGCCCCCTTGAAAGGGGTCCCAAAACTTGGTCCATAGATCAAACACGCTTGCATGAATTAATATGAAACTCGGTACACATATAGATCTCATCGGGCCGAACAACTTTCCCCCAGTCAAGTTTTACGCCAGCCCAACAGGAAGTCGGCTATTATGGGTTGTTTGGAAAACGCTTGCTGTGGAATGCGAAGTACTTCTCCTAGAGAATTCATCCAATCCCCACCAAACTCGGTGTGCATTTAGTCAAGACATTGAGGATTCTAAATTGCGGACGGATTTTTGATATCTCGAACGGTTTGGCCGTGGCGAGGAAACGAAATGATGGTGAGAAAAGAGAAACACGAAGTGGTATAACTTCTGCATACATTAACTGATCTTCATGAAACTTCACCAGTGTGTTCGTGGTAAGAGGCCGATCAGATGGATGTAACTATTGTGAGCCAAAGTTATAGCGCCACCAACTGGCAGAAGGAAGTGTGTCACTTTCAACATGCTTTTGACAAAAGTGGGGGGGTTAGTTTTACCAACAGTTCCAAAAATCAGTATATATATTGGTCTCATCGAGTCAGACAACTTTCTAATTTACAGTTATTAGCTCAGAGCAAAAGGAAGTCAGATATTTTGGTTTGAATGTGGATTTTTTGGATATTTCAGACTCTGAGTTTTTATCTACTCTTCCTAACTGGTTTATTTTATTCACACCAAACTTTTTCAAAATGATGAAAATACATTAAAGATGCTAAATTGTGAACGGATATTAAACATCTCAAACGGTTTTGCTATAGTGAGGGACTAAAGTAATGTACAAAAAGGAAACTAAAAGCCTCATCTTCTAAACATGTAATTAAAAAACATTTATTTCTATATAAAAGTATACAAATATCACAACTAAACCCATTTTATTCTTTTTTTTTCAATTTAATAATTATTTATAAGTTTAAAAATAGTAATTGTACTATTTAGTCCCATAAAAGTCAAGTCATACATAGGGCTATACTGTCCTCTTGTGTTCAAAATCAGGTAGGCCTATTGTATCTACATAAAAATATACTAGGTTTGTGACGTTGAGAATATTTTACCACTGGTTAATCGATGTGTGACACCGCTGGGGGCTTTTGAATCGCCAACTTAAAAACGAAAGTAAAATATGCTCGTCCGCACTGACATTGATAGTGGTTGAGCGAGCTTTTCAAATGAATTCCTATGGAAGTAAGGATTAACTGAAAAACGTTCACTCTGTTCTGCTCGTTCCTCGCCGTGGATGCGCACCGTTATGAATGCCCGTGCAGCCATGAGCATTTTAGTTTAATTTTAAAATGAGCACCTTTCGGGGGGTGGATTGCTTGAAATTATTTTACAAAAGCACAATGTTGTGTTTTATTGCGACTGTACACAAATATAAGTTAACACTTTGCAGTTTGAATGTCGTCCTGTATAATGACGGAGTATGTTTTTATGTGTCCACTGTTCAATCGCGTCCACGCCACACACACACGGTTTACTATCTTTGTGGGGACTCTCCATAGACTTAATGGTTTTATACTGTACAGACTGTATATTCTATCTCCTCACACTAACCCTACCCCTAAACCTACCTATCCCAGAAAACTTTCTGCATTTTTACATTTCCAAAAAAACTCATTCTGTAGGATTTATAAGCTTGTTTACCCATGGTGACCTCTATTTAGGTCCCCACTGTGACATGAGTCCCCATGAGTCTGTGTGCATTCAGGTTGAAGTCCCCACCGGGATAGAAAAACATGAACACACATACACACACACACACACACACACACACACACACACACACACACACACACACACACACACACACACACACACACACACACACACACACATTCCAGCATCGCAGCCTGTTCATTATAGCATTAATAAAATATAATAATAAAATAGTTAACCTAACATATAAAAATTACACTGCTCTAAATAGTCAGTAGTACAATTCGTACATTCACAGTAAGCACCGCTCCACTGTGATGTTTCAAGCACATTTTTGCGCGTGTGAAGAGGATGATTTTTTCCGTCGATATTGGAACACGAGCGAAGAACAAAGCCTATAATAAAGAATAGTTTAGCATCCAAATACATCGCAAATGCTGAAACATTTTGATTCTAATGAGAGGGTTACGTGAGCCCAACAGTGCTTACTTTCGTTTTTATTTTTACATTAAATTTAAAAGATTTGTTGTGGAATATTTTGAGTGTATCATAAAATCAGAATAAGGTAATAAGGTTTCTGTCTTTTATATATATATATAAATATAGCTGTGAGCAGCGATGAAGGGCCAAAGCCGGTGGCACCGACACCCCGGTGCCTTTAGGTAACTAAAGGCAACAGGGTTGCGGTGCCACCGGCTTGGGCCCGTAATCGCTGCTCGCAGCTATATTTTATTATTATTATTATTATTTTGTCAACCTTTCGGGCACTTTTGGGGCCCTTAACATGCTCAAAAACTCTTGAAATTTTGCACACACGTCAGAACCTGCGGCCATCAGGGCCGGACTGAAGCTGGTACCCGGGCAAGGCACGGGGGCTCGACAGCGCCCCCTGGAATGGTGTCTGAAAACTTGGTCCATAAATCAAACACGCTTGCATGTAATAATATGAAACTCAGTACACATATAGACCTCATCGGGCCGAACAACTTTCATGCTCTAAGTTTTACACCAGCCCAACAGGAAGTCGGTTATTATACGTTGTTTGGAAAACGCATACAATGGAATGTGAAATACTCCTCCTAGGGAATTCATCCTATCGCCTGAGGGCTGAATGAAGTCAAGACATTGAGGATGCTAAATTGCGAACGGATTTTTGATATCTCGAACGGTTTGGCCGTGGCGAGGAAACTAATTTATGGCGAATAATGGGGCACAGGAAGTGTGTTATAACTTCTGCATACATTAACTGATCTTGATGAAACTTCAGCAGTGTGTTCGTGGTAAAAGGCCGATCACATTGATGTGACTATTGTGAGTCAAAGTTATAGCGCCACCAACTGGCAGCAGGAAGTGTGTCACTTTCAAAATGCTTTGAAGTCACCCTCTTATTTTTACCCGATTTGCTTCAAACTTTATGTGTATAATGAAAATACACGGCAGATGTAGACCTGTGAAAGGATTATTGATATCTTAGACACTGTTGCCGTGGCAACACATCAAACTTTAATATTCTTTTCGGATGCGTTTGAGACTCTTAGCATGCTTGAAATTGGATGAAACTCGACAGACACATAACACTTATTAGCCAGTAGACATGTGAAAAGTTTCAGAAACGGGCGTGGCAGGGGGGCTCAACAGCGCCCCCTTGAACGGGGTCTGAAAACTTGGTCCATATATCAAACACGCTTGCATGAATTAATATGAAACTCGGAACACATATAGATCTCATCGGGCCGAACAACTTTCCCTCTATCCAGTTTCACGCCAGCCCAACAGGAAGTCGGCTATTATGGGTTGTTTGGAAAACGCTTGCTGTGGAATGTGAAATACTCCTCCTAGAAAATTCACTGTGTCCCCTCCAAACTAGGTGTGCATGTAGTCAAGACTTTGAGGATGCTAAATTGCGGACGGATTTTTGATATCTCGAACGGTTTGGCCGTGGCGAGGAATCGAATTTATGGCGAGAAAAGAGAAACACGAAGTGTAATAACTTCTGCATACATTAACTGATCTTGATGAAACTTCAGCAGTGTGTTCGTGGTAAGAGGCCGATCAGATGGATGTAACTATTGTGAGTCAAAGTTATAGCGCCACCAACTGGCAGCAGGAAGTGTGTCACTTTCAACATGCTTTTGACAAAAGTGGGCGGGTTAGTTTTAACTACAGTAAAAAAAAAAAAAAGTTTTATATTGTACTCATCAAGCCGGACAACTTTCTAATTAACATTCATTAGCTCCGGCCATCTGGAAGTCAGATATTTTGGTCTGAATGTGGATTTTTTGGATATTTCAGACTCTGAGTTTTTAGTTACTCCTGCTTATACATAGGGCTATACTGCCCTCTTGTGTTCAAAATCAGGTAGGCCTACTGTATCTATATAAAAATATACTAGGTAATATGTGACTTTGAGAATATTTTACCACCGGTTAATCGACGTGTGACACCACTGGGGGCTTTTGAATCGCCAACTTAAAAATGAAAGTAAAATATGTTCGTCCGCACTGACATTGATAGTGGTTGAGCAAGCATTTCAAAAGAATTCCTATGGAAGTAGGAATTAACTGAAAAACATTCCTCGCTCATTCCTCGCCGTGGACGCGCACCGTTATGAATGCCTGTGCAGCCGTGAGCATTTTAGTTTAATTTTAAAATTAGCGCCTTTCGGGGGGTGGATTGCTTGAAATAATTTTACAAAAGCACAATGTTGTGTTTTATTGCGACTGTACACAAAAATAAGTTAACACTTTGCAGTTTGAATGTCGTCCTGTATAATGACGGAGTATGTTTTTATGTGTCCACTGTTCAAACGCGCCCACGCCACACACACACACACACACACACACACGGTTTACTATCTTTGTGGGGACTCTCCATAGCCTTAATTTTTTTTATACTGCATAAACTGTATATGCTATCTCCTCACACTTACCCTACCCCTAAACCTACCTATCACAGAAAACTTTCTGCATTTTTACATTTCCAAAAAAACTCATTCTGTATGATTTATAAGCTTGTTTACCCATGGGGACCTCTATTTAGGTCCCCACTGTGACACGAGTCCCCATGAGTGTGTATGCATTCAGGTTGAAGTCCCCACCGGGATAGAAAAACATGAACACACACACACACACACATTCCAGCATTGCAATCTTGACATCGCAGCCTGTTCATTATGGCCTTCATAAAATAGTCAACCTAACATATAACAATTACACTGCTCTAAATAGTCAGTAGTACAATTCATACATTCACAGTAAGCACCGCTCCACTGTGATGTTTCCAAGCACATTTTTGCGTCGATATTGGAATACGAGTGAAGAACAAAGCCTATAATAAAGAATAGTTTAGCATCCAAATACATCGCAAATGTTGAAACATTTTGATTCTAATGAGAGGGTTACGTGAGCCCAACACTGCTTTCTTTCATTTTTATTTTTACATTAAATTTAAAGGATTTGTTGTGGAATATTTTGAGTGTATCATAAAATCAGGATAAGGTAAGTCAAGCAATATTTTTGGCCTTTTATATATATATATAAATATAGCTGCGAGCAGCGATGAAGGGCCAAAGCCGGCGGTACTGCCACCCCGGTGCCTTTAGGTGACTAAAGGCACCGGGGTTGCGGTGCCACCGGCTTGGGCCCGTAATCGCTGCTCGCAGCTATATTTATTATTATTATTATTATTGTTCTTCAAGGGTTCGGGGGCTTTTGGGGCCCTTAGCTTGCTCAAAAACTCATGAAACTTTGCACACAGGTCAGAAGCTGCGGCCATTAGGGCCGGGCTGAAGATGGTACCTGGGCGTGGCAGGGGGGCTCGACAGCGCCCCTTTGAATGGGGTCCGAGTGCGGTCCAAAAACTTGGTCCATATACCAAACACGCTTGCATGAATTAATATGAAACTCGGTACACATATAGATCTTATTGGGCTGAACAACTTTCGTGCTCTAAGTTTTACGCCAGCCCAACAGGAAGTCGGCTATTATGGGTTGTTTGGAAAACGCATGCTGTGGAATTTGATGTACTCCTCCTAGGAAATTCATCCATTCGCCTCCAAACTCGGTGTGCATGAAGTCAAGACATTGAGGATGATAAATTGCGGACGGATTTTTGATATCTCGAACGGTTTGGCTGTGGCGTTGAAATGAATTTATGGCGAATAATGGGACACAGGAAGTGTGTTATAACTTCTGCATACATTGACTGATCTTGATGAAACTTCAGCAGTGTGTTCGTTGTAAGAGGCCGATCACATTGATGTGACTATTGTGAGTCAAAGTTATAGCGCCACCAACTGGCAGCAGGAAGTGTGTCACTTTCAAAATGCTTTGAAATCACCCTCTTCTTTTTACCTGATTTGCTTCAAACTTTATGTGTATAATGTAGACACACTGCAGATGTAGACCTGTGAAAGGATGATTGATATCTTAGATACTGTTGCCGTGGCAACGCTTCAAACTTTAATATTCTTTTTTGATGCTTTTGAGACTCTTAGCATGCTTGAAATTGGATGAAACTCGACAGACACATAACACTTATGAGCCAGTAGACGTGCAAAGTTTCAGAAAGGGGCGTGGCAGGGGGGATCAACAGCGCCCCCTTGAACGGGGTCTGAAAACTTGGTCCATATTTCAAACACACTTGCATGAAACAATATGAAACTCGGTACACATATAGATCTCATCGGGCCGAACAACTTTCCCTCTGTCAAGTTTCACGCCAGCCCAACAGGAAGTCGGCTAATATGGGTTGTTTGGAAAACGCTTGCTGTGGAATGTGAAATGCTCCTCCTAGAAAATTCATCCCATCCCCACCAAACTCGGTGTGCATGAAGTCAAGACATTGAGGATGCTAAATTGCGGACGGATTTTTGATATCTCAAACGGTTTGGCCGTGGCGAGGAAACGAATTTATGGCGAGAAAAGAGAGACACGAAGTGTTATAACTTCTGCACACATTAACTGATCTTGATGAAACTTCAGCAGTGTGTTCGTGGTAAGAGGCCGGTCAGATGAATGCAACTATTGTGAGTCAAAGTTATAGCGCCACCAACTGGCAACAAGAACTGTGTCACTTTCAAAATGCTTTTGGCAAAATGGGGGGGTTACTTTTACCCACAGTTACAAAAATCAGTACATATATTGGTCTCATCGAGCCGGACAAGTTTCTAATTTACAGTCATTAGCTCTAACCAACAGGAAGTCAGATATTTTGGTTTGAATGTGTATTTATTTGCAAAATCGGCCTCTGAATTTTATATATATATATATATATATATATATATATATATATTTTAAAGTGACAAGACAGAGAATATTACTTGTCCGATATATATATATATATATATATATATATATATATATATATATATATATATATATTAGGGCTGTCAATCGATTAAAATTTTTAATCGCGATTAATCGCATGATTGTCATGAGTTAACTCGCGATTAATCGCATTTAATCGCACGTTTTTTTATTTGTTCTAAATGTTCCTTAAATTAATACTTTTCAAGTTTGTAATACTCTAATCAACGTGGGCATGGATAAATAGATGCTTTATGCAAATGTATGTTTATTATTGAAACCATAGTCAATATAGAGCATAAGGAGGAGACATGTTTCAAAGGTCATAGATGTTTTTCAAAGAACTTGTTCATGTCTATTAGACATGTAGAAAGAACAAAAAAATGCCAGGTTACCATTACTTCTCTTTCTTTGCACTGAGCAATTTACTAACACAAACATGTTTAGATTTTTGCATGACAGGGGCAGCTCTTCTAAAAATGCTAAATGTAGGCTACATTAATTATTTATTATTACATTGTAGTTTGTCTCTCTCTGTGCCCATTTTGATGAAGCAAAATTCTCAATAAAAATGTTTTCATTGGTATATTTTACTGTTTCTGTTGTCAACGGAATGGATTTGAAAAGGTGACTGAAACGCGACCCATTAAGACATAACCAGCTCTTCCTTCTAAGATGTTAAGTTAATCTGCACAAAAATTCTGATAATCGAGCCGTCGTCTGGTGAAATCAAATACACATAAGATAAAGACAATATCTGTGCTCTGATTTCGGCTATACTTGTAAAATTAGAGAAGCAACATAATATCTGTGAATTAAAGAGCTGCTCCTCCGCGCGAGACGCAGAGAGAGAGAGAGCGAGAGAGAGAGCGCGCGAGAGAGAGAGAGGCGCGCACGCGTGCTGGGAGAGCAGTACCGGCGGTACCGGGAGATTCTCAGAAACTAAATAAGGTTTGGGCGCTTTGTTGAAGGGAAAAAAATCGCTAAAGGGGTCTGCAATGTCGCTAAGTTAGCAACACTGTGTATCTCCATTTCTCCAACTAGGGGTTGGGCCACGGGTCAAACAGAAAATACGCGCTGCGTTAATCGCGCGTTAAAAAAATTAGTGCCGTTAATATGATTTTGCGTTAACGCGTTATTAACGCGCTAACTTTGACAGCCCTAATATATATATATATATATATATATATATATATATATATATATATATATAGCTGCGAGCAGCGATGGAGGGCCCAAGCCGGTGACACCGCCACCCCGGTGCCTTTAGTGCAACTAAATGCACCAGGGTGGTGGTGCCACCGGCTTGGGCCCGCAATCGCTGCTCGCAGCTATATTTAGGGCCCAAGCCCTGAAAGGGCGAAGGCCCTATTGTTTTCGGTAGGATTATTATTATTATTATTATTATTATTATTATTATTATTTTGTCAACCTTTCGGGCACTTTTGGGGCCCTTAACATGCTCGAAAACTCTTGAAATTTTGCACACAGGTCAGAACCCGCGGCCATCAGGGCCGGGCTGAAGCTGGTACCCGGGCGTGGCAGGGGGCCTCGACAGCGCCCCCTGGAACGGGATCCGAACACTTGTCCATAAATCAGACACGCTTGCATGTAATAATATGAAACCCGGTACACATATAGACCTCATCGGGCCGAACAACTTTCGTGCTCTAAGTTTTACGCCAGCCCAACAGGAAGTCGGCTATTTAGCGTTGTTTGGAAACGCATGCTGTGGAATTTAATGTACTCCTCCTAGGGAATTCATCGATTCGCCTCCAAACTCGTTGTGCATGAAGTCAAGACATTGAGGATGCTAAATTGCGGACGGATTTTTGATATCTCGAACGGTTTGGCCATGGCGAGGAAACGAATTTATGGCGAAAAAAAGAAACAGGAAGTGTGTTATAACTTCTGCATACATTAACTGATCTTGATGAAACTTCAGCAGTGTGTTCGTTGTAAGAGGCCGATCGCACAGATGTGACTATTGTGAGTCAAAGTTATAGCGCCACCAACAGGCAGCAGGAAGTACATCACTATTAAAATGCTTTGAAATCACTGTCTTATTTTTACCAGATTTGCTTCAAACTTTATGTGCACAATGTAGACACACGGCAGATGTAAACCTGTGAAAGGATTATTGATATCTTAGATACTGTTGCCGTGGCAACGCATCAAACTTTAATATTCTTTTTTTATGCTTTTGAGACTCTTAACATACTTGAAATTGCATGAAACTCGACAGACACATCACATTTATTAGCCCGTAGACATGTGCAAAGTTTCAGAAACGGGCGTGGTGAGGGGCTCAGTAGCGCCACCTTTAGTCATAAGTGGGGGGGTTAGTTTTATCAACAGCAACAAAACTTGGTATGTGTATTGTTCTCATCAAGACGGACAACTTTCTAATTTACATGATCTATCTCTGACCAACAGGAAGAGAGATATTTTGGTTTGAATGTGGATTTTCTGAAGAATTTTCTCTCCCTCTCTCTGTGTCTCTGTGTGTGTGAGGGGAGGGGGGATTTGACTATTGCTTTTATATTGTTAATCAAGGTTTCAGGGCCTTTTGGGGTCCTTAACGTGCTCAAAAACTCTTGAAACTTTGCACACAAGTCAGAACCCCCTGCCATCAGGGAAGGGCTGAAGCTAGTACCCGGGCGTGGCAGGGGGGCTCAACAGCGCCCCCTTGAACGGTGTCCCAAAACTTTGTCCATAGATCAAACACGCTTGCATGAATTAATATGAAACTCAGTACACATATATATCTCATCGGGCCGAACAACTTTCCCCCCGTCAAGTTTTACGCCAGACCAACAGGAAGTCAGCTATTATGGGTTGTTTGGAAACGCATGCTGTGGAATTTGATGTACTCCTCCTAGGAAATTCATCCATTCGCCTCCAAACTCGGTGTGCATGAAGTCAAGACATTGAGGATGCTAAATTGCGGACGGATTTTTGATATCTTGAACAGTTTGGCCGTGGCAAGGAAACGAATTTATGGCGAATAATTCAAACAGGAAGTGTGTTATAACATCTGCATACATTAACTGATCTTGATGAAACTTCAGCAGTGTGTTCGTTGTAAGAGGCCGATCACATGGATGTGACCACTGATCTATATAATGACTGGATAGCTCATCACGTTCTAAACTGCCAGTAGGCAGTGAAGCCACCGGAAGTGTTCGAGCGGCCATCTTACGATTCCCTACCAGCAGAGGGCTCCAACGGCGTTATACAGAGATTGGTAGCTCCGACGGCACTTTTAAGATGATGACCCGCTGTGCAGTAAACAAGTGTAAAACGACGTTCACAAAAGGAAGTAGAAAAACTGCCCAAAGGTTGTAATTCAAGCCCTATAAGTAATAATTTATATGCAAAATTGTCGCTATGCCCATTTTGTTTTCTCCGAGGCAAGAGTAATGCTGCTGCTTCTTCAAAAACAACGATAAAACAGTCAACAGTAGCCTATAAGAAACCTCAGAGCAGCAATAATCACAATTACGGTAAGTGTGCAATAGCGAAACCATTTGACAGCTTCAAAAGAGCTTCGTGCAGACTCCGTTTACCGTTACATTAACCCATACAATTTGTATTATGCATTTCCTGAACATGTACTTGCTAATCAAACACTTTAAATGAACAAACTACTGATCTATAAAACACAATCGGTCTTCCGACCTTTTACTATTGTGTCAATTGATGTTGATATGCGCGAGGGAGAGAGAGCATACAGCGCTCGTGTTTATGTGAAGGCGGTGAGAGTGCGCGCGCGCGCGCGCGGCCGGGGCTCTCTCTCTCTCTCTGCTTTTTCTTATGTGCCCTGTCCACTGATCTAAATAATTCGTTGTTACGACGACTTATTTGTTCCCTCGTTTTAATAAATCGTGGACACGTTGAACTAATTCCCTCCCTCATTTTGATTTAACGAATTACAGCTTGGCCACAAGATAACGTGCTGAGGTATTATTAATTCGTGGCCACAAAACAATATTCACCTGAATATTCACCAATTCACACAAATATAGGTCTGTAGCATTCACTATTTAATTAATATTATCAAACTGTTTTTCTTACCTGTGAAGATAGCTCTTCAGTGTAGGCCGACTAGTGTTCTCGTACAGCTTTTTATTCCTTTTGCAAAGAAATTGCCGTTTTTTAATAAGCAGGAAAAATGTCCCGACTTTAAACAAATACCCATTTAAATGCTTAGGATGTTTGCGTTGTGAGAATATACAGGGAGACTTTAGATTTAAAAACTGTGTCTCGTTAGGCAATGTTTTCTCAGTCAAATCATAAAATTTCCTATTGATTCAATAGAACGCGTGAGCTCACTAGGGAATACCAATATGGCGGCGCGGTGGCTTCACTGTTTATGACGTCATGAGCTATCCAGTCATTCTATATAGATCAGTGGATGTGACATTTGTGAGTCAAAGTTATAGCGCCACCAACTGGCAACAGGAAGTGTGTCACTTTCATAATGCTTTGAAATCACCCTCTTATTTTTACCCGATTTGCTTCAAACTTTATGTGTATAATGTAGACACACGGCAGATGTAGACCTGTGAAAGGATTATTGATATCTTCGATACTGTTGCCGTGGCAACGCATTAAACTTTAATATTCTTTTCGGATGCTTTTGAGACTCTTCACATGTTTGAAAATGCATGAAACTCGACAGACACATCACATTTATTATCCAGTAGACATGTGCAAAGTTTCAGAAACGGGCGTGGTGAAATGGCTCAGTAGCGCCACCTTTAGTCAAAAATGGGGGCTTAGTTTTTCCTAGAATCACAAAACTTGGTAGGTGTATTGTTCTCATCAAGCCGGACAACTTTCTAATTGACAGTTATTAGCTATGACCAACAGGGTGTCGGATATTTTGGTCTGAATATGGATTTTTTGCTAAATCAGCCTCTGAGATTTTAGTTGCTCCTCCTAAAAGGTTTATTTTATTCCCACCAAACTTTTTCAACATGATTAAAATATATTAATGATGCAAAATTGTAAACGGATATTGAATATCTCAAACAGTTTTGCTATGGCGAGGGATTAAATTTATGTCAAAAAGGAAGCAGGAAACATCTCAACATAACTTCTAAAAATGTAATTATACACCATTTATTTTTATGTAAAATGATACAAATATTAGAACTAAACCCATTTTATTCTGTTTTTGCAATTCAAGGAGTATGAAAAAGTTAAAAACAGGCTATTTAGTGCTATTTGGTTCAACAAAAAATCAAACATAGGGCTATACTGCCCTCTTGTGTCCAAAAGGATATTAAAATAGTATATAAAACGTTTTACTAGGTAGGCCTATTGTATTTAAATATAAATTTATTAGGTATATGACTGTGAGGATATTTTCCCATCGGTTAATCGACGTGTGACACGAGCGGCTGCTTTTAAATCGCTAATATAAAAGTGAAAGTAAAAAACGGAGGTCCGCACGGACATTGATAATGGTGCACGTTGGAAAAAATTATACTTTTAAACATAACACTAAACCGCCATCAGGTGTCACCAGGCGACCATCTTAATGAGCGAGTCATTGATTCATTCGTTCAAACGATTTGTTCGAATGACTGAGTCATTCATGATTGAGACAGATGTTTATGGATTGACCATTGAATCTTTGAGTCAACCGATTCGTTTCAAAATGCTGAATCATTAAGTAATGAGAAAACAAGTTGCTGTGAGATGCACGATGGTTCTGCTGATCTTTGTTTAACTATTTTTGCTGCTGAAACAGAACAAAAACAGTCAATATTGCATCTAAAATGTAAGTGACTTAATTGTAACTGTTTATTAACCTGTTGTATGAAATCAATGTCACAGTTTCAATTGTGATTGTATTCAGGAAATAGTTGCCTACTCGTCAAATGAGGTTGCTTAACTCTTATCATATGTTAGAAAATATATAAAAAACTCCATATTTGTAATTTTTATAGTCAGTATGTTGTTAACTGCGTTGCGTTTTTGTGTGCTGCGCTCATTTGTTTACAATTCTCCTGGAGAAGCTGCATGAGCCTCAGCAGGGCAACCTTGTTACCATTGATCAGTAATACATTTATTATGAACTGCTGATTGCAACTTAAAATGAATGTAATGAAATTAGAATAATCTCTCGTTTTAGTGATTCCCAAGTTATTTTTTTGTTATTGACGTTCTAATCAGGCTATACTCTGGTCGGGCAAGTAAAATTCTCTTTCAGGTAGGCCTATTGTATTTATATATAAATATATTAGGGATGTGACTGTGATAAAATTTTCCCACCAGTTAATCGACGTGTGACACCGCTGAGGGCTTTTAAATCGCTAACTTAAAAGCGAAAGTAAAATACAGACGTCCGCACAGACATTGATAATGGTGCGGAGTAGAGCGAGCATTTTCAATGTATGCCTATGGAAGTAGGAATGAACTTAAACATTTTATTTATGTTTTTATGTGTCCACTGTTCAACCGCAACCGCGTCACACACACACACATTCCAGAATTGCAATCTTGACATCGCAGCCTGTTCATTATAGCCCTAATACAATATAATAATAAAAATATTCAACCTAACATATACGAATTACACTGCTCTGTTTAAATAGTCAGTAGTACAATTTGTTCCATTCACAGTAAGCAGAGCTCCACTGTGATGTTTCCAAGCACATTTTTGCGCGTGTGAAGAGGATGATTTTTTCTATCGATATTGGAACATGAGTGAAGTACAAAGCCTATAATAAAGAACAGTTTAGCATCCAAATGCATCGCAAATATTGCAATTTTTTATTCTAATGAGAGAGTTACGTGAGACCAACACTGCTTACTTTCGTTTTTATTTTTACATTAAATTTAAAGGATTTGTTGTGGAATATTTTGAGTGTATCATAAAATCAGAATAAGGTAAGACAAGCAATATTTTCTGTCTTATATATATATGTGTGTGTGTGTAAATATACATATATATATATATATATAGACATAGATAGATAGAAAGATATATATATATATATATATATATATATATATATATATATATATATATATATATATATATATATATATATATATAGCTGCGAGCAGCGATGGAGGGCCAAAGCCGGCGGCACCGCCATCCCCGGTGCCTTTAGGTTACTAAAGGCACTGGAGTTGCGGTGCCACCGGCTTGGGCCCGTAATCGCTGCTCGCAGCTATATTTTTCTATTATTTTTCTTTCGCCTTTTTGCCACTTTTGGGGCCCTTAACATGCTCAAAAACTCTTGAATTTTTGCACACGGGTCAGAACCCGCGGCCATCAGGGCCGGACTGAAGCTGGTAACCAGGCGTGGCAGGGGGGCTCGACAGCACCCCCTGGAATGGTGTCCGAAAACTTGGTCCATAAATCAAACACACTTGCATGTAATAATATGAAACTCAGTACACATATAGATCTCATCGGGCCGAACAACTTTCGTGCTCTAAGTTTTACAAAAGCCCAACAGGAAGTCAACTATTATGGGTTGTTTGAAAAACGCATCCTCTGGAATTTGAAATACTCCTCCTAGAAAATTCGTCCAATCGCCTCCAAACTCGGTCAGCATGAAGTCAAGACATTGAGGATGAAAAATTGCCAGGGGATTTTTGATATCTCGAACGGTTTGGCCGTGGCGAGGAAACGAATTTATGGCGAATAAGGGACACAGGAAGTGTGTTATAACTTTTGCATACATTAACTGATCTTGATTAAACTTCAGCAGTGTGTTTGTTGTAAGAGGCCGATCACATTGATGTGACTATTGTGAGTCAAAGTTATAGCGCCACCAACTGGCAGCAGGAAGTGTGTCACTTTCAAAATGCTTTGAAATCACTCTCTTATTTTTACCCGATTTGCTTCAAAATTTATGTGTATAATGTAGACACACGGCAGATGTAGACCTGTGAAAGGATTATTGATATCTTAGATACTGTTGCCATGGCAACACATCAAACTTTAATATTCTTTTTTGATGTTTTTGAGACTCTTAGCATGCTTGAAATTGGATGAAACTCGACAGACACATCACATTTATTAGCCAGTAGACATGTGCAAAGTTTCAGAAACGGGTGTGGTGGAATGGCTCAGTAGCGCCACCTTTAGTCAAAAATGGGGGCTTAGTTTTTCCTAGAATCACAAAACTTGGTACGTATATTGTTCTCATCAAGCCGGACAACTTTCTAATTTATACTCCTTAGCTCCGACCAACAGAAAGTCAGATATTTTGGTTTGAAAGAGGATTTTCTCCCTCTCTCTCTGCCTTTAGCCTACGTCTCTGTGTGTGTGTGTGTGTGTGTGTGTGTGTGTGTGTGTAGGGGGGTGGGGGTGGGGGTGGGGGATTTGTCTATTCCATTTAACCCTCTGGAGTCTGAGCTGTTTTCTGGGCCCTGGAGGTGTTCTGACATGCTCTGACAATTGAGCTTTTTTCAGTTATTTATAAACATATTAATGGCAAAGGTGTAAATTCACTCTATATAGCACAAACAGGGCTACCAAAATATCTGATCAACATGCATGTATATGTTTGAATTTTTAAGAGAATAATGTTTATGTGTGGTTATTGGAAAAAATAAAAATGAAAGTTGCAGAAATAAGACCTCAAAACACATACTAAATATGTGTGAATAAGACTTTTTACTAATTAATTGTGTAGCTTTGAGTTTTGGCTTCAAAATGGTGTGAAAATCATCCTGCCTCATCGTTCTCATAAAACAGTACATTGATTTGAACTTTCTAAAACAGTTTTTTTGTCAGAAGAGGTTTATGCATGGGAGGGGTGGCCCATCAATATTAATGGGCCAATGGCCATCAATATTAATGAGATTCAGACCAGGGGTGTGACATACACTCTTTCAGTGGCTAATGGGCCATCAAGTGCCTGAACAAAGAAGAGGAGATTCAAAGGTTTTGTTTTTCAATCTGTTTTATTGTAATTCCTCTGTGGAGGAACTAAATGTTCTAAATTTGCTCTAAGCAAAATAAATTAATCAGTCTGCTATAAACAAAGCAATTGTGAGCGATAAACAAAAGTAAAGGCAGGTATCTCACAGTAAATTCCTGTGCCCCGTTTATATGCGGGCTACAAGTAAAACAAATGTGAGCAAAATAAAGAATCCTGAAAAAACTATCACAGGTTATAAAAAATATATATTAAGCAGCACAACAGTTTCCAACATTGATTTTAAAAAAATAGTCATCATATCAGAATGATTTCTGAAGGCTGATGGTTAGTGGAAGGTGGTCAGCAGAGCACACACATCTGAACACAGTCACACATCTTTATGCCACTCCTGAAAACAGTTCCTGTTTAACTGAAGACATAAGTGAACATTGCATGCCTGGCATTTCCATGGTGTTAATTGTCTTTTACCACGCACTGCTGTGCAATGAACACAATTGCGGCGACCAACTGTGGCAGCATCCCTGTCATCTGATGCCAGCTCAGCTCCTGGAACCGGCACATGGTCACTATTTTTCCGTTTTGGTGCTGTTTTCTGTGACATACCACAGAGCTCTGTTATAAGCTGCTCCATAAACTCTTTATGGGACAAGTTACCATGTAGCTCTTTGTGCACAATGAAAGAGTTGGTGGAAGCAATGTCCAAGAAGTGTAGAAAGATCTTTCTGTACCACTTCATTGTTTTGTGCTGTGCAGTGTAGTACTGTATCAGCTGGTCAGACAGATCCACACCGCCCATGTGTTTGTTGTATGCGGTCACAGGTGCAGGACATGGAAATGTCTTTGTCCTCCATGTATCTTGTGTTTTCACCCTCCTCTGTGCTGTGTCTCCTGAATAAGCAGGATGGATAGTAGAACAGACAGATACCTCTCGTGTGTCCATCCACTTTACGAATACAAGAGGGCCATCCCGAATCCACCTGATGGATCCCCTGGCAGATTTTTTAGAGAGAGAATTAGCTGCATTCCGAGGGCAATCCTTCCTGTTGTCCCTGTAAGTCCCACATGCACCAAACTTCATTGCAAACAAGTCTTTTAGGAGCTTTGGACTTGTATAAAAATTGTCCATGTACACATGGTACCCAGAGCCTAAAACTTTACAGTCTAAAAGAGATGTTACAGCATCATATGACAGTCCATGGCCTGTGGGAAAGTTGTTCTTTCCGGTGTACACAGAAAAGTCCACAGTGTATCCATTTGGTGAGTCTGCAAGTACAAACAACTTGAAACCCCATCTGGTTGGCTTGGCTTTCATGTACTGTGTCATACCTGTGTGTGCTTTGCATGCCACCATTCTTTCATCCACAGCTAAGTTTCTTCTAGGATGATAGATGGCTTTACAAGCATGACGAATAGTGTCCATGAGAGGTTTGACCCTGAAGAGACGGTCATGTTCAGCTGTGCCCCTCTTTCTGTCATTATACATATCTGCATCTGGGTGACTCATGTGCACATTCCATGAAATGATGCGGTATCTGTCCCGGGACATAACTGTAGCTGGAAATGGTACAGAGAAAACACTGCTTTGCCGCCAGTAGTCGCTGATGGAGCTGACCTTCACCATGGCCATGTAGAACAGCAACCCAATGTATCGGTACATCTCACTGATGCTGACATCTGTCCATTTATATTTGCAGCCCTTTGCAGTTGCTTTGGCAGCCTGAGCATTTCTGTTGTGGCACAGAGTTGACACAGCACTTTCTGAAAAAAATTGTTTGAATAGACTCATGGGCGAATGTGAGTCTACAGAACTCAGTTGCGGTCCAGTTTCCCGTGCAGGACAGAATTGCACAGTCTGCGGAACCATGTCAACATCAGTCTCTGTTTTCCATGCCAGAGTGGACTGCCTGTTGCTTGCCTGCTTGGCTCTCTTCGGGACAGGTGCTTGGACATGTTCATTGTCACATCTGTAAAAAAATAAAAAAATAAAAAATAAAAAAAAACACGTGAGCATGCTGATAACACAATAAAAGAACTTGTATTATCATTATCAATCACTAATGGCCATGGATAAAAAAAGACAACTGTTTTTGTCATTTCACACAAGAATAGGTAGGCTACTTTTATATTATTATGATGTAAACACAATTAGGCTACATTTCATCTGTAAAATATTACGTCTATGTACTCAGTATGACTCTCGATCGCACTGAGAACTGAACGACACCTGCGTGCCCCTCTGCGAGGTGCTGGAGAAGGAGAGCTTGAAGCAGACACATTCCTAAAAAAAAAAAAATTAAAATACAACTGTTAGCATACATTATTCAAAGTAAACTGGTGAGCAATTGATGGTTATGGACCATTGATGGGCCATATAGACCGCACACATTTAGTGAAGCACGCAATAAACGGATCGTTCGCGAACGACACATCACTAAAACATTTACACAGTCTGTATTCAAAAACATCTGCAGCATGATAAATACTGTCATAGGCCAACCAAAACCAGAACATTTATATAAAAATATAATGTATTTAGACAGTATCACATATTTTACCGGAGGCTGAAATATAGTTGCACTAAACCACATATAACCTATAAGCAGATATTCGCAAACAATCTAGCCTACATTATGCATAATGCAGTATTTTAGCATGAATCAGTGTCATAAGCTAATCAAAACTGAGTGAAATATATTTAATATACAAATATGTTTAAAGAGCAATATCACATTTAAAAAAAAAAAGTTTACACTTGAGCATATAAGTTCCACGGATGTTAGGGATATTGTAAGTCAATCGTTCCTGTAAGTTGTCAAAAGCTAGCCAAAACTAGGGAAAATATAGTCTAAAATTTCAGAAATTAAATATATATAAAGTTCTATATTATCAGAAAAGGAATTATATAACAGCAAACAACTTACTCTGAACTTGTATCCTCTGCGGGATCAATTCGCTCTTGAAAATGCTGCCGTTCTTCGTCTGAATTACAATCTTCCTCTGAGGAAAAGGTGAATTCTTCCTCGCTGTCCAGAATCATCTGAAGAGCGTCTTTGCCGGAGAAACGAGCCATCGATCCTCTCTAAACACGATGAATTATCAGTGAATCTGAGCTGATGAAACTTCGTGTTTTCAAGGCATTGATCGGGGGGGACGTGTGCGAAGCAGAGATTACCTAAACTATTTACCACGTGAATCGCGCCGGGGGCGGGGCGGCCTCAGCTTATTAGAGATAATGAAGGCGAAGGAAAAAAACGGAACCTCTCCTTGCTTTCAAACGGATTACATGACTTGAAAACATTTGTTTTTTATATTAATTACTTCACTTAAAAGAAGAGAATGCCAGCTTCATAAAGACATATTTCACGTGTCTGTGTGAAAAGTATTCGCTGAGTTACAGATCATTTTCGGACGCGTTTCAGAATGACAGAGAGGAGGCAGAACTCGCATCACGTTTGTTTTTCTTTATTTGTCGAAAAGCACAACACTTTGTTTTTATTGTGAGTATACACAAAAATAATACACACTTAACAGGATCGATTGATGTAAAACACTAGCATATAAAATAAAAATTAATATTTTTTTTTTATTTTATTTTTTCACTGATAGTGAAAAAAACGAGCCTATCGCGCCGGCGCGATAGCCGACCTCAGGGGGTTAATCTTAGTTTTTCAAGGTTTCAGGGGCTTTTGGGGTCCTTAACATGCTCAAAAACTCTTGAAACTTTGCACACAGTTCAGAACCCACGACCATCAGTGCCGGGCTGAAGCTGGTAACCGGCGTGGCAGGGGGGCTCAACAGCGCCCCCTTGAACACGGTCTGAAAACTTGGTCCATATATCAAACACACTTGCATGAATTAATATGAAACTCGGTACACATATAGATCTCATCGGGCCGAACAACTTCCGCACTCTAAGTTATTAGCTCCGTCCAACAGGAAGTCAGCTATTATGTGTTGTTTGGAGAACGTTTGCTATGGAATTTGAAACACTCCTCCTAGAAAATTAATTAAATCACCACCAAACTCTGTGTGCATGAAGTCAAGACATTTAGGATTCTAAATTGCGGACGGATTTTTGATATCTCGAACGGTTTGGCCGTGGCGTGGAAACGCATTTATGGCGAGAAAAGAGAAACACGAAGTGGTATAACTTCTGCATACATTAACTGATCTTGATGAAACTTGATGAAACTTCAGCAGTGTGTTGGTGGTAAGAGGCCGATCAGATGGATGTAACTATTGTGAGTCAAAGTTATAGCGCCACCAACTGGCAGCAGGAAGTGTGTCACTTTCAAAATGTTTTTGACAAAAGTGGGGGGGTTAGGTTTACCCACAATTATAAAAATCAGTAAGTATATTGGTCTCATCGAGTCGGACAACTTTCTAATTTACAATCATTAGCTCTGACCAAGAGGAAGTCAGATATTTTGGTCTGAATGTGGATTTATTTGCAAATTCAGCCTCTGCATTTTTACCCACTCCTGCTAAGTGGTTTATTTTATTCACACCAAACTTTTTCAACATGATGAAAATACATTAAAGATGCTAAATTGTGAACGGATATTGAATATCTCAAACGGTTTTGCTATGGCGAGGGATTAAAGTATTGTCTAAAAAGGAAACACTAAAAGGGTCATATATTCTAAAAATTTAATTATACACCATTTATTACTATATAAAAGTATACAAATATCAGAACTTAACTCATTTTATTCTTTTTTTCAATTTAAGAATGAAGTTTAAGTTTAAAAACTGCCAGAATGGTTGTTTAGTCTAAACAATAAATAAATAAAGTCAAACATAGTGCTATACTGCCCTCTTGTGTTCAAAATCAGGTAGGCCTATTATATCTATATAAAAATATACTAGGTATGTGACGGTGAGAATATTTTACCACCGGTTAATTGATGTGTGACACCGCTGGGGGCTTTTTAATCGCTAACTTAAAAACGAAAGTAAAATATGTTCGTCCGCACGGACATTGATAATGGTGCGGAGCAGAGCGAGCGTTTTCAACAAATTCCTATGGAAGGAGGAATGACCTAAAAAACGTTGACTCTGTTCTGCTCGTTCCTCGCTGAGGACGCGCACCTGTCACGATCCACACAGGGAAACAGAGAGATCCAATATGCAGTAGTATATTTTAATGGGCAAATCCAAAATCGTATCCAGTCCAGGCAGAGGTCAATATCCAATAGAGCAATCCAACAAAAACAGGTACAAGGCAATGGCAAGAACAGAACTTGGAAGTGGTGTGATACAAACAAGGAATCCGTAACAAACACAAAACAGGCAGGGTATTTATACACAGGGAAATGACAATGATAATGGGAAACAGGCTGAGTGCAATGATCAGTGATGAGGGACAGCTGGTGCAATGAACAGACAAGGATCATGGGGAATGTAGTGCAAGAGTGTGCTGGACACCGTGAGGAAGGAGGACATCTAGTGGTGACCCAAGGAACATAAACCAGACACTGTGACATGACCCCCCCTCTACGGAGCGGCTACCAGACACTCCAAGACATAGAAACAAACAAAACAAGAGTCCAGGCGGGAGGTGGAACGGTGGAGGATCAGGGGGAGGGAAGGGGGGCCAGGTCCATGGAGGGAAATGGGGACAGGAAGTGACAGTTCATCTGGAGGCCAGGGCGGAGCAGACAGTCCATCGGGCGGCCAGGGCGGAGCAGACAGTCCATCGGGCGCCCAGGGCGGAGGAGACCTTGCCTCGGGCGGCCAGGGCGGAGACTCTCCCTCGGGCGGCCAGGGCGGAGACTCTCCCTCGGGCGGCCAGGGCGGAGACTGTCCCTCGGGCGGCCAGGGCGGAGACTGTCCCTCGGGCGGCCAGGGCGGAGACTGTCCCTCGGGCGGCCACGGCGCAGGAACTGGAACTGACACCAACGGAACTGGCACTGGAACTGGTACCACCGGAACTGGCACCACCGGCTCGGGCACTGGAACTGGCGCCACCGGCTCGGGCACTGGAACTGGCGCCACCGGCTCGGGCACTGGAACTGGCGCCACCGGCTCGGGCTCAGGAACAGACGCCACCGGCTCGGGCACTGGAACAGACACCACCGGCTCAGAAACAGACACCACCGGCTCAGGTTCAGGAACAGACACAAACACAAACACAGGCACAGACACAGACACAGACACAGACAGAGACACAGACAGAGACACAGACAGAGACACAGACAGAGACACAGACAGAGACAGAGACACAGACAGAGACACAGACAGAGACACAGACACAGACACAAGCACAAGCACAGGCACAGACTCAGGAACAGACACTGGCTCTGGCTCAGGAACTGGAACAGACACAGACACTGGCTCCGGCTCAGGAACAGACACTGGCTCCGGCACTGGCTCCGGCTCAGGAACAGACACTGGCTCCGGCTCAGGAACAGACACTGGCTCCGGCTCAGGAACAGACACTGGCTCCGGCTCAGGAACAGACACTGGCTCCGGCTCAGGAACAGACACTGGCTCCGGCTCAGGAACAGACACTGGCTCCGGCTCAGGAACAGACACTGGCTCCGGCTCAGGAACAGACACTGGCTCCGGCTCAGGAACAGACACTGGCTCCGGCTCAGGAACAGACACTGGCTCCGACTCAGGAACAGACACAGGCTCGACGGCGGCCATCTTGTCCGAAGACACAGGCTTGGCGGCGGCCATCTTGTCCCCTCTCTGTCCACGACGGCGAGACGGTGGCACCACTTGATCCTCCACCACCCCAGAGTCGAAGGGGGGCCATGGTGGAGAGCGGTGCTGGACTCCCACTCGACCCACCAGTCCTCCGCGACCTCCACGGGTCCCACGGAAAATCACCAGTCGGGTTCCCTCAAATAATCTTCTCCTCTCCTGTTCAGTGGCTGGGGAAGAGAGGTTTGAATACATACCGCTGGATCAAGATGTGACGGATTCCACTCTTGTAGTGCAAGAGTGTGCTGGACACCGTGAGGAAGGAGGACATCTAGTGGTGACCCAAGGAACATAAACCAGACACTGTGACAGCACCATTATGAATGCCTGTGCAGCCGTGAGCATTTTAGTTTCATTTTCGGGGCGGATTGCTTGAATGTATTTTAAAAAAGCACAATGTTGTGTTTTATTGCTACTGTACAAAAATATAAGTTAACACTTTGCAGTTTGAATGATGTTCTGAACAAAATGACAGAGTATGTTTTTATGTGTCCACTGTTCAATCGCGCCCTCGTTTTAGTGATTCCCAAGTTATTTTTTTCATTTAAGTTTTTTCATTGTTCTAATCAGGTCAGGCAAGTAAAATTATCTGTGTCTTATCCCTTACATTTTTATATAATATATATACACTACTGTTAAAAAATTTGGGGTCAGTAAGATTTTTAAGCGAAGTTTCTTCTGCTCACCAAGGCTGCATTTATTTGATTAAAAATACAAACAAAAACAGTAATATTGTAAAATAGTATTCCAATTTAAAACAGCTGCTTTCTATTTTAATATATTTTAAACTGTTATTTATTCCTGTGATCAAAGCTGAGTTTTCAACATCATTACTCCAGTCGTCACTGTCACATGATCCTTCAGAAATTATTCTAATATGATGATTGATGCTCAAGAAACATTCATTATTATTTTAAATGTCGAAAACAGTTGTGTACAGTCTTTGATGAATAGAAAGTTCAAAAGAACAGCATTTATCTGAAATCTAAAGCTTTTGTAACATTAAACACTACCGTTCAGAAGTTTGGGGTCAGTAATAATTTTAATTTTAATTTTGGGGGAAAGAAATAAAATAAATCAATACTTTTATTCATCGAGAATGAGTTAAACTGATCAAAAGTTACAGTACAGACATTTATAATGTTAAAAAAAATTATATTTGAAATAAATGCTGTTCTTTTGAACTTTACATTCATCAACGCATTTTGAAAAAAAATCTGTACACAACTGTTTTCAACATTGAAAATAATAATTAATATTTATTGACCATCAATCATGATATTAGAATGATTTCTGAAGGATCATGTGACACTGAAGACGGGAGTAATGATGCTGAAAACTCAGCTTTGATCACATAAATTAATTACAGTGTAAAATATTTTAAAATAGAAAACAGCTGTTTTAAATTGGAATAATATTTCACAATATTACTGTTTTTGTTTGTATTTTTAATCAAATAAATGCAGCCTTGGTGAGCAGAAGAGACTTCTCCTAAAAACATTAAAAATCTTCCTGACCCCAAACTTTTGAACGGTATATACATATATATATATATATATATATATATATATATATATATATATATATATACACATATATAAATACATATATATATATATATATATATATATATGTTTGTATAATATATATATATATATATATATATATATATATATATATATATATATATATATATATATATATATATATATATATATAATATAGCTGCGAGCAGCGATGGAGGGCCAAAGCCGGCGGTACCGCCACCCCGGTGCCTACACTAAGGCACAAGGGTGGCGGTGCCACCGGCTTGGGCCCGCAATCGCTGCTCGCAGCTATATTTTTTTTTCTTTTTCTTTTTTTTCTTCATTATTTTTTTTTTTTGCCTTTTTGCCACTTTTGGGGCCCTTAACATGCTCAAAAACTCTTGAAACTTTGCACACGGGTCAGAACCCGCGTCCATCAGGGCCGGACTGAAGCTGGTACCTGGGCGTGGCAGGGGGGCTCGATAGCGCCCCCTGGAATGGGGTCCGAAATCTTGGTCCATATATCAAACACGCTTGCATGTAATAATATGAAACTCAGTACACATATAGATCTCATCGGGCCGCACAACTTTCGTGCTCTGAGTTTTACAAAAGCCCAACAAGAAGTCGGTTATTATATGTTGTTTGGAAAACGCATACAATGGAATGTGAAATACTCCTCCTAGGGAATTCATCCGATCGCCGCAAAACTCGGTGAGAATGAAGTCAAGACATTGAGGATGAATTCTTGCGAACAGATTTTTGATATCTTGAACGGTTTGGCCGTGGCGAGGAAACTAATTTATGGGGAATAATTGAAACAGGAAGTGTGTTATAACTTCTGCATACATTATCTGATCTTGCTGAAACTTCAGCAGTGTATTCGTTGTAAGAGGCCAATCACATGGATGTGACCTTTGTGAGTCAAAGTTATAGCGCCACCAACTGGCAACAGGAAGTGTGTCACTTTCAAAATGCTTTGAAATCACTCTCTTATTTTTACCCGATTTGCTTCAAACTTTATGTGTATAATGTAGACACACGGCAGATGTAGACCTGTGAAAGGATTATTGATATCTTAGATACTGTTGCCGTGGCAACGCATCAAACTTTAATATTCTTTTCGGATGCGTTTGAGACTCTTAGCATGCTTGAAATTGGATGAAACTCGACAGATACATCACATTTATTAGCCAGTAGACATGTGCAAAGTTTCAGAAATGGGCGTGGCAGGGGGACTCAACAGCGCCCCCTTGAACGGGGTCTGAAAACTTGGTCCATATATCAAACACGCTTGCATGAATTAATATGAAACTCGGTACACATATAGATCTCATCGGGCCGAACAACTTTCCCTCTGTCAAGTTTCACGCCAGCCCAACAGGAAGTCGGCTAATATGGGTTGTTTGGAAAACGCTTGCTGTGGAATGTGAAATACTCCTCCTAGAAAATTCATCCCATCCCCACCAAACTCGGTGTGCATGAAGTCAAGACATTGAGGATGCTAAATTGCGGACGGATTTTTGATATCTCGAACGGTTTGGCCGTGGCGAGGAAATAAATTTTTGGCGAGAAAAGAGAGACACAAAGTGTTATAACTTCTGCACACATTAACTGATCTTGATGAAACTTCAGCAGTGTGTTCGTGGTAAGAGGCCGGTCAGATGGATGCAACTATTGTGAGTCAAAGTTATAGCGCCACCAACTGGCAACAAGAACTGTGTCACTTTCAAAATGCTTTTGGCAAAATGGGGGGGGTTACTTTTACCCACAGTTACAAAAATCAGTACATATATTGGTCTCATCGAGCCGGACAAGTTTCTAATTTACAGTCATTAGCTCTGACCAACAGGAAGTCAGATATTTTGGTTTGAATGTGGATTTATTTGCAAAATCGGCCTCTGAATTTTATATATATATATATATATATATATATATATATATATATATATATATATTTATATTTTAAAGTGACAAGACAGAATATTACTTGTCCGATATATATATATATATATATATATATATATATATATATATATATATTACATTTATATATATAAATATATATATATATATAGCTGCGAGCAGCGATGGAGGGCCCAAGCCGGTGACACCGCCACCACGGTGCCTTAAATGCAACTAAATGCACCAGGGTGGCGGTGCCACCGGCTTGGGCCCGCAATCGCTGCTCGCAGCTATATTTATTATTATTATTATTATTGTTGTTCAAGGGTTCGGGGGCTTTTGGGGCCCTTAACAGACTCAAAAACTCATGAAACTTTGCACACGGGTCAGAACCCGCGGCCATTAGGGCCGGGCTGAAGCTGGTACCCGGGCGTGGCAGGGGGACTCGACAGCGCCCCCTGGAATAGCATCCAAAAACTTGGTCCATAAATCAAAGACGCTTGCATGTAATAATATGAAACTCGGTACACATATAGATCTCATCGAGCCGAACAACTTTCGTGCTCTAAGTTTTACGCCAGCTCAACAGGAAGTTGGCTATTTAGGGTTGTTTGAAAAACACATGCTGTGGAATTTAATGTACTTCTCCTACAGAATTCATCCGATCCCCAGCAAATTCGGGCAGCTTGAAGTCAAGACATTGAGGATGCTAAATTGCGGACGGATTTTTGATATCTCAAACGGTTTGGCCGTAGCGAGGAAACGAATTTATAGCGAGAAAAGAGAAACAGGAAGTGTGTTATAACTTCTGCATACATTGACTGATCTTGATAAAACTTCAGCAGTGTGTTCGTTGTCAGAGGCCGATCACATTGATGTGACTATTGTGAGTCAAAGTTATAGCGCCACCAACTGGCAGCAGGAAGTGTGTCACTTTCAAAATGCTTTGAAGTCACCCTCTTATTTTTACCCGATTTGCTTCAAATTTTATGTGTATAATGTAAATACACAGCAGATGTAGAACTGTGAAAGGATTATTGATATCTTAGATACTGTTGCCGTGGCAACGCATCAAACTTTAATGTTCTTTTCGGATGCGTTTGAGACTCTTAGCATGCTTGAAATTGGATGAAACTCGACAGACACATAACACTTATTAGCCAGTAGACATGTGAAAAGTTTCAGAAACGGGCGTGGCAGGGGGGCTCAACAGCGCCCCCTTGAACGGGGTCTGAAAACTTGTTCCATATATCAAACACGCTTGCATGAATTAATATGAAACTCGGTACACATATAGATCTCATCAGGCCAAACAACTATCCCTCTTTCAAGTTTTACGCCAGCCCAACAGGAAGTCGGCTATTATGGGTTGTTTGGAAAACGCTTGCTGTGGAATGTGAAATACTCCTCCTAGAAAATTCACTGTGTCCCCTCCAAACTCGGTGTGCATGTAGTCAAGACTCTGAGGATAATAAATTGCGGACGGATTTTTGATATCTCGAACGGTTTGGCCGTGGCGAGGAATCGAATTTATGGCGAGAAAAGAGAAACACGAAGTGGAATAAATTCTGCATACATTGACTGATCTTGATGAAACTTCAGCAGTGTGTTCGTGGTAAGAGGCCGATCAGATGGATGTAACTATTGTGAGTCAAAGTTATAGCGCCACCAACTGGCAGCAGGAAGTGTGTCACTTTCAACATGCTTTTGACAAAAGTGGGGGGGTTAGTTTTAACTACAGTAAAAAAAAATAGTACGTATATTGTTCTCATCAAGCCGGACAACTTTCTAATTTACATTCATTAGCTCCAGCCATCAGGAAGTCAGATATTTTGGTCTGAATGTGGATTTTTTTGCAAAATCAGCCTCTGAATTTTTAGCCACTCCTCTTAAACTATTTATTTTATTCCCACCAAACTTTTTCAACATGATGAAAATATGTAAGATATTTGTAATTTGTAGAGATTACAATTTAGCTCAAAGGAATTATTAATTAATTTATAGGGAATTCAAAAGAGTCACTTATTACAACCGAGCAAATTACTCGTTCGCGGTTCATTTGAACTGGCTGCAATTATCAACTCTGCAACGGATATAAATATCCGAACTATAGTGAAACACTATATAGTTAGCAAGGTAACTTAGATCAGAAGTTTAAGACATTAAATTTGTAAGCACAATAACACAAGTAATATTTCTCTTTAAAATACAAACAAGACTTTATTGATTATTCTAACACATACAACTAATATCTAACACAGACACACACATTCATATGCGTTGCAGAAAGAAAGAGAGTAAGGAAAGATTAAGTTTTAAGAGTGAGTTTAAGAGTGAGATGATGTAATCCCAAGTTTCTATGCACTTATAAAACACAACCTGAATGAACCATCAATCATTAGTTTAACCCTTTTATCGTTTCCTAGGTTATTAAATCAGTATCAAATACACCAGTTCAGTTTAAGAGTCTGGAGGCAGTACTTGCTTGTCTTTTCTTTTGGGGATTCGCTTTTGTTGCGTGTAAAGGGTTTTCCCGGTCCGTTCGTTGGCTGGTCTCCGTGCCTGATGTCTGGGTCACGTGGTGTGCTGGCGGAATGAAAGTCTTTGTTTGAAGCTGGCTTTGCAGAAGAAACGTGGCTCGAAATCTTGTCGCAAAACTTAACTTAGAACCGAGACTCACAACGGAAAAGAAAGGAAACTAAGAAAAGAAAGGAAATTGAGAAGAGTAGATGATGGCTTGAATGAAGCTGTTTAACCCATGTTCTTCAGATCTTGATTTGGGTTATTTCGTCTGCGTGTTTTACATGGTTACTGGTCTGTCTTAGATCTTCATCTCCCGCTGCATTTTTGGTTCTGCACTGAAAACTCTAAACTTTGTTCTGGTGTTAAGATTTTAAACTCAAATGTCCGCCCAGCCTCCTGGATCAGTTCTAACCAATTAGACACTGTCTTTGTTTAGGAGGTGGCGTTCTCTTCACTTCTTATCATAAATCAAGCTTATCTGTGCTCTCCTTACTCTCTAAGCTCTAGCAAAGAGTACAGAGGCCACAGCTAAGACATTATTACTATTATAAGAATCCGAAACATTTTCCACAGATTTCAATCAAGCTATCCTTTGAATTAAGAACATACGATCATATTGATATGAAACACAACACATTTTCATTCAAACATCTAACAATTATAACAATTACATGAATTGTATGGCATCTAAGCATATCAGATACACCCATCTATTGTAGGAACAATATAGAATCATGTCGTTGCATGATGCTTGATCTATAAGTCCATTGAAAATTGTTCTTGAATGATTTTATTTATGTTATAGGTAAAATCTCAGGTCTGTGGTTTGAAACGATTTTACACCCTGAGGTCTATCAGAGGTCCTTAAGGAGGGGGGAGTCTGGAATGTTGTGGGCTCGAGCAGCTTCTGCTGTTATCTTGATCGGGCTGAATTGTGCTATCTCTGAGCCAATCATTCTTTTCCAAGCTATCTTACATTGACCAGTTCTTCCTTTAGTTGGGCTCGTCTTCTTTGAAGCTTGCATGGCCATAAAGTTCTTAGCTGGGGGTTTTCGTTGGTCAGCGGAGACTGGCTGGCTGGAGCCTTCTTTTATGGCTCTGGGGTTGGTGATTTGGTGTCTGGAATGTTCAGTTCTGTGAGAAATTATGTTTGAACAATTCACCTGGAAGATTCATTTGTGTTTGTTTCGCACTCAATCCTACAATACATTAAATATGCTAAATTGTGAATGGATAATAAATATCTCAAACGGTTTTGCTATAGTGAGGGACTAAAGTAATGTACAAAAAGGAAACTAAAAGCCTCATCTTCTAAAAATGTAATTAAAAAACATTTATTTCTATATAAAAGTATACAAATATCACAACTAAACCCATTTTATTTTTTATTTTTTTTCAATTTAATAATAATTTATAAGTTTAAAAATAGTAATTGTACTATTTAGTCCCATAAAAGTCAAGTCATACATAGGGCTATACTGCCCTCTTGTGTTCAAAATCAGGTAGGCCTATTGTATCTACATAAAAATATACTAGGTTTGTGACGGTGAGAATATTTTACCACTGGTTAATCTATGTGTGACACCGCTGGGGGCTTTTGAATCGCCAACTTAAAAACGAAAGTAAAATATGCTCGTCCGCACTGACATTGATAGTGGTTGAGCGAGCGTTTCAAATGAATTCCTATGGAAGTAGGAATTAACTGAAAAACGTTCACTCTGTTCTGCTCGTTCCTCGCCGTGGATGCGCACCGTTATGAATGCCCGTGCAGCCATGAGCATTTTAGTTTAATTTTACAATTAGTGCCTTTCGGGGGGTGGATTGCTTGAAATTATTTTACAAAAGCACAATGTTGTGTTTTATTGCGACTGTACACAAATATAAGTTAACACTTTGCAGTTTGAATGTCGTCCTGTATAATGACGGAGTATGTTTTTATGTGTCCACTCTTCAATCGCGCCCACGCCACACACACACACACACACGGTTTACTATCTTTGTGGGGACTCTCCATAGACTTAATGGTTTTTATACTGTACAAACTGTATATTCTATCTCCTCACACTAACCCTACCCCTAAACCTACCTATCCCAGAAAACTTTCTGCATTTTTACATTTCCAAAAAAACTCATTCTGTATGATTTATAAGCTTGTTTACCCATGGGGACCTCTATTTAGGTCCCCACTGTGACACAAGTCCCCATGAGTCTGTGTGCATTCAGGTTGAAGTCCCCACCGGGATAGAAAAACATGAACACACATACACACACACACACACACACACACACACACACACACACACACACACACACACACACACACACACACACACACACACACACACACACAAACACACATTCCAGCATTGCAATCTTGACATCGCAGCCTGTTCATTATAGCCTTAATAAAATATAATAATAAAATAGTTAACCTAACATATAAAAATTACACTGCTCTAAATAGTCAGTAGTACAATTCGTACATTCACAGTAAGCACCGCTCCACTGTGATGTTTCAAGCACATTTTTGCGCGTGTGAAGAGGATGATTTTTTCCGTCGATATTGGAACACGAGTGAAGAACAAAGCCTATAATAAAGAATAGTTTAGCATCCAAATACATCGCAAATGCTGAAACATTTTGATTCTAATGAGAGGGTTACGTGAGCCCAACAGTGCTTACTTTCGATTTTATTTTTACATTAAATTTAAAAGATTTGTTGTGGAATATTTTGAGTGTATCATAAAATCGTAATAAGGTTTCTGTCTTTTATATATATATATATATATATATATATATATATATATATATATATATATATATATATATATATATTATATATATATATATATATATATATATATATATATATATATTATATATATATATATATAATATATATTATATATATATATATAATATATATTATATATATATATATATATATATATATATATATATATATATATATATATATATATATATATAGCTGCGAGCAGCGATGAAGGGCCAAAGCCGGTGGCTGCGCCACCCCGGTGCCTTTAGGTAACTAAAGGCACCAGGGTTGCGGTGCCACCGGCTTGGGCCCATAATCGCTGCTCGCAGCTATATTTATTATTATTATTATTATTTTGTCAACCTTTCGGGCACTTTTGGGGCCCTTAACACGCTCAAAAACTCTTGAAATTTTGCACACACGTCAGAACCTGCGGCCATCAGGGCCGGACTGAAGCTGGTACCCGGGCGTGGCACGGGGGCTCGACAGCGCCCCCTGGAATGGTGTCTGAAAACTTGGTCCATAAATCAAACACGCTTGCATGTAATAATATGAAACTCAGTACACATATAGATCTCATCGGGCCAAACAACTTTCGTGCCCTAAGTTTTACACCAGCCCAACAGGAAGTCGGTTATTATACGTTGTTTGGAAAACGCATACAATGGAATGTGAAATACTCCTCCTAGGGAATTCATCCGATCGCCACCAAACTCTGTGTAAATGAAGTCAAGACATTGAGGATGCTAAATTGCGAACGGATTTTTGCATACATTACATTTTTGCATACATTCATACATTAACTGATCTTGATAAAAACTTCCGCAGTGTGTTCGTTGTAAGAGGCCAATCACATGGATGTGACTATTGTGAGTCAAAGTTATAGCGCCACCAACTGGCAGCAGGAAGTGTGTCACTTTCAAAATGCTTTGAAATCACTCTCTTATTTTTACCCGATTTGCTTCAAACTTTATATGTATAATGTAGACACACGGCAGATGTAGACCTGTGAAAGGATTATTGATATCTTAGATACTGTTGCCGTGGCAACGCATCAAACTTCAATATTCTTTTCGGATGCTTATGAGACTCTTCACGTGCTTGAAAATGCATGAAACTCGACAGACACATCACATTTATTATCCAGTAGGAGACATGTGCAAAGTTTCAGAAATGGGCGTGGTGAGGGGCTCAGTAGCGCCACCTTTAGTCAAAAATGGGGGCTTAGTTTTTCCTAGAATCACAAAAATCGGTATGTATATTGTTCTCATCGAGCCGGCCAACTTTCTAATTTACAGTTATAAGCTCTGACCTACAGGAAGTCAGATATTTTGGTTTGAATGTGATTTTTTGGAGAATTCTCTCTCTGGGTATCTGTGTCTCTGTGTGTGTTTGGGGTGTGGGGGATTTGTCTGTTAGGAGAGATTTGCTTTTATAATTGTTTTTCAAGGTTTCAGGGGCTTTTGGGGCCCTTAACGTGCTCGAAAACTCTTGAAACTTTGCACACAGGTCAGAACCTGTGGCCATCAGGGCCGGGCTGAAGCTGGTACCCGGGCGTGGCAGGGGGGCTCAACAGCACCCCCTTGAATGGGGTCCGAAAACTTGGTCCATAGATCAAACTAGCTTGCATGAATTAATATAAAACTCAGCACACATATAGATCTCATCGGGCCAAACAACTTTCGCACTCTTAAGTTATACGCCAGCCCAACAGGAAGTCAGCTATTATGGGTTGTTTGGAGAACGCTTGCTGTGGAATTTGAAACACTCCTCCTAGAGAATTAATTAAATCACCACCAAACTCGGTGTGCATGAAGTCAAGACATTGAGGATGCTAAATTGCGGACGGATTTTTGATATCTCGAACGCTTTGGCCGTGGCGAGGACATGAATTTTTGGCGAGAAAAGAGAAACACGAAGTGTTATAACTTCTGCACACATTAACTGATCTTGATGAAACTTCAGCAGTGTGTTCGTGGTAAGAGGCCGATCAGATGGATGTAACTATTTTGAGTCAAAGTTATAGCGCCACCAACTGGCAGCAGGAAGTGTGTCCCTTTCAATATGCTTTTGACAAAAGTGGGGGGGGTTAATTTTACCCACAGTTACAAAAATCAGTACGTATATTGGACTCATCGAGCTGGACAACTTTCTAATTTACAGTCATTAGCTCTGACCAACAGGAAGTCAGATATTTTGGTTTGAATGTGGATTTCTTTGCAAAATCGGCCTCTGAATTTTTACCCACTCCTCTTAAGTGGTTTATTTTATCCCCACCAAACGTTTTCAACGTGATGAAAACACATTAAAGATGCTAAATTGTGAACGGATAATAAATATCTCAAACGGTTTTGCTATGGCGAGGGATTAAAGTAATGTCAAAAAGGAAAACACTAAAAGCCTCATATCTTCTAAAAATGTAGCCTAATTATACAGCATTTATTTCTATTTAAAATTATATAAATATCAGAACTAAACCCATTTTATTCTTTTTTTTTTTTCAATTTAAGAATTGTTTAGTACAATTTGTAACATTCACGGTTAGCAGCGCCTTCACTGTGATGTTTCCAAGCACATTTTTGCGCGTGAAGAGGATGATTTTTTCCATCGATATTGGAACACGACTAAAGTACAAAGCCTATAATAAAGAAAAGTTTAGCATCCAAATACATCGCAAATGTTGAAACATTTTGATTCTAATGAGAGAGTTACGTGAGCCCAACACTGCTTACTTTCGTTTTTATACGTTTTTATATTTTTACATTAAATTTAAAGGATTTGTTGTGGAATATTTTGAGTGTATCATAAAATCAGAATTAAGGTAAAAAAAAATATATATATATATACTGTATATATATATATATATATATATATATATATATATATATATACATAAATATAGCTGCGAGCAGCGATGAAGGGCCAAAGCCGGCGGCACCGCCACCCCGGTGTCTTTAGGTAACTAAAGGGCCCGTAATCGCTGCTCGCAGCTATATTTTTCTATTATTTATTATTTTTTTGCCACTTTTGGGACCCTTAACATGCTCAAAAACTCTTGAAATTTTGCACACACGTCAGAACCTGCGGCCATCAGGGCCGTACTGAAGCTGGTACCCGGGCGTGGCAGGGGGGCTCGACAGCGCCCCCTGGAATGGTGTCCGTAAACTTGGTCCATAAATCAAACACGCTTGCATATAATAATATGAAACTCAGTACACATATAGATCTCATCGGTAACTATTTATTTAAACTATTTATTTTATTCCCACCAAACTTTTTCAACATGATGAAAATACATTAAATATGCTAAATTGTGAACGGATAATAAATATCTCAAACGGTTTTGCTATGGAGAGGGATTAAAGTAATGTCCAAAAAGGAAACACTAAAAGCCTCAAATTTTCTAAAAATGTAATTATATACCATTTATTTCTATATAAAAGTATACAAATATCACAACTAAACCCATTTTATTCTGTTTTTGCAATTCAATAAGAATGAAAAAGTTAAAAACAGGCTATTTAGTGCTATTAGTGCGGGACAAGCAGTCAGTTGGTGAAGTAGGCGAGAGCGCGCAAGTGATTTTTCTAAATACACCAGTTCTGCTGTTATTCAGTGTTGTATCTGACTCTAGGTAAGGCTATTTTCGATTCTCTGTTTATTTTGCATTTTTACCTTCTCACTAATCTGTATTTTATCTAGAAGCGTTAATACTGTAACTAACAGCCGCGAGTGGAAATTAATATTAGGCTATTACTGCAGTTTCATTGAACTTAAGTATTGGCTTGGAGCAGTTTCGATTTGGGCCATTCTCGCTTTATTGCTTTAATTGCTCGGCGACGCAGCTGTCCTCACTCAGGCGGTGACAGCACTATATATCTGTAGTCCGCGCGCTGTCGCGGAAGCGTCAGCGGGAGCGTTCAGCTCTCGTGTTCAGCCTCCTCGTGTGAAGACCGACTCGGGTAAAGACCAGCGACTCTACCTGCGCGACTCCACCGAGCAAGGACACCAGAAAGGCACTTAAGTATTAGGGGTGTAACGATACATCGATATGGATCGATGCATCGATATAATGTCTAACGATACGATGCATCGATTCCACACTTAAAATATCGATATGCACCTTTATTTTGACACTCTCCACATTATCACGACACGTAACATCCTTCCGCTAAAGCGCACATTTTCGTTTACTCACCAACCGCCTGCCGGTGTGTAACGTTAATCTCCTCATCTGAAAAAGACGCCTGACAAGACTGACTAAACCCTAAACAAGTTTTTGTTTTTGTTTTTTCACAAAAGCCGGTATTGTCCGCTGTCAAGGCATCGCGAGTTCATGTTTTACAGTAGAAACAGACAAGCACTCGCACCCTTGTTGGTGAACACAACACGAGAAGTCCGTTTTAGCGACTCAGCGCGCAATATTCAGGTCAGATGTCACTTTGAAAAGACGCGCGCTGGCTAAGAGGAGTTTCGTCAAAGCTGACTAAAAGTGATCAAGGATGGATCATTTCAATGAACTCGTGATATCTTCTTCAGGGCGTAAAAGGAAAATAAAACCTGAAACATTTTCACGGAACCTTACTAAAGCAGCTCGTTTAGGGAACGGAATGGTGAGGGAAAAGCTCTCTGTACTGCGTGTACGTACGTTAATCACAACAACAAAGTTTGTCAGGCATATGTCAGCTGAGGAGATTAACGTTATGAAGATTAACCGAGTGTTGTATTTTTATCATAACAATTACTTGGTTGTGTTTGACTCAGAAAGATGAAATGTGAATGTATCTGCTCTGCTCTGCTAAAAAAAAAAAAAAAAAAAAAAACATATTAAAGCATACTTTCAATTAACTTTAATTTTGTAATTTACCTTTATTTTTTAAGTTATTATTATTATTATTATTATCAAAACAACCCAGCTGCAGTTTGATTGATATTACTTGGAATGCACAATAATAATAATAAAAAACAAGATTTATGAGTACTTGCAAATAACCACTTCTGTTATAAATGTCCCAATTGGGAGAGCGTGTGCAATTTTCAAAGAGTTTAATTAAACGTTCATGTTATATATTTTGGTTGCATTTGTGAGTTAATAAAAACGTAACTGGTTGTGTGAACATTATATCTAAATATCGATTAATCGATCGATATAGCCCTGAATCGAATCGAATCGAATCGTATCGTGGAATTTTTTGAAGTATCGAAAAATATCGGATCGCTGGCTGAGAGAATCGATATCGTATCGTATCGTCATGAACTGTCCGATTTACACCCCTATTAAGTATCTCCTTTTCCCTTTCCCTACCCACTTTTTCTATTATATTACACCTTACTCAACATGTGCTTTCAATACATTCCTGTTATCTCTCGGCCACGCCCTTTCATCACGCACAAAAGGCAGCGCAATACTGCTAATCTGTGTCCCATTTTCCCATCCTCACACACACCTCTCTCTCTTTCCGTGGGTCTATGGAATTGTCAGTCAGCAGTCAACAAAGCTGACTTTATTCCAGCCTTTGCATCTCACTCTACTCTTAGTATCCTGGGCTTGACTGAGACCTGGATTCGTCCAGAAGACTCAGCAACCCCCGCCGCTCTCTCTAGCAATTTCTCCTTCTCTCACTCCCCTCGCCAATCTGGGAGGGGTGGGGGTACAGGCCTTCTCATTTCTAACAATTGGAAATACTCAGCACTCTCTTCTCTATGCAACAACAACTCATTTGAATATCATGCTATTAAACTTACAACTCCCAATACGATCCATATTGTAGTCATTTATCTCCCCCCAGGTCAGCTGGGTAACTTCGTAGAGGAGTTGGATGTGCTGCTGTCCTCCTTCCCTGAGGACGGCACCCCACTTCTAGTCTTTGGTGACCTCAACATTCATCTCGAAAAGCCGTATGCAGCAGAATTCATCTCTCTCCTAGCCTCTTTCGATCTCAAGCGTCTCATCACCACAGGTACTCACAAATCAGGCAACCAACTGGACCTGGTTTACACACGCAACTGCATCACAGACAACATTTTGGTGAGACCTCTCCACGTTTCAGATCATTTCCTCATTACTTTCAGTCTACAACTCTCTACCTCTGCACCACCACCCCCACCACCAGTCACTTTCAGACGAAACCTGCGCTCACTTTCTCCCTCTCACCTTTCCTCTGCCGTGTCATCTTCTCTTCCCTCACCCTCACAATTCTCATCTCTGGATGTGAATACCGCAACGGATACCTTATGCTCCACTCTAACCTCTTCTCTAGACAATATCTGCCCTCTCTCCTCCAGGCCAGCACGCGCTACTCCCTCCAATCCTTGGTTATCTGAGGTTCTCCGTGAACACCGGACCGAACTCAGGGCAGCGGAGAGGAAATGGCACAAATCAAAAGACACATCCGACCTGAGTATGTATAAATCTCTCCTCTCTTCCTTTTCTGTTGATGTTCATGCTTCAAAATCTTCATATTTCCACAACAAGATCAACAGCTCCTCCAACACACGATCACTCTTCAAGACATTCAACTCTCTCCTCTGTCCACCTCCACCACCACCTGCCTCCTCCTTAACTGCTGACGACTTTGCGAACTTCTTCACCAACAAAACTACAACTATCAGCAGTCAATTCTCAGCTCCACACGCACAGGAACCCAGTCTGACCCCTTCCACAGCCAATATCCCTCTGTTCTCCTTTTCTCCGCTAACTGAGGAAGAAGAATCCACACTTCTCCTCTCCAGTCATCCTACCACCTGCCCTCTAGACCCCATCCCCTCACACCTTATACAAGCCATCTCTCCCACACTTCTACCAGCACTCACACACATCATCAACTCATCCCTCCACACTGGCTCTTTTCCTACAGCATTCAAGCAGGCTCGGGTTACTCCACTGCTTAAAAAACAACACTAGACACATCATCTGTAGAGAATTACAGACCTATCTCTCTCCTACCATTCATTGCGAAAACACTTGAAAGAGCTGTTTTCAACCAAGTAACATCCTTCTTGTCTCTTAACAACCAGCTGAATGTCAACCAATCCGGCTTCAAGAAAGGCCATTCAACTGAGACTGCATTACTGTCGGTCACAGAAGCCCTACGGATTGCAAAAGCTGCTTCCAAATCTTCAGTCCTCATTCTCCTGGATCTATCTGCTGCCTTCGACACTGTAAATCATCAGATCATTATGTCCAGCCTCTCATCACTGGGCATCACAGGTACTCCTCTCCACTGGTTTGAGTCCTATCTCACAGGTAGGTCTTTCAGGGTCGCATGGAGAGGCGAGGTATCCAGAGCCCATCAGCTGACCACAGGGGTTCCTCAGGGTTCAGTTCTTGGTCCCCTCCTCTTCTCCATCTACACCACATCACTGGGACACATCATACAGGTACACGGCTTCTCCTACCACTGCTATGCTGATGACACACAGCTCTTCCTCTCGTTTCAACCAGATGATCCCACAGTAGCTGCACGGATCTCAAGCTGTCTGGCGGACATCTCGACATGGATGAAGGAACATCACCTGCAGCTCAACCTGGCAAAGACTGAGCTTCTCGTCCTCCCTGCCAATCCATCTCTACAGCACGACCTCACTATCCAGCTAGACTCATCATCAATCACCCCATCAAGGTCGGTCAGAAATCTTGGAGTAACGTTTGACGACCAGCTGACTTTCACAGATCACATTTCAAAGACAACCCGATCATGCAGGTTTGCACTGCACAACATCAGGAAGATCAGGCCTTTCCTTACTGAGCATGCAACACAACTTCTCGTCCAGGCCCTGGTCATTTCTAGGCTGGACTACTGCAATGCTCTTCTGGCTGGACTTCCATCATGTGCAACCAAACCTCTACAGATGATCCAGAACGCTGCAGCTCGTCTTGTCTTCAACGAGCCCAAGAGGGCACACGTCACTCCTCTGTTCATCTCTCTGCACTGGCTACCTCTCGCTGCTCGCATCAAGTTCAAGGCATTGACGCTTGCTTACAGATCTATCACAGGCTCAGCTCCCTCCTACCTTCACTCACTCCTACGAGCCTACATCCCTACCAGAAGCCTACGATCGGCCAACGAACGACGTCTCGTGGTTCCATCACAGAGAGCCACAAAAATCTCTTACCAGAACATTCTCATACACAGTTCCATGCTGGTGGAACACTCTCCCCACCATCATCCGGAATGCAGAATCCCCGACAACATTCAAAAGACAACTGAAAACCCATCTCTTCCGTGAGCACTTAACCTCTTAAAAAAAAAAAAAAAAAAAACCCTTCCCTTTCCCTTTAAAAACCTCGCTTACCGGGCTTATGCTACTCTGAATAATGCCTGAACTTCGTATTTTGAGCACTTTTGTTGTTTTCTTCTCTTCATGATGACTCGCTTAACTAAGTCCTAATCTGTAAGTCGCTTTGGATAAAAGCGTCTGCTAAATGACTAAATGTAAATGTATTTGGTTAAACAAAAAAGCAAACATAGGGCTATACTGCCCTCTTGTGTCCAAAAGGACATCAAAATAGTATATAAAACTTTTTACCAGGTAGGCCAATATTGTATTTAAATATACATTTATTAGGTATGTGTCTGAGGATATTTTCCCACCGGTTAATGAATTAATATGAAACTCGGTACACATATAGATCTCATCAGGCCGAACAACTTCCTCACTCTAAGTTATCAGCTCCGCCCAACAGGAAGTCGGCTATTATGGGTTGTTTGAAAAACGCACGCTGTGGAATTTAATGTACTCCTCCTAGAGAATTCATCCAATCACCTCCAAACTCGGTCAGCATGAAGTCAAGACATTGAGGATGCTAAATTGCGGACGGATTTTTGATATCTTGAACGGTTTGGCCGTGGCGAGGACACGAATTTATGGCGAAAAATGGGACACAGGAAGTGTGTTATAACTTCTGCATACATTAACTGATTTTGATTAAACTTCAGAAGTGTGTTCGTTGCAAGAGGCCGATCACATTGATGTGACTATTGTGAGTCAAAGTTATAGCGCCACCAACTGGCAGCAGGAAGTTTGTCATTTTCAAAATGCTTTGAAATCACCCCCTTATTTTTACCCGATTTGCTTCAAACTTTATGTGTATAATGTAAACACACGGCAGATGTAGACCTGTGAAAGGATTATTGATATCTTAGATACTGTTGCCGTGGCAACGCATCAAACTTCAATATATTTTCGGATACGTTTGAGACTCTTAGCATGCTTGAAATTGGATGAAACTCGACAGACACATAACACTTATTAGCCAGTAGACATGTGAAAAGTTTCAGAAATGGGTGTGGCAGGGGGGCTCAACAGCGCCCCCTTGAACAGGGTCTGAAAACTTGGTCCATATATCAAACACGCTTGCATGAATTAATATGAAACTCGGTACACATATAGATCTCATCGGGCCGAACAACTTTCCTGTGGTCAAGTTTTACGCCAGCCCAACAGGAAGTCGGCTATTATGGGTTGTTTGGAAAACGCTTGCTGTGGATTTTGATGTCCTCCTCCTAGAGAATTCAGCCGATCCCCACCAAACTTGTTGTGCATGAAGTCAAGACATTGAGGATGCTAAATTGTGGATGGATTTTTGATATCTCGAACGGTTTGGCCATGGCGAGGAAACGAATTTATGGCGAGAAAAGAGAAACAGGAAGTTGTATAACTTCTGCATACATTAACTGATCTTGATGAAACTTCAGCAGTGTGTTTGTGGTAAGAGGCCGATCAGATGGATGTAACTATTGTGAGTCAAAGTTATAGCGCCACCAACTGGCAGCAGGAAGTGTATCACTTTCAAAATGCTTTTGACAAAAGTGGGGGGGTTAGTTTTACCTACAGTTTAAAAAATCAATACGTATATTGATCTCATTGAGCCGGACAACTTTCTAATTTACAGTCATTATCTCCGAGCAACAGGAAGTCAGATATTTTGGTTTGAATGTGGATTTCTTTGCAAAATCAGCCTCTGAATTTTTACCCACCCCTCTTAAATGGTTTATTTTATTCACACCAAACTTTTTCAACACGATGAAAATACAATAAAGATGCTAAATTTTGAACGGATAATAAATATCTCAAACGGTTTTGCTATGGTGAGGGATTAAATAATGTCAAAAAAGGAAAAACTAAAAGCATCAGAACTATACCCATTTTATTATTTTTTTTCAATTTAATAATTGTTTAAGTTTAAAAACAGCCAGAATGTTTTTTTAGTCCAAAAAATAAATAAATCATGTCATTCATAGTGCTATACTGCCCTCTTGTGTTCAAAATCTGGTAGGCCTATTGTATCTATATAAAAATATACTAGGTATGTGACGGTGAGAGTATTTTACCACCGGTTAATCAACGGGTTAAACAACATTGAGTGTATCATAAAATCAGAATAAGGTAAGACAAGTAATATTTTCTGTCTTATATATATATATATATATATATATATATATATATATATATATATAAATATAGCTGCGAGCAGGTGGTAAAGACCATCGACTCTACCTGCGCGACTCCACCGAGCAAGGACACCAGGAAGGCACTTAAGTATCTTCTTCTCCCTTTCCTCTCCCACTTTTATCTTTTTCTCCTTACTCAACATATGCTTTCAATACATTCCTGTTATTTCTCAACAACGCCCTTTCATCATGCGCAAAAGGCAGCGCAATACTGCTAATCTGCGTCCCATTCTCTCATCCTCACACACACCTCTCTCTCTTTCCGTGGGTCTATGGAATTGTCAGTAAGCAGTCAATAAAACTGACTTTATTCCAGCCTTTGCATCTCATTCTTCTCTTAGTATCTTGGGCTTGACTGAGACCTGGATTCGTCCAGAAGACTCTGCAACCCCCACTGCTCTCTCTAGCAATTTCTCTTTCTCTCACTCCCCTCGCCAGTCTGGGAGGGGTGGGGGTACAGGGCTTCTCATTTCTAACAATTGGAAATACTCAGCGCTCTCTTCTCTCTGCAACAACAACTCATTTGAATATCATGCTTTTACACTTACAACTCCCAAAAAGATCCATATTGTAGTCATTTATCGCCCCCCAGGTCAGCTGGTTAACTTCGTAGAGGAGCTGGATGTGCTGCTGTCCTTTTTTCCTGAGGACGGCACCCCACTTGTAGTCTTTGGTGACTTCAACATTCATCTCGAGAAGCCGTATGCAGCAGACTTCATCTCTCTCCTAGCCTCTTTCGATCTCAAACGGCTTATCACCACAGGTACTCACAAATCAGGCAACCAACTGGACCTGGTTTACACACGCAACTGTATCACAGACAACACTTTGGTGAGACCTCTCCATGTTTCAGATCATTTCCTCATAACTTTCAATCTACAACTCTCTACCCCTGCACCACCAATCCTCCCACCAGTCACTTTCAGACGAAACCTGCGCTCACTTTCTCCCGCCCATCTTTCCTCTGCCGTGTCTTCTTCTCTTCCCTCACCCTCACAATTCTCATCTCTGGATGTTCCAACGGATACCTTATTCTCCACTCTAACCTCCTCTCTAGACAATATCTGCCGTCTCTCCTCCAGGCCTGCACGCGCAACTCCCTCCAACTCCTGGTTATCTGAGGTTCTTCGTGAACATCGGACCGAACTCAGGGCAGCGGAGAGGAAATGGCGCAAATCAAAAGACATATCTGACCTGAGTATGTATCAATCCCTCCTCTCTTCATTTTCTGTTGATGTGCATGCTGCAAAATCTTCCTACTTCCACAACAAGATCAACAGCTCCTCTAACGCACGATCACTCTTCAAGACATTCAACTCTCTCCTCTGTCCACCTCCACCACCACCCACCTCCTCTTTAACTGCTGATGATTTTGCTAACTTCTTCACCAACAAAATAACAACTATCAGCAGTCAGTTCTCAGCTCCACACACACAGGAACCTAGACCAACCTCTCCCACACCCAACAACTTTCTCTCCTCCTTCTCTCCGCTAACCAAGGAAGAAGTATCTAAACTTATTAACTCCAGTCATCCTACCACCTGCCCTTTAGACCCCATCACCTCACACCTTCTACAAGCCATCTCCCCACACTTCTTCCAGCACTCACACACATCATCAACTCATCCCTCCATACTGGCACTTTCCCTACCGCATTCAAGCAGGCTCAGGTAACCCCACTGCTTAAAAAAACAACACTAAACACATCATCTGTAGAGAATTACAGACCTATCTCTCTCCTACCATTCATTGCGAAAACACTTGAACGAGCTGTTTTCAACCAAGTAACATCATTCTTATCTCTGAACAACCAGCTGGACGTCAACCAATCTGGCTTCAAGAAAGGGCATTCAACTGAGATTGCATTACTGTCGGTCACAGAAGCCCTGCGGATCGCAAAAGCTGCTTCCAAATCCTCAGTTCTCATTCTCCTGGATCTGTCTGCTGCCTTTGACACTGTGAATCATCAGATCCTTATGACCAGCCTCTCAGCACTGGGCATCACAGGAACTTCCCTCCACTGGTTTGAGGCCTATCTCACAGGTAGGTCCTTCAGGGTCGCATGGAGAGGCGAGGTATCCAGAGCACATCAACTGACCACAGGGGTTCCTCAGGGTTCAGTCCTTGGACCCTTGCTCTTCTCCATCTACACCACATCACAGGGACACATCATACAGGCACATGGTTTCTCTTACCACTGCTATGCTGATGACACACAGCTCTTCCTCTCATTTCAACCAGATGATCCCACAGTAGCTGCACGGATCTCAAGCTGTCTGGCGGACATCTCGACATGGATGGATGATCTTCACCTGCACCTCAACCTGGCAAAGACTGAGCTTCTCGTCCTCCCTGCCAATCCGTCTCTACAGCACGACTTCACTATCCAGCTAGAATCATCATCAATCACCCCATCAAGGTCGGTCAGAAATCTTGGAGTAACAGTTGATGACCAGCTGACCTTCACAGATCCCATTTCAAAGACAGCTCGATCATGCAGGTTTGCACTGCACAACATCAGGAAGATCAGGCCTTTTCTAACTGAGCATGCAACACAACTTCTCGTCCAGGCCCTGGTCATTACTAGGCTTGACTACTGCAGTGCTCTTCTGGCTGGACTTCCATAATGTGCAACTAAACCTCTACAAATGATTCAGAATGCTGCAGCTCGTCTTGTCTTCAACGGGCCCAAGAGGGCCCACGTCACTCCTTTGTTCATGTCACTGCACTGGCTACCTCTCTCTGCTCGCATCAAGTTCAAGGCATTGACGCTTGCTTACAGATCTGTCACAGGCTCAGCTCCCTCCTACTTTCATTCACTCCTACGAGTCTACATCCCTACCAGAAGCCTACGATCGGCCAACGAGCGACATCTCGTGGTTTCATCACAGAGAGCCAAAAAATCGCTTTCCAGAACATTCTCATTCACAGTTCCATGCTGGTGGAATGATCTCCCCACCCGCATCCGCAATGCAGAATCCTTGACAACATTCAAAAAAGAACTGAAAACTCATCTCTTCCGTGAGCACTTAACCTCATAAAAAAAAAAATACAAAAAAAATTAAAAAAAGCTCTTCCTTTTCCTTTTCCTGTAAATTCTCGCTTATCGGGCTTATGCTACTCTGAATAATGCCTGAACTTCGTATTTTGAGCACTTCTTGCGTTTGTTTTTGCCTCTTCACGATGACTCGCTTAATTTAGTCCCAATTTGTAAGTCGCTTTGGACAAAAGCGTCTGCTAAATGAATAAATGTAAATGTAAATGTACATTATAGACTTCTATAATTCAATGTTAGGCTGCATAGATTAGGTCAGCCGGAACCGGGAACACTTCCCATAAATCCTGATGTTCTTGTTACATCATGAGAAGAATGGCATCTACGCTAATTTTAGTGTCTGTGTTTATCCCAAGGTTTTCCCGCAGTCTGCCGGATCCAGTATCCAGATCTGATGAAGGACTTTCGCCTGGACCCAATGACAACGCAGTGCTGAAGTGCCAACTGTCGTCTTAGCGGCCCCTAATTTAATAACTAATGATCGTTGCGACGGAAGCAAATCAATCAAAACTAACTTTAGCTGGAAAATAACTTTATTAAAGAACCGCTATAAAGCCAAAACAATCCCTGTTACCTTAAATTATACGCTTATCTCTGTAAAGCTGCTTTAAAACAATCTACATTGTTAAAAGCGCTATATAAATGAAGATGACTTGACTTGACTAAATCGTTCGCACTGGGAGTTACCCTGTGGGTGATACGGGATTGTGCGACTCTTTCCGATTCCATAAACTAGTGTTGTCACGGTACCAAAATTTCAGTATTCGGTACCAATACCAGTGAAAATCCACGGTTCTCGGTACCAATTTCGGTACCAAAGCTTAATTTAGATTAAATTTACATAATTATATTAAAGTGTGGGATTACAAATTTAAGAATATGTTTAAGATCTGCTGATCCTACTTGCTTTATTATATCACATGAAACACTAAGGTGAACTACACTGTATTATCTCATACCATTATCTCAGTTGGGGGTAATTGCCTCTATTGTCATCCCTAAAGGCTGTGTGTAAGTTCAGCACTTTTAAGGACAGCCCACTGAAATGCCTATAAAGAAACCATGTAAAGTTACGTTAGTTAGACTTGGAAGAACACTACAGACGACACACAGCGAAGATCCAAATAAATCACTTCTGCTTATCCCAACGTCTCCTGGTTTGCTTTGAAGAAAGAAAACTTTACAACAAAAGTGTATATCACAGTTACAAAGATGGAAACTGTAGTATTAAAAACTTTACAATGAGATTCCATTTGTTAGATAACATTAGATAAAATGACCTAACAATAAACAATAGTTATATACTGTCGCAATTATTCTGCTTTAGGGGTTAATTTAAAAATACATTTTTAAAATCAAAAATTAACATTATTTCTGTTAACATTATTTAATGCACAATGAATGAAGTGAACAAACATGACCAATCAAGTGTTTGTAATAAACATTCACAAACATTAATTAATGTTGTAAAAATATATTGTTCACTCAATGTGTTGATGTTAGATAACGCATTAAGTAATGTTAATGAATGGTATCTTATTGTAGTGTAACCAAACTATACAGGAGATAAATGTGTTTTATTTGACTTGACTGTACTTTTATTTAATCCAAAACTGCATTCATATTTAATTTTAAAAGGGCTTTTTAAACCTGCTAAGAGTTATCCAGCCAAGAATAAGACTAGAACTGCTTTTCTGATGGACTGATATTAATGACGGCTTTTTATTTCTCATCTCCAAATATATATTTAGCAGTAAAGCTAATGCAAGGGCTAGAAATCAATTAATTCTTTGATGATACTTCCTCGTCATCATGGAGAGCGCAATTCGCACCGCTTTCTCCTTTCCACAAGCGCTTGTTCTCCCGTGGCATCTGTCGTTGCTATGCATCCATGAACATAGGCGCGCATGGAAAAACGAGCGCGCCGCTTCTATTATGAGCGCGCTTGCCACGCGGCATTTGAAATAACGTATCTGCACGTGCAAAAACATCAGCACCACATCAGCAGCACCGCCATCGCCATGTCTCAGCGCTTTTATGAAGAGGCCGCAACTGCACGAGCTTCGGGCATGCACGTGCATCAAGTACCAGGTTTGAGAAAACCTGGTACGGTGACGATTAAAAATCTTTTAGTACCAACTTGATACCGAAGTACCGGGTCTTTTGACAACACTACCATAAACTTTACACAGCTCTTTGGTGACATTGGCTTCGAAACATCAACCATGGTCGGAATGCAGTCGTGCAGGGCAGCCATAGTGGACAAACCAATGCTGTACCAGTGCTTTTGCCGTGGTGTTAGCAGTCTGATTTCTGGTTGGCACTGCCACCGTGAAACAAGTGAACAAGACAAGGACATTCTCATATCCTCCCACAGATTCCTCCAAGAGAGAATAATCCATTGCAAGGACTTCCAGTGGGGCTGAAACATTAGTACATGTCACTGGGGCTCGAATTTTGGGGAAAACATCCTTTGCAAGAGTGCATCTCTTGCACTCATGAATCCAACTTTGAACATCCTTAACCATTGTTGGCCAGTAATAGCTTCTCCTCATGCGCTCCAGCGTGCTTCTTTCTCCAAAATGGCCACAATGATCATGCTGACTCTCATACACCTTGAAACGCAGGGATTCTGGAACCACCAATTGATAAATTTCTTCTCTGTCTCGAGGATCAAGGATGGTTCGGAACAGCAATCCTTTCTTAAGCTTGAGTCCTATGAACTGTCTAGCCAGTTTTTTCGATTCCACATTCATGTCTCGCTGCTCGTCCGGACTCGGATTCTTGTTGGTAAGTATAGCGCGGTAGATAGGTGCTATTTTAAGGTCAACCTTTTGTTGCTCTTCTATCTCACTCCAGCTATGTCCAGGAACTTTCCTTGTCACTGACACCTGTACTGATTCTTGTACTTTCTGCTGATTTTTAGAGACTGGCCATAAGCATGTGCGCACTTCCTCTGAGTTCATCTTAATGGAGTCTTTAGCAGAGTCCTCCTGTTCTGGCTCCTCAACTGATGGGATCCTTGACAACGCATCAGCGTTTGTGTTTTGTCATCCTGGCTTGTAGTAGACTTCAAAATCAAACTCTGCTAACTGAGCCATCCACCGTTGTTCAACAGCACCTAAATTTGCCGTCTCCAGATAGCGCAAAGGGTTATGATCGGTGACCACAGAGAGAACTTTGAGTAGATCAAATATTCTTTCAAATTTTTAGTCACCGGCCATTTTAGGGCAAGCATCTCAAGCTTGAAAGCACTGTAATTCTGATCGTTCTTTTCTGATCCACGAAGGCCTCGACTCGCATACGTGATCACACGCTCAACTTCTCCTTGTTGTTGACTCAATACAGCCCCCCAAGACCATGCAGGGAGAAAATTAAGTGACCCAGGAATTTCACTTCGGGTTTCAACAGGAAGCACTTGTTGGGTTTTAGCTTCAATCCATGTTGTCTCAATCGGGTGAACACGATTTCCAGTCTTTGACAGTGGCTATCAAAGTCCACAATAATGTCATTAAGATAGATGAGTAATAAGTCAAACGTCAGATCACCAAGCACCACTCCCATCAGATGTTGAAAGGTTGCAGGAGCATTGCAAAGTCCGAATGGCATCCTGGTCCATTCAAATATACCAAAAGGAGAGGTGACAGCAGTCTTATCTTGGTCCTCCTTAATCATGGCCACCTGAAAATAGCCTGAAAATAGAAGTTAAGTCAAGTGTTGAGAACAGCTGCGCATTTCCCAAGGCATCAAGTGACTCCCCGAAGCGTGGATTCCATGGAAGGGGATAAGCGTCCCTGCAGGTCACTTTATTCAGTCTTCTGTAATCACAGCAAAACCTCACGCTGCCATCCTTCTTGATCACAATTACAGCTGGAGAAGCCCATGGACTGCAGCTTTCTCTGAGTATACCTTGAGATACCAAATCTCGAACATGTTTTTTCACTTCCTGAAATACCTGGGGTGGAATTCTGCGATGTCTTTGCTTAATGGGAGGAGCATCTCCTGTAGGGGTGTTGTGTGTGACAGCTGTCGTATAACCAAAGTCACATTCGTTCTTAGAAAACACGTCACTGTGCTTTGCCAGTAGGTCTCTGAGTTTTTCACGCTGAGTTTCTGTGAGGTGTAATGTAAATAACTGTAACGTAAATATATCTGACTCTGGGTCAATGCGAATTAGCTCAAGAATATAGGGAATTTTGGAAATATTACTAATCATAACTCATGGTCATAATTCATAAATCGCATATACATTTACTTTATCAATTTTCGAGATTACCTTGTTCTGTAACTGGTCTGGTCATCAGTCATTCGTCCAGCGAATAAATGTAAGATTATCACAGTTAACCTGTTAACCGTTGCCAGTGCGCCCGCGCACTGAAGCGTTTTTTTTTTTTTTTTATTTAGTTCAAATTTACTATCAGATTTAATGTTATACCTTGACAAACTATACATCATTAAAAAGATATAATACTCAAGTTTCAGTATTTGACCACTATTGTATTCTGAGAAACTTATAGCGACAGTTATTTCTAAATTTCTGTCAGGAGTTATGAAATGAAAAAATGAGTCGATACCTTTAATATGAATTATGCGCGTCAGCCGCTTTCATTCATAAAAAACTCCTGTGCTGTCGTCATGACAGCGATACACAAAACAACTTCCCTCAGGGCTTTTAGCTCAAAAATGTGCAGATTTGGAGAAATATTGATAGATTCTCATAGGTTTACATCAGATTTCTATTGACAGGAATAATATTTATTGAATTTATACCCAAATGCGTCGATGTAATCTTTATGAGCGTTTGGCACTCTCATTTACTGGGTTTTCAATTCATACCAATAGCCTGAGGGCGCTATAAGCACAATAATAACCCATATATGGGACATGAAGAAGAGCCATAATCATGTGACATTCCAGGACGTCACTGATACACACAAAGCTAACAAGAGATCGCGCTGTATCATGCAGATACAGATATTTTGAAGACAATAAACATGATTGCAATGATATTTGAGTTACCTGTGTTTTTCAAGCCATGCCAGGTATTTTCATAATAATAGATTATATGTATAATGTAATGCTAATCTATAGACCATCATTGTGCAGAATATGATCAAATAGTATATTTTCTGATTTTTTTTTTATCTGATGTCAAATTAGATCACAGAAGATTATTTAAAACACTTCACTTGCGTTTTAAAGAAAGTTTGAAGCACAAACATGGTTTTAATCTCATAAATTGTCATGTATTGATGGTGTGCTAAGCTAACATGCTAGCTAGCTCTAGGTGCTTCTATCTCGAAAAAAATGAACTAAATACAGAGTTTTAGACTTATCATCTTCAGATTTTAAACATAAAATGTTTAGACATGTGGCTTTAGCTGTAGTGCATTTCTAGATTGCTACAGGGTCAACTTCAATTTTATTTTCATGAAGATGTTTCATAAAAATAAATTTCTAATAACTTTACAAAACTTTAAAGCTATTTCTAACAATTTTTTTCATTATGACAATAATTAATTCTACATTTACAATAAACTGCCAGGTGTCAGCTTTCAAATGAGATCATACTTGTGCTTTTAGTGCAAAGGGTTCATGAACTGTATCTGTTTCAGTGTGGGTATGTCATTTCTGGGGATTTTTCAAAAGTGGGCTTGCAGCTTAACAGGTTAAGAAGGGGTATCCCTGTTTACAAACTCCAAGAAAGTTTATCTTCTGGCCACGAACATAAAACTTTCTGAGTTTATGAATTAAAACTACTCAAAGTAGTCTATAATATCGAGCGTGTAGCTTAATTAGATCTTTTTGCATTTCATGGACTTCATAAAGGTGGGTTTTCAAACACAGAGACAGTCAAAGTATGAATGGGTTTTAATAAATGTAAAACTAGAGATTACATGAGCTACAACTATAAACGTACGTAAAAATGCAAACAATAAAACAAACATTTAGACAAACAAGAACATAAGAAATAACGTGATCAGAGTGAATGAAATGAAAGAGAGAAAATAAGGAGAGAGAGAGAAGATGAGCGAGGGAAAGCGAAAGCAAAATGAACGATCAGAATGAGAGAGAGAGAGAGAGAGAGAGAGAGAGAGAGAGAGAGAGAGAGAGAGAGAGAGAGAAGAAGAGCCTGGCAACTTATTACAAACAAATAACCCTTTTGAGAGACACCTAGGTTCAGCTTTAAAATATGTCAGATACTTGCAGTTTGAGGCACTCTTTTGTGGAGCTGAGAAAAAGGAATCTGTGTGTCCCTTTTAGCTGAGCTGCGTGTCCTGGTTTCTTCCGGAGTTGTGTAGCGGGAAGATTTGAAGGTTCACTTGAACGTAACGTTACCGAGAATGATTCAGGCTAAGTTCATTCAGCTCGTGAATGAACAGAGGCGAATAGAAAAACGAAACTAGACTATAGAAAACATACGAAGAAATAAAAGAGAAGACAAGCAGGCCGAAGCCGGTCCGGACTTGGGTTTCCAAAGTTTCTGAAAGAGTCGAAGGAGGTAGAAGAGAGAGAGGAAACTGAAGGTTTGGACTTTTATCAGTGTCCCGTGAGCAGTGTCCCACATCCCCTTTTTCGTGGGGGACGAATCATCTTAGAGCATTTCGAAAGAGAAAAGTTCCTCTGTCCAGTGGACGACGCCCACTGGAATGAGTCATGAGGAGATTTAACTTGAGAAGATTTGCTCAAGACATATGAAATGTATAAAAACATTACTGCATTCTGCTATCGGAATTCCACTCCGTTAGCTGGAGAGGATTACAGAGATATCAAAAATAGAATATAGACGTTGTAGCAATGCAAAGATACATTATTATGCATTAGTATAGGCATTTGCAGTTCGATTAATGTTACAATAGGACATATATGCTTTCCTATGGTTTACAAACACCTCTTAACACAAAAAGGGATATATTTAGTACATTTAAGAGTGACTTTATGGGTAAAAAGTCCTTTTCTGTAGTGGGTTTCTGCGTGTGTTTGAGCATGATTGTGTGTGTGTGTGTCTGTTGCATCCCATGGTACGCGTACCACGTGATGGGTTGGGGGTTTAATTGGAAATGGCAGTCTCAGAGATAAAGGTAGTATTGTATGCAAAAACGTATCAGCCTGAGGCGTCGTAGAATTTTGCTAGTTGTCCTAGACAACTGAATGGAGCCAGTTTTGTAATTTGCCTTCAGTACACAAAGAACAAACGTTAGACACAGGAAAGGGGTTGTTGTCGCAGCACGTGATAGTTTGAGAAACAACAGGGGCCTCCATCCATCCATCCATCTTCTACCGCTTATCCAGGGCCGGGTCGCGGGGGCAGCAGTCTAAGCAGGGATGCCCAGACTTCCCTCTCCCTCGACACTTCCTCCAGCTCTTCCGGGGGGACACCGAGGCGTTCCCAGGCCAGCCGGGAGACATAGTCTCTCCAGCGTGTCCTAGGTCTTCCCCGGGGTCTCCTTCCGGTGGGACATGCCCGGAACACCTTCCCAGGAAGGCGTCCAGGAGGCATCCGGAAAAGATACCCGAGCCACCTCAACTGACCCCTCTCAATGTGGAGGAGCAGCGGCTCTACTCTGAGCTCCTCCCGAGTGACCTAGCTTCTCACCCTATCTCTAAGGGAGCGCCCAGCCACCCTGCGGAGAAAGCTCATTTCGGCCGCTTGTATCCGGGATCTTGTCCTTTCGGTCATGACCCAAAGCTCATGACCATAGGTGAGAGTAGGAACGTAGATTGACCGGTAAATCGAGAGCTTCGTCTTGCGGCTCAGCTCCTTCTTCACCACGACAGACCGGTACAGCGACCACATTACTGCAGAAGCTGCACCGATCCGTCTGTCAATCTCCCGTTCCATCCTTTCCTCACTCGTGAACAAGACCCCGTGATACTTGAACTCCACCACTTGAGGCAGGAACTCTCCACCAACCTGAAGCGGGCAAGCCACCCTTTTCCGACTGAGGACCATGGCCTCGGATTTGGAGGTGCTGATTCTCATCCCAGCCGCTTCACACTCGGCTGCAAACCGTCCCAGTGCATGCTGGAGGTCCTGGTTTGATGAGGCCAACACGACCACATCATCCGCAAAGAGCAGAGATGAAATCGTGTGGTCCCCAAACCTGACCCCCTCCGGCCCCTGGCTGCGCCTAGAAATTCTGTCCATAAAAATTATGAACAGAACCGGCGACAAAGGGCAGCCCTGCCGGAGTCCAACACGCACCGGGAACAAGTCTGACTTACTGCTGGCAATACGAACCAAGCTCCTACTCCGGTCGTACAGGGACCGGATAGCCCTTAGCAAAGGGCCCCGGACCCCATACTCCCAGAGCACCCTCCACAAGATGCCACGAGGGACACAGTCGAATGCCTTCTCCAAATCCACAAAACACATGTGGATTGGTTGGGCAAACTCCCATGAGCCCTCCGGCACCCTGTAGAGGGTATAGAGCTGGTCCAGTGTTCCACGACCGGGACGAAAACCACACTGTTCCTCCTGAATCTGAGGTTCTACTATCGGCCGGATTCTCCTCTCCAGTACCCTGGCATAGACTTTCCCAGGGAGGCTGAGAAGTGTGATCCCCCTATAGTTGGAGCACACCCTCCGGTCCCCCTTCTTGAAAAGAGGGACCACCACCCCGGTCTGCCAATCCAAGGGCACTGTCCCCGACCGCCACGCGATGCTGCAGAGGCGTGTCAGCCAAGACAGCCCCACAACATCCAGAGACTTGAGGTACTCAGGGCGGATCTCATCCACCCCCGGTGCCTTGCCACCGAGGAGTTTCTTGACTACCTCGGTGACTTCAGCTTGGGTGATGGACGGGTCCGCCTCCAAGCCCTCAGCCTCTGCTTCCTCAATGGAAGACGTGACGGCGGGATTGAGGAGATCCTCGAAGTATTCCTTCCACCGTCCGGTGATATCCCCAGTCGAGGTCAACAGCTGCCCTCCTCCACTGTAAACAGCGTTGGTAGGGCACTGCTTCCCTTTCCTGAGGCGCCGGACGGTTTGCCAGAATCTCTTCGAGGCCAGCCGATAGTCCTTCTCCATGGCCTCACCGAACTCCTCCCAGGCCCGAGTTTTTGCCTCCACAACCACCCGGGCTGCAGTCCGCTTGGCCCGTCGGTACCCATCAGCTGCCTCAGGAGTCCCACAAGCCAGCCAGGCCCGATAGGACTCCTTCTTCAGCTTGACGGCATCCCTTACTTCCGGTGTCCACCACCGGGTTCGGGGATTGCCGCCTCGACAGGCACTGGAGACCTTACGGCCACAGCTCCGAGTGGCCGCGTTGACAATGGAGGTGGAGAACATGGTCCACTCGGACTCAATATCTCCAGACTCCCTCGGGATCTGGTCGAAGCTCTGCCGGAGGTGGAAGTTGAAGATCTCTCTGACAGGAGATTCGGCCAAACGTTCCCACAGACCCTCACAGTACGTTTGGGTCTGCCGAGTCTGTCCAGCTTCCTCCCCCGCCATCGGATCCAACTCACCACCAGGTGGTGATCAGTTGACAGCTCCGCCCCTCTCTTCACCCGAGTGTCCAAGACATACGGCCTGAGGTCAGATGAGACGACCACAAAGTCGATTATCGACCTCCGGCCTAGGGTGTCCTGGTGCCATGTGCACTGATGGACACCCTTATGCTTGAACATGGTGTTCGTTATGGACAAACTGTAACTAGCACAGAAGTCCAATAACAGAACACCACTCGGGTTCAGATCAGGGGGGCCGTTCCTCCCAATCACGCCCCTCCAGGTGTCACTGTCGCTGCCCACGTGGGCGTTGAAGTCCCCCAGTAGAACGACGGAGTCCCCAGTCGGAGCACTTTCCAGCACCCCTCCCAGAGACTCCAAGAAGGCCGGGTACTCTGCACTGCCGTTCGGCCCGTAGGCACAAACGACAGTGAGAGACCTATCCCCGACCCGAAGGCGCAGGGAAGCGACCCTCTCGTTCACCGGGGTGAACTCCAACACATGGCGGCTCAGCTGGGGGGCTATAAGCAAACCCACCCCAGCCCGCCGCCTCACACCATGGGCAACTCCAGAGTGGTGAAGAGTCCATCCTCTCTCGAGGAGTGTGGTTCCAGAGCCCAAGCCGTGCGTAGAGGTGATCCCAACTATCTCTAGTTGGAATCTCTCAACCTCACGCACAATCTCAGGCTCCTTCCCCGCCAGAGAGGTGACGTTCCATGTCCCTAGAGCTAGATTCCGCATCCAGGGATCGGGTTGTCTAGGCCCCCGCCTTCGACTGCCGCCCGATCCACTTTGCACCGGCCCCTTACGGTCCCTCCTGCAGGTGGTGGGTCCACGGGAGGGTGGCCCCACGTCGCTCCTTCGGGCTGAGCCCGGCCGGACCCCATGGGGGGAGGCCCGACCACCAGGCGCTCGCATACGAGCCCCAACCCCGGGCCTGGCTCCAGGGTGGGGCCCCGGCTGCGCCATACCGGGCGACGTCACGGTCCTCTGTTTTTTCTTCATCATAAGGGGGTTTTGAACCGCTCTTAGTCTGACCCGTCGCCTAGGACCTGTTTGCCTTGGGAAGCCCTACCAGGGGCATATAGCCCCAGACAACATAGCTCCTAGGGTCATTCGGGTACTCAAACCCCTCCACCACGGTAAGGTGGCAGTTCAAGGAGGGGCAACAGGGGCCTGTTCGTTGATTTCATCAAGTCGTCGTAAAATATTAACCAGCGGCCTGCTTGTAGCCATTGTGGCACCAAGCCAGTCAATTAGGGCTTCCTGAATTTGGACATGTATGTGTTCATATTCAGTCAGCATGAGAAGAACAATCATGATTCGCTACTTCAGAGCATCTGACCGGACAGACTGTCAGTGTCGTTACAGAGGTCTGCAAGATTTGTTTGAACTGCAACAGACAGCTGCTCTGTGGTGCTTTTCTCCCCTTTTACCTGATGTTGCTGCAAAGCCTTAAGCACCCTCTTTCTCCTCAAACTCAACAAGCACTTTTGGGACGACCTCCTGTGGCTTACACAGTGCTGCTATCCTACAGCGTGGCATGAGTTTTACAGCTCTCTCACTAGAATTCAATACTCTGACTGGGACTTTACCATCAGCTGCCTTGGCGAGCACATTAGCAATCAAAACACTCTTGGGTAAGCTAACTTCTGATGAGGCCTCGACCAACACTTGGCAGCTTACTTTTGGTGGTATTCTACAGCGACCTTCCAAAACACGCTCACTGAATGGAGGGATAGTGATTGCTTGCTTCCCAGCAACTTTCACACAACCAATCTGATCTCCACAGCCTAAAGCCTCACTCTGCATCTGAATGTTAGCCAACACTCGCTGAACTTTTGCCTCCCCGACACCATGGCTATGCCGGTCCATCTTCTTCATACCTCCAGTGGCCATGAATAGATCTTTGAGGTCACTCAACACATTCATCCCAACAATGCCGGGTAATCCTTTCAACTCTGTTCCATTGGGGTTGTCTCTCTGATCACAAACACACACTTTCCATGCAACATCTGTTTCCAGACATCCTATAATGGGAATGTCTAGTCCATTTGCCGCTGTGAGTTGGACCCAATTGGCAGATGACAGCACAACTTCTCCAAAGTGAGCTTTAAAATGAGACTCTGTGATAGTAGTCACCTCTGACCCGGTGTCCAAGAGGCAAACAGTCCTAATACCAGCAATTATCAGGTCGATGGTAAGACAGTCACCGAAAGCACTTTCACAAAGGGCCTTGGAAACATGTTCTGCATCACAGTCTGCAGTGTGACTTCTGATAACGGATGGACCTGGACTCTCTAGCACAGAGGGAACTTGATCCGCTGCCTTTACCATCTCCACTTTGTGTTTCAGAGGTTGCACTCCACTTGAGTTCTCTCTGCTCTGATTACAGCGTCGGCCAGTGTGCCCTGGCTTACCACACGTATAGCAGATGTATCTTCCTTCACTGTCTTTTAAAGGTTCACTTTTAATTTTGCCCTCTTTTTCTACAGGTTTTACTTTCTCTTTGTTATTCACCATCTGAAAGAGATCTTCTTGTCTGGGAGCTATCCGTTGAAAAGCTTCATGAAGCTTCTCTAGAGTGAGAGGAGCTGAGGAGCTATCTGTCGCAGTGGTAGCCTGGACGACACCTCGTGAACGAGTACTGCTTCTCAAATTGCATGGAACTTGCACCTCCTCTTCTTCTTCCGACCAAGTAATCGCTTCCTGCATAAGCTGAATAAATGTCAGGTACTTCTCAGCTTTGAATCTCCTCTTCATCTCACGTCGTAGTGAGTCATCCTTCAGACCTAACACCAGCTGTTCTTTCAGTACACTGTCAGCATCAAGAACTCTAGACGGCTCCCGGGTCTGGATGATACTCAGCTTCTCCTGCAAGTCCTAAGCGTAAGAGCGGATGGTTTCTCCAGGCATTTGTTTGCGGTCATAAAACTCTTTCAGTCTGCTGCCAATGTCTGATCCAAAGCATCAAAAATCTCATCAACTGATTTCTCTTTTCCATTAAGCATAAACTTAACTGTCATTTTAGCTTCGTCTTTGAGGTACTTCTTAAACTCAATTTTGTCTTCCTCAGGAATTTTCACTACTTTAAAAGCGGACTTCATTGAGTTTATCCAATCCTCTGTATTTGATTCACCAGGCTTGGAACGGCATCCGCTGAAGTCTGGAAGTTTATGGTTTCTTTGAATGTAAACAGTAGATGGCACTCTCTGAGCAACTGCCTGTTGATCGATAACAGCTTTAGCAAGTGAAAGCGCTTTTCTCTGTTCGACCAACTCTCTCTGCTCTGGCCTGTACCAACATATCCGCCTGTTCACTGAACCTCCTTTCCATCTCATCAAACTGTCTTTTTAATTCTTCCAGTTCAGCCATAGCATTGACTCAAAGACCAGGAACTTACACTTAATCAAAATACTCGATAGTTTAATCCTGTTCGTGACGCCAGTATGTGGCGGAGGGAAATATGACACCGCCTTGTGGGGGAAAAATTCAGCACTATACTAAGGAAGACTGAGTGAGCAACAGGATCCTAGTCCCCCCACCCAATGCTTTTAGTCTTTGTACAACTCCTAGCCTTGTTGTGTGTGGTGTCTATAGTGTTGCAATGTGTAATGCTCAAGAGTCGTCGAGGTGTGCTTCAGGATTTATTCAATACATGGCAGCCACCTGAAGTGTGTGTATGTAGAAAACTCAGGAGTCAAGTCAAGTCAAGTCAACTTTATTTATATAGCGCTTTTCACAATACAGATTGTATCAAAGCAGCTTCACAGTATTAAATAAAATAGTACATCAGTGTTTGTTTCTGGTGTAAAACATCCACGTTTGGTAATGCTGATCAATAGCACTGTTGAATCGATTAATCAAATTAAGTATCCCCTAGGTATCCAACTAGGAGTTAAACCTAGTTGACTGCAAAACCCGCCCTCCCTGGATCTAACAGGATAGATAAGATGCCCCCACTCCTTAGCATAAGTGACTCAAAATTAGCATAAACAGTTTTAGCTTAACAAACAAAAAAACATTTCTTTTTACTGCATGAATTGAAATTATTCTGTTTTCTTTGTTTTCACAGGAAGTGTAAAACAAGTTCAAATGCAGACCAATCAAAGTGAAATAAAAATGTGGAAAATAATAAAGAGAGAAAAATCAACAAATGTTTCAGTTTAATCTGAACTAAATAACAATCAGTTTCACTTATTGTAAGTAGACTGAAACGTTTCACAGTTCACTTTTCACAGTTAACTCAACCTTTCAAATAAAGTTCACTTGATTCATTTAAAGTTCACTTCAATTAGGCTCAAAAATCCAATTCAGAAATCCAGGAAAAGAAAGGAAAAGGTTATACTCAGTCCATTTATGAGTTCACGGCCAAAAAGTTTATGTTCAGTTTATGTGCACAAAAGAAAGTCTATGAATCCCTTTGCAGGAAAATTCACTGATCACAGTTCCAGCAAAAATAACTGCACGATTGAACAGTTTAGCCTAGTTCTGATGATTCACTGACATAAAATTATAGTTTGCTTACCAGTGTTCAGTAGGAAAAGAGGAAAATAATGTATATCACCACTCTTGGTTCGTGGATGAGGTGCTGAATGATGAGCAACGGATGGCAGGGTACTGTTTCTTCACTCATTGACCCTCAGCGATTGCCCTCGCGATCCTGACGACGGCAGCTTGATTCAACGAGGCCGCAATCCCAGCTGATTGAGACGCAATGAGAAGACGAACAACACACGACTCAGCGAACGTTTTTCTTCACACGATCAGCAGCATTCACTGTTTCAAGTTCGTTTGAACAAATGAAACAAAAACTGTTTTAAACAAAGAAAACACGAAAGTATTCAACTCATACGCGACTGAAACTAACAGGTCTTTTGCCCAGCTTCACGCACGAACACGGCAGAAAACTTGTTTTAACACTCACTTCAACAACCTTGTTCACATAAACAAACACTCAGAGGCAACGTCATGCAGCTCTTATGTATGTCGCGGGTCTAAACTCGACTTTTTATCATGACTGACTACCCGAGATCGACATTAATTTTTCAGCTTGCCGCTGCTCTTCTCCACTCTCTCCCCAGATAGCACCATAAATATCATATATAAACGCTAGATGTCTTTTGGCGCAGTCACTTCCGGCATCACCGTTCGGCCATCTTGTCACAGGCAGGCTTGATGTAAAGTGAATGATCAGCACGTACGGTTTGGTTTCTTGCAAACGTTATTAACGTGGCTATAATTCCGAATGCTTGAACATGTATGATATAATTATTCATATGTATGCAGTGTATGTATGCAGTGTCATAACTACATCTCTGACATTTATAACAAACCAAACCGTTTGAAAATCGGTCGAAAATTGAGCAAGTTATGGTTATTTAAAAGTACATGCACCATTAAACGAGTGAGCGAGCTGCCTGTGGCATGATGGCCACCATGTGTTGACGTCGACCTCCATTGGCCAGCAGCGCGCACGAGACATCTAGCCTTTATATATGATATCTATGGATAGCACTGGCCGACATTGGCCCAACATCGAGCGTCGGACTCCCCTATAACATCGCAAAGGCGTCGGCCAGGCGTAGGCAGATCTCTGTCACAGTCAGTGCTCTATTTCCCAGCTCCCTTACGTCGGCTTTAGGTCGGCCCACTATACGGGAGGCCGATGTCCCGTTTATGTTTGCACAGGTCCAAATAATGAAATGTGTTTTATAATTAACCAATTTGATAAATTATGTGATAAAAATATGAGAAATGGCTGGTCTTTTTAGACATGTAGCGTGGTATGCTGCACAATTTAAACCTCTGCGTGCATCTCAGACATGCTCAGCAGTCAGCACTTTTATTAATTAAATAAAATTAAACCTTTAAAAAATATGTGTTTTTTTTACTGAAATATAAAATATACGTTTTTAGACATGTATAGAGCTGTAGGCTGCACAATTGAAAGCTCTCCGTCTCAGACATGCTCGGCTCTCCTGTGCTGCACGCGCTGAATTAAAGTGACAGTGCATATGGTTCGTGGTCAAAACTCAAAATGAACACAGATTGACATGAAAATATAGTAATCTCACCATGAATGCATTTAATTAAATTATAGTCTACTACTATTTTTCACAGACATCTTTTTACTTTAAGCCCGGGGTAAAAGGAATTAACACTTACAAGGAGTAGGCTTATACTTTCGCAAAAATAAAAAATAACTAATGAATAATAACTAAGCCAAAAGTTTTTATTTTATTTTTATTATTATTGTGAGTGACTGCAGTATAATGTGGGCATAGGCCATTGCACCTATGAACGAGTCATAGATCTCCAAAATCAGTTTTAAATTCATAATTTAATATTAATGAGATTTTTATTTAAGTAATGTTCTAATTCTTGATGTTTGTAAATGCTGCATGATTTTGACGTGGTTTAATCAATGGCCGTGCGCGTGAACTTTCAAGACGCTTTCAAACACTGGAGCGGCCGCGGCGCAGAGTTGCCATGGAAACGGCGCGGGACCACTGCGACTGGTAAGCAAGAAAACGTACTCGGTTACTAACGTAACCTCGGTTCTCTCTAGAAGAGGGATTACGTTTGTAATCAATTACGTTCTCTTACGAGAGGTTCTCTCGTACTGCGTAATAGCTTACGCTATGGGAAACACAATGCAAAACGCCGTGCGTGCTGAGATCCCACACTAAAGTCCCACGGGTAGGTGCCTGGGGCTCATACAGTGCATAATCATCAGGGACTCACAGAGAGTCTGGAAAAGAGAGGCTGATAGCATCATTCCCTAGAATATAGTGCTCTATAAAGAGCAGGTTATATCAAGTATTCCATACAGCCAGGGTGAACTCAGCCTGGGCTGATATAATATCAGGGGGACTTACACACTGCCCACAGAAAATATAGTCGCTCAGTGAACGACGCTGTAACAGTTTCAGTATTCTGAGCCGGTAGTGACAGGCAGATAATACTGGTTTATTAGACCGAGAGCAGCTTGGCTTCTAGGTTGTAGAACCTTATAAATGTAGACGGGGAGGCCCAGCCTGCCGCCATGAAGATATCTTGTAAAGCAATCCCACTAGACCAGGGGTCGGCAACCCAAAATGTTGAAAGAGCCATATTGGACCAAAAAAATAAATAAAAATAAAAAAAAATCTGTCTGGAGCCGCAAAAAATTAAAAGCCTTATATAAGCCTTTAACTTAAAACTTTAAAAACTTTATAAAACTTTAACCCTTTCACACGTAAGTTTAAAATATTCTGACTGACCCCCCAGCGTGAGTTTTTCAAGGGGACCGTTATTTAGACTGTGTCACTTTATGGTTTCCATGGTGACGCGTCATTACGTGTCACGTGACACACCGCAGCAACAACAGAGCTGAATGAATGATGATTTTTTTCCTTTTTTATTCAAAATATTCACAAATTTGTTAGATATGGCATGAAATATCTGATATTCCGATTGTCAAATATATGCAAGTGGAAGTGTTTTGTTGTTTAAACACCTTTATAACGATCGCGTTAGTTGCGCGATGGGCGCCGCAATCTTAGTTTGTGCCGCAGACGCAGTTCAGAGAATCGGATCTGTTGGATTTACAACACGTGAATTCATCCACTTCTCCTGAAATACATAAAAGTGGCTGGTGAACTGGGAGAAGAATAGAGTAATTTTAAAGTTACTTACACAATGTGTATCTGATATGAATAAAACGTGTCTAATTATAATGGAAAGGATTATTATTGCCTCTTTAACATCAGTGTGTATTTTACAAACTCTAAATGTATTGTTTTTTAGTACTTATATGTCTGAAACCTAAAATAAACATTATGTGTTTGAAAACACTGAAAAGTTGTGATTTGAGCACGCCTGTCTCTGGCTAAGCGCCAGCCAATGCGCGAGAGCACATTTGAATTTAGCAGTTGATCACGTCATGCACTGACCGTTCTAATCACAACGATGTGATCGTACGTGCGAAAGGGTTAAGAATTTTTGTCATGTTTTTCCTCCTACAGAAATTATATTAAAACAAAAAATATTTTTTCCATTTTCATATTTTTGAAAAAGCTCCAGGGAGCCACTAGGGCGGCGCTTAAGAGCCGCATGCGGCTCTAGAGCCGCAGGTTGCCGACCCCCGCACTAGACCAAGCCCGTGACGAGGCCATGCCTCTCGTGGAGTGCGCTTTGACACCTAACGGCCATTGTAAGCCCTTTGATGTATAAGCCAGCGCTATAGCATCAACTATCCACCTGGATAGGCTCTGTTTCGATGCGGCCAGTCCCTTAGAACGTCCGCTGAACAAAACAAAGAGCTGCTCCGTCTGTCTAAAGACAGCTGAGCGAGACACATAAGCTCTTAATGCCCTGACTGGGCAAAGGAAGCTTGCGTCTTCCTCCTCCTTGTCAGAGACCGGTAGGGCTGACAGGGAAATGATCTGCGCCCTAAACGGGGTGTTGAGGGATTTAGGAACGTACACGTGCCTCGGTTTGAGTATGACTCTAGAGTCGTTAGGCCCAAACTCCATACACGTCGCGCTCACTGAGAGCGCCTGCAAGTCCCCTATGTGCTTCACTGAAGCGAGAGCCAGAAGAAACACTGTTTTGAAAGACAAATGTTTCAGGTCTATCGACTGAATAGGCTCGAATGGGGCGCCTTTCATGGCCTCTAAGACTGTGGAAAGGTCCCAAATGGGGACTGAGGGGGGTCTGGGAGGATTCATTCTCTTAGCTCCTCGAAGGAAGCGAATGATCAAATCGTTTCTTCCCAGTGACTGACCCAGCGTTGGCTCAGCAACGCTGCTATGGCCGCCACATAAACCTTGAGCGTGGATGGGGCTCTGCCCTTATCCAGTAGCTCTTGTAGGAAGGAAAGAACCTCCGACACTCCACAGTGTGAGGGTGATATGTCACTAGCTGCACACCAGTTAGAGAACACTGACCATTTCGAGGCATAGAGCCGCCTTGTAGACAGGGCTCTGGCCTGTGTGATTGTGTTTAACACTCCCTCTGGGAGTTTAACGGGTACCCGTTGATGGTCCACGCATGCAGGGACCAAAGCTCCGGGTAGGGATGCCATATCGTGCCGTTGACCTGCGAGAGGAGATCTCTCCTCACTGGTATCGGCCATGGGGCGGAATTCGTCAACCGCAACAGAACCGGGAACCATGCTTGGTTCGTCCAGAATGGGGCCACAAGTAGTACTGAGCATCCACTCTCCCTGATTCGCTCTAATACCTGTGGTAAGAGCGTGACGGGGGGAAACGCATAGAGCGGGTAGCGGGGCCAGTCGTGGGCCAGTGCATCCCTGCTCTTGGAAAAAAACTCCGGACAATGAGCGTTTTCTTGAGACACAAATAAGTCTACTTTCGCTTTGCCGAATGTTTTCCACAGCAGTTGGACTATCTGTGGATGTAGGGACCATTCCCCTGCCGGAACATTGTTCCTTGACAGTCTGTCTGGTCCTATGTTCAAAAGACCCGGCACGTGCGCGGCTTTCAGCGAGCGCAAATTGTGCTGAGCCCAATTCAGGAGGCGTTCCGTCAGCCTGTGAAGGGCTCTGGATCTGACGCCTCCTTGGTTTATATAAGCCACCACTGACATGTTGTCCGAGCGGACCAGAACGTGGTGATCTTTTATCTGGGGATAAAAACGCCTGAGCGCGTTGATGACTGCCAGCATTTCCAGGCAGTTTATGTGCAGAATCTTTTCCCGTTCTGACCACTGGTCAAAGAACGGTCTGCCCTCGAGCAGCGCTCCCCATCCCGAGGTTGAGGCATCCGTGGACACTACCTTCACGCTCGAGGAAATCCCCAGGTTTACACCTGACTGGTACCAATCGGTTACCTTCCAAGGTTTCAGCGCTAAGACGCATTCGTGATCGACCTTGAGGCGAAAGAGGCCGTGGGTCCACGCTCTGCGCAGTACACGCGCTTTCAGCCAAAACTGCAGCGGGCGCATGCAAAGCAGACCCAGTTGAAGCACTGATGATGCTGAGGCCATGAGACCCAGCATTCTCTGAAAGTTTTTGAGCGGGACCAGAGCACCGCGGTGAAAAGCTTTTGTCATGCGCTGAATGTCTAGTCTGCGCTGTAATGACAGCTGTGCTGTCATAGAGCGCGAGTCCAGTTCTGTACCCAGGAACGATATAGTCTGACTGGGAGACAGCGAGCTCTTCGTCCAATTGACTCTGAGACCTAAATTCTTGAGGTGATCGAGTAATATGGTCCTGTGTTCTATGAGCTCTGAGTGTGATCGAGCTAGAACCAGCCAATCGTCCAGATAATTCAACACTCGCATACCCCGCATTTTCAGGGGTGCGAGCGCTGCGTCCATGCACATCGTGACTACACGGGGTGCCAGGGACAGGCCAAACGGCAGGACTGAGTACTGATATGCCTGGCCCTCGAAGGCAAATCTAAAAAATCGCCTGTGACGTGACGCTATTTGTATTTGGAAATAAGCGTCCTTTAGATCTATTGACATGAACCAGTCCCCTTGGCGAATTTGCGAGAGGATTTTCCTGGTTGTGAGCATTCTGAAACGTCGTTTCATGAGCGCTCTGTTCAATTGTCTTAGATCCAGAATAGGTCTGAGACCCCTGTCTTTTTTGGGTACCAGAAAATATCTGCTGTACATGCCCCCTTTGCTCTGAGCCTGTGATAACGGCTCTATAGCCCCCTTGCTCAATAGTTTCGCTATTTCGGTTCGAAGTAGGTGTGCTACCTCGTCTTTCACCGTGGTTTCGGTTCGCGCAGCGTAACGAAGCGGGCGTCGAACGAACTGTAGCGAATAGCCTCTTTTTATAATGTTCAGCACCCACTCTGACACCCCGGGAAGCTTTGTCCATGCATTCGCGTGAGTAGCTAGGGGTAAGATGATATTTGGGCTCTGGTCGCCATCTGGTGGCGAGCACAGAGCGCCGTTGTGCTGTAACATGAACGCCGTGCTTTTTACTACACTCATAACACCATTGGCCGTGGCCGGGATACCAGAAAATACACTCTTTATGGGATTTATCTGGGTCGCCGTAAAAACGGTGTTTGTGTGCAGGCAAGCGGGCTGCTTCACCGACTTGTTTACTGCAAAATACGCTGGAACAGTCGCAATTACTGGAACTGAGCGAGCGGGGATTTTCGGTGGGAGTCCGGCCGCAGCGGGACGGGTTTGCAGCTGAGAGCTGCGAGCAGACGGCTTTTTAGGGCGACCTGCTACAGAGCTGGAGCGCTTGGGCAGAAAATGATTCATGGCCTGTGATGTTTTCTGCACTTCTGCGAATCTGTCTGCAAAGTCTTTGACAGACGATCCGAATAGGCCGACGGGAGAGACAGGGGCGTTGAGGAACGTGGAGCGCTCCGAGTCCGACATCTCAGAGAGCGTGAGCCAGAGGTGTCTCTCAGCCACGGTGAGAGAGGCTATGCTCCGCCCTATGGCCCGTGCAGCGGATTTGGTGGCACGAAGGGCAAGGTCCGTTGCGCTCCTCAAATCTGGCAGGCTAACAGCTTCCGGGCCCTCCTCGTCCATTTTGCGGAGAAGTTTGGCCTGGAATATCTGCAAGATGGCCATGGAGTGAAGTGCAGAGACTGCCTGTCCGGCGGCGGTGTAAGAGCGACAGTGCAGGGATGACGTCATGCGGCAGGCTTTAGAGGGTAGCGCCGTCTTAGTGCGCCGTCCAGCGGAGGGCGGGCAAAGATGGGCGGCTACAGCTTCCTCCACAGGGGGAAGAGAGTGGTACCCCTTGTCCTTAGCACCGTCAACCACGGAGAATGCTGCAGACACGGGGGCACACACTCTGGCTGAAAAGGGGGCGCCCCAGGACTTAGCGACTTCCTCGTGAAGCTCAGGAAGGAAAGGCGCTGGTCTAGAGGTCGGAGAAACACGGTCCCCTTGAAGAAAACAGCCGTCGAGACGGTTGTGTGCAGGCTGTTGGGGCGTCGTCCACTCGAGGCCGAGGCTCTGAACGGCCTGCTCGAGCAGACGCATGAGCTCTGCCTCAATGCTGGCTCTTTTCCCCGACGGCCGGTGAAAGGAGGGTGCGAGATCCACAGAGCTCGACCAGTCCTCGCTGCCCGACGCCAGGAGAGAGCAGCTTCCTCGAAGTCTCCCACGGCGGAAGTGGTGGCAGACGGCGGCCGCTGTCCGGCGGTGAGGGACTCGACGGAAGCAGGCGAAGCTGGCGGGCGCACCGGCGAGCATTCGCGGGTTGGAGGAGGTTCCGGGACCCGTTGGGCACAGCGCTTTTACGGCACGGCACCGCAGCGGGCGAAAGTGCAGTCTCGTTGAAGAATGCCATGTGAGTCCGCAGAGTCACCATGGGCATTCGCTCGCAGTGAGGGCAGCCACCATCAGCGAGCGCGAGAGCTGCGTGGTCCTCAACCAGGCAGGAAACCTAGATGACGTGGTGGTCCCCGTCGCTGAGTGGAGCTCGGCATGAGCCACAGGATGTACGAGGCATCTTGAAAAAGACGCTCGGCGAACACACACAGCAGTGAAAAGGATATATACACCGGATAGCGTGAGCAGGAATGGCGACTGAAGGCGGTGAGATGTCGACCAGCAGCTTCAGGTGAGGGCTCGTCCCGCAGAAGGCTTTTTCAACGGCGCAGCTTCTTCCTCTCGGGATCCAGCGATGCGTGAGCTTCGCTGAAGAGATGAAAAATCAGCTAACCAGCCTCCCGAATGCTATATTTATAGCCCAAGGCCCCACCCTTTTCGGCGGGACGTGACGTAGTGGGAGCGAAGCGCCCTCATTGGATCAGTCGTCACGAGGGGCCTCTCTCGATAGGCTGCTGCAGTTACCGCAGAGCAGCCAATGGGCGCGCTAGCTGTCTCGCCCATGTCTGCGTGCTGCCGCAACGCGTTTTACATTAAAGGGCACCTATTATGCAAAATTCACTTTTACATGGTGTTTGAACATAAATGTGTGTTGGCAGTGTGTGAGCAAAACCACCCTAGAATGATAAAAATCCACCCAGTAGTTTTTTTACTATCTCAATAAATCATAAGCACTGTCTCAGGACGCCCTGTACTAGATTGCCCGCACTGTGACGTAGAATTGCGCTAAGCCCCACCGACGTGATTTGATTGACATCTGGTTTTGGCATAGACCCCGCCCTCGGTGATCTGTACACACCATCCTCCATTGTTTCAACGACAGCCGGTAATGTCTCCTAAGAAGTGTAGGTGTTCTGTTGTGGGATTTAAGAATGGACATAGTAGTCTTCACTGACATCAGAGCCACTGAAAACGCAGCGGATGGATTTTATTTATGAAGAAAAGGCGCCACTTAAACTTCCTAAATACGAGAATCATTTTCTGACTGACTGTTTGGTGAACGAGGGTCAAAGTTAATCCTCAAGTGTGGATCGTTGCCTACTGTTCGCGATCCAACGTCACCTCAAGAAGAAGTAAGTGTATTTTATGATTTATGAGCAAATAGTCATTTCAATCGATGTCAGCTAGTTCAACAACAAATGCGTCTAAAGCTATTTATTGTCGTCGTCATAGGATGTCTCAACAAACAACGTCAGACAGTTTTATGTCACGTAGGCTATCACAAATGTAAATAAATGAAGGTCTGCTCTATCTCTATAGACAGTATATAAACGTCTATCTCCCTCCCCTTAAGAAAAAAATAAATAAATCGTTTGTACTTAGCAAACGTTATCACAGTATTTGTGTGTGTGTGTGTGTGTGTGTAGTTTCAAAAAATTGCGCGAACGTTATCACAGTTCGTGTGTGTGTGTGTGTGTGTGTGTGTGTGTGTGTGTGTGTGTGTGTGTTGCACATCCATAATTGCAAAGGGGACGCGATTAAAACTTTGTAAGTACATAAATGTATCAAATAACCATTCCGAGACAGTCCATTGTCATTCGTGTTTATTCTGTGCCGGACTCTCTTCATCATCTAGGTCCAGCAGCAGGGCGGGGATATGCAGCTCATTTACATTTAAGGTGGTACACACCAAAACAGCTCTTTTTAAAACAGGCCCCAAAAATGACATTTTCAAATGGTTATAATAAATTAACTGTGGGGTATTTTGTGCTGAAACTTCACAAATGCATTCTGGGGACATCCAAGACCAATATTAAATCTTGTAAAAATGGGCATAATAGGTGCCCTTTAATACAAAATTAAGGATAATTTTTTGGCTTCAGTATCTCGAGGAAAAGAGTGTTTCCCCATAGCGTAAGCTATTACGCAGTACGAGAGAACCTCTCGTAAGAGAACTCCCTCTCTCGCTGTTGTTTTCACTACTTTCAGGTGATATTAGTCTCTAAAATCACACGAATAATACGCACAACTGTTCTTGACACTTCTCTTACTTGTAATTGATACGCTTCTGTTGAATATTTACTTTTATAGACATGGTTTTGTGTCTTCGAAAAAGTCCGTTAGCATCTCAACCGTTTTCAGAAGAGGTAAGTTAAGTTAAGCCAAAGTCCTTATATAAATTGTCTCTGGGCAAGCTAAGTTAACGTTAACTCGATTGAGCTTTTGTTTATGAAAGTTTGGGCTTTTAATCACTTCTTATGTGTATATGAGAGGTTTTGTAAAGGTTTTCCTTGGAAGTGAGCTAATTTATTTTACACAAAGTAAACATAAACGTATGTAATCGGTGACGTCACTTACATGGAGTGAGAAAATTGGTTGAAACTAACATTAGCTCAATGGTAAACAAATATTGATAAAAAAATGTTTTGTGATTTCAGCAGCAACAAAATAACCCATAACAGAGGGAAAGCTCCACGACTTCAACATTTCTGCAGAAAAGCTGCTGCTGGAGAAGTAGGAAATACAGGTAGGAAATCCAAAACTAAAGAATTAATTATTGATTTTAGGAAACAGATCCCCCCTCTTCCCCTCACTATCATTGATGGCCTACCTATTGAGATAGTACAAGAATACAAGTACCTTGGCACAATAATGGATAGTAAGCTATGTTTTGAATCACACACTGATGCTGTTTGTGCCAAAGCCCAGGGCTGGGTTTCCCGAGACCTTCTTAACGCTACGTCGTTCTTAAGTTACACCTTAAGCTGTACCTTATCATTAATACGTGTTTCCCGAAACGTTCTTAGATAAGTATACCTTCTGTGAGTCATACTTTCGGAAGGTGGGTCTGGACCACTCTTAGCTTTACCTTATCACTGTTGCAGGTCTATATGAAAATAATTCTGAAGTTTTAATACACCTAATTCAAGTGTTTTCATGCAAAGAATAAAATTGTCATTACATTGATTGTTAATAGAATTTTAATTATATTATTATATATAATAAAAAAAATATACGTTTATTTTAATTAAAGATCGCTTTTAAATGCCAGTGAAAGCAGGCTACTGTCACTTAAGTCCTATTCGAACGCTAATATTGTTTCTCTTGGGCTCGTACAGTAAGCCGGTTATTTTAGTGCCGTCCAATCCATAATATCAGTGTTTTTTCTCACCCAACCCACGTAAAAATCCCTGGCCAATTTAGTACCTACTTTTTTTGACAAACAGGTTGTGTGGTAATTTAATTGCCGTCTGAATCCACATCTCCGAGTTTACAAGAAGAGATTCAAAATCCACTGTTTAAATCCTTTTTGATCACTGCCGAGCACCGTACATGACGTACACTTTTATTACTGAAATGCTGGAAAGTATTTACAAGAACAATATTTTATCACAGCTCCATCTCAGCGAACAAAAATAGGAAAGAGAAGAAAGCACATCAATAATTGAAATGGTTATTATGGCAGCAATATATGATACAATTTTCAAATATGTAGGCAAGGCTATTATAGGCTATTATAGTTTGGGTTATTTTTTATAATATCCCATGAATCCTAATAAATGCAATTTCAACTATTTCTGAAGTGCTTCTTTTATAAAGAATACCGCTTTCTCGCATAAACAGCCCCTGCATGAGAGAATAATTGATTCTCGAGCCATCGATATCAACCAATTCAGCACCATCGCCACAGACAGCGCCGGGTAACGTCGCATGTAAGAAGGTATATCTTAAGCAGCTTCCTAAGGCATAGTTCAGGGAACACGCCTAGAAATGGTATACCTTCTGTTAAGTTATACCTTAAGAGTCTTCGTAGCGCGCTAAGAGACAACATTATCGGGAAACTCAGCCCAGCAGCGAATTTATTTTTACCGTAGACTGAGGAATTTTAACATTGACCCCACTTTGATGAGAATGTTTTATTCTTGTTTTTTAATTGAGTCTGTTTTAACCTTCTGTTTTATCTGCTGGTTTGGTTCCTTGTCTACAAAAAAAAAAAAAACGATTAGAGAGTATTGTTAGGACGTGTAGCAAGATTGCAGGCATTAACTTCTCACACATTTACTCCAGCAGAGTGGCAAAGAAGGCACTATCTATTGCAGCTGACCCTAGTCATCGTTTGTCCTGCCAGTTTAAGCTACTGGGCGATTCCACAGTTTAGGCCTAACTGCAAGGACAACAGCCTGCAAAAAGTCTTCATGGAGAAAGCCATTGTCCTCAGGTTAACATCCTGAGAAAACCTGGGGTACAGCTGTGTGAAAGGCAGGATAAATCTGGCAATGGTAAACTAGTAAACTTTGATCAAAGTTGAGTTGATGTAAAAGTTAACTTATGTAACATGGACGGAAAAACAGTGTAAGTTCAAGCAGAAAGTGTACTTAATCTAATTCAGTTTAATCAAAATTCTGGTTGAATCCCAGTTCATGTTTTGCTTTGTTCCTAATTTGGTATAGCTATGAGTCATGCGTTGTGTATGGTTCACAAAACTGGTAATAGGACTTCCATGCAGGCAGGGTTGCCATCTAATTTTATCTGTTCTATAAACTTAAAGGTGCATTTTTGAGTCTGGTATGTTCATAAACTGAAAGCCAGCAAAATTACTAACAAATACCACAGGTATGTTTTTCAAATTTATTTGCCAAATGTAGAAGACAAAGGAACTCCTACAAGTGTGCAAAGTTATAACGTGTGTAACATGGATGGAAAATTTAATGTTCAAAAATTAAACGATCCTGCCTCTGTAACACAAAATAATACCATTTCCTTAACATGCCCAGTTCAGTGTTGTTTAAAAACATATGCGATTGACGCCGACAGTTTATTCTAATGGCATAAGTGAGATTGTGTTAACGCACTAATAACGTGTTAACTTCGACAGCCTAAGCTATATTCTTATGAACATTGGACAGAAAAAAAAATCATAAAAAAAAAGAAAGATGTCATTGACGATGTTGACTTTCATGAACAGCTTATTGAGTCAAAAATACGCAGAAAACAACATTCGAAGTTGGACAGACTGAAAATTTCCGTCTAATTTACGAACAAGATGTGCAGAATCTGTCAAAATGTATAAAACCACCATTTATGCATGCTCTTTCACGATGAACGACGCTTTCGGCCCGAAACCACTCGCAATCATCCGACTTGCACTCTCTTTAATCCTTTCTCACCACAATGATCCTATTTAATGTTTACCTAGCCAAAGTTTACCACGTTCGTATCATTTTAATGTTCGTAACCTTTTGGACAGAATCCACAAACTTACCCACATTCGTCGAAATCCGTGAAATCCTGTTAACTCTTCCTCCCACGCAGAGCGACCGTGACCTAGACAATCTTATTTCTGACATGAGAACCGTTGAGACATTAGGAGATGGAAATTCAGCGTCAGAATAAAATGTTCGAGCGTTATGATTTTTGGACAGAAAATCTCGGCCCCTGTTTTATCCCGATGTATTAACAATTTATCAAGTAGCAACGCATATGAGAATTTAACCCACACAAGATGTTTTTATCGTTTTGCTACTGATAGAATTACATGGAAAAATTATATCTCTGTCACGGTGTCAGGTTGTGTTCTCCAGGTGTCCACTAGATGTCCTCCTTCCTCACGGTGTCTGTCACATTTTGGAACTACATTCCCCACGATCCTTGTCTCATCATTGCACTCAGCTGTCCCTTATCACTGATCATTGGACTCAGCCATTTCCCCATTATCATTGTCGATTCCCTGTGTATATAGCCCTGTATGTTTTAGTGTGTGTCACAGAGTCCTTGTTTGTGTCACACCACTTCCGAGTTATGTTCTTGCCGTTTATTTTGTTCCTGTTTATGTTTGGATTGCTCTATTGGATATTGACCTTTGCCTGGACTGTTTATGAGATTGGATTACCCTAACATTAAAGTAACACATACTGCATATTGGATCTACCTTTCTTCTGTTCTTGTGTGGATCGTGACAATCTCTGCTTCCTTTAGAATCATAGTTTAATGTGCGTAACTGCTTGGACAGAAAGTGTAACGAACGTTAGTAAATGTTTCCATTGCATCGTGGTGGATTAAGGGAATTATACTTTCAGTGTTAGTAGTAGTATTTTGTAGAAGACACACCAAAATAAATGTTATGCGCCAAAATTCAGGATTTTAATAAAGGAAATGAAAGAAATGACTTAGGAAAAATCCAGATGCACTCAATGTCCCACCCTGACATCCGCAATTTCTGGGGACGGAAATAAAATAAAGTCTCATTACACGATAATGCCAAGGCTTAGTGGGATAAAAGTAACTTTATTATTTTTTACATCTATCTTTAACAAAATAGTGAACTAAAAATAAAAAAATTACAACAACTGGGTATTATTCAATCTATATTGTTCATTACACCCCTTGTGGCCAGAAACTGTGGAATTGCCCTACTTCCCTCAGGCCGTTAGTACTCCATGCCCAGATGCAGGTCAAATAGATTCAGAAACTCTCTTATCCCGACTTCTATCTCGATTTTAAACAATTTGTCAGAACTGTTTTAATGTATTTCTTTACTAGTGTGTTTTAGAGACTGAGTATTCTATATTATGCTGTATTGTTGTGTGTTGTGTCCTTGTGTTTATCTGCTGGCTGTACAAATAATTGCCCCTCGGGGACAATAACGTTACCTTGACCTTGACAGGTGAACCGAGGAAGCTCATTAAATAACTTCATATCCATTTTGTCACAATATTTTTCACCATGCAGATTATCTGTTACTGTTATGAGCAATATTAAATGAATAAGTAAAGTAAACCCAAAAACAAATTCTGTTATCCTAATTAAGAAATAATTTTATATTACTTTATATTCTTTCTCTTTTCTGCATTTCACCTCTGCTGTAGCTTCTTTACTTGTAATAAACCTGGCATTATATAATAATATTGTTGGCTCTGTGACAAATGATTTGTTGTGTTCCTAGATCCTTCAGTGTTGATGCCCTTGCCTCCACCGTAGCAGAGTTGGGCGGATCATCATCTCTAATGCGCTATGAACCATATGATTAGTTAGTAAAACTTCAAACATACACTAATGTCAAACATGCACTAATTGTGTTGGTAAAAAAAATTATGTTTTGAAAGAAGTCTCTTATGTTCACCAAGACAGCATTAAAAACAGCATTTATTTTCTATGTGAACATATTGTAAAATGTAATTAATGTAATTAATTCCTGTGATCAAAGCTGAATTTTCAGCATCACAGGTTCATATGATCCTTCAGAAATCATTCTAATATGATGATTTGACGCTCAAGAAACATTTATGATTATTACCCATGTTGAAAACAGTTGTGCTGCTGCATATTTTTGTGTTTTTCAGGATTATTTGATGGATAGAAAGGAAAAAAAAAACAGCATTTATTTGAAACAGAAATCCTTACTCTCTCTTTTGGTCAATGTATTGCATCCTTGCTTAATAAAAATATGAATTTCTTTTTAGACTTGTATTTTACAGAGGACAAGTTCTCAAATTCACATCTTTATGCTCTTGAGTTTTGCTACTCTTTTACTTTCATAAATAACCTTCCTGATAATGTTCGGGGCTCAGACACACTCTCCCAATTTAAATCTACATTAAAGACACATCTCTTTAGCCAAGCATTCAATTAACACATCTCATAATCTTGTTTTACAGTTAATATGTGATGAAATAGTAAAAAGTGCACATGATCATCTTTTGCCTGAAATAATATGAACTGCAGCTATGCTAATCTTTCTCCTGTTGCTTCCCTGTTTCTATCTCAGGATGCTCAGCAAGTTCACTAGAGATTACAGCAGCTCCAGTGTGGATCCAGCCTCACTTGTGAAGACTTCTAATGACACCAACACTCACGAAGACTTCAGATGATGGCAACTATAGATGGACACAAAACTGCCAGATATTAAGGTGGGGTGATGGCAAAATTTCAAAAACGCTGTTGGACATTGTTGATATTTGGAATGAACCCAAACAAACACACCCCTCTCTTCAATACTCCACCTCAAAACCTCACCAGATTGCCCAGCAGCCGCATCACATTATTGGTGTAAATATATCATTTCTGTTATTGCATGACCTGCTCAATAAAAGCGCAATACTAAGAACATTTCAGGAAACACGTTATTAATTATGATGAGGGCTGGATTTCCCGAAACCTTCTTAACGCTACGTCGTTCCTAAGTTATACCTTAAGCTGTACCTTATCGTTAATACGTGTTTCCTGAAAACCTTAGTTACTTGTACCTTTTGTAAGTCATACGTTCGGATATTTCCCCACCAGTTAATCAAAGTGTGACAACACCTGTAATACCATGCTCGTTTTTCCAGGCGCGCCTATGCCACAGCGAGATGAAAACATCTCAACTTTACAGAATGCCACAAGTGCACCGCAGGTCATGTGACAAAAACCAACCGATCAGCTTTGGCCTTTCCGTAACAACATGGAAATCTCGGCCGAACAGCTGATCATAGCTGTACAGGGCGAGTTTTTATTTCTCATCTCCATAAATATATCTAGTATTAAAGCTAATGCAAGGGCTAAAAATCAATTAATCATATGCTGATACTTCCTTGTCATCATGGAATTGCAGTTCATGGTTGCATAGCAATGACAGACGCCACGGGAGCGCAAGCGCTTGTAGGAGAAAGCGCTTTCCACACGTTTTTAGACGTGCTACCTATCAGTGCATCTTGGCATGACTCCAGCGCCAATGGGACGCCTTCCCGCGCTGTCGTCATAGCCCGCCAAAATGGGGTGTGGCTAGCCTATAAAACCCCCTCGCACAGGTTGCACAAGTGATTTCAGTCGACTGAAACCAAAGTGCAGCACAAGCACGGCAGGCTACGCAACACTCGTTCCCTCTCTAGAGAGAACCGAGGTTACGTTAGTAACCGAGTGTCGTTCTCTTACGAGAGTACTCTCGTGTTGCGTAAGTTTAGCTTACGCTACGGGAACCCTATGTAAAGTGCCGTGCGTGCTGAGTTTCAACACTTATGTCCCAAGAGCAGTAGCCCGGGGCTCCTGTAAAGTGAAGTGATCGCAACGGCATAATAGGGCGGGACGACTAGGTGTTATGAGATAAGTGCATATACATATATCTATACAGTTAAGGCAGTATGACCACCTTAAACTGCATAGGCCACAGGACATGCAGTATATCAACAGTCTAATCAAACTGAGTTGGGTAGACAATGTTAATATAGCATCATCAGACTGAGAGCAGTCTGGCCTGTAAGGCAGGTACTTCCAGGTTATTAAACCTCACAAATGTAGACAGCGAGGCCCAGCCTGCTTATTTTCTTTATATATAAATGACCTTCCAAACACTTGTGTTGATGTTGAATTTCAAATGTATGCTGATGACGCAGTCATCTACACAAGTGCAAAAAGTGTTCAAGAGGCTTCTGCCATCCTGACCTCCGCTTTGGTCCCTGTAAATGAATGGCTTTTTAAATCCTGTCTGCTACTCAATACTAAAAAAACTGTTTGTATGATGTTCACTAAACAGTCCCGCGACATAAAACAATCTGGTGTATTTTTAAGAGGAGAAGAATTAGAAATCGTCTCAGAATTTAAGTACCTTGGTGTGACCCTTGATTCCACATTAAGTTTTAAAAAACATGTAAAAAGAATATCGAGTACAGTTAAATTTAATCTACGAAATTTTAAACAAATCCGTCAATTTATACCATTTGAGGCTGCCAAAGGTTTTTTACATTCTATGATTTTATCACATATTGAATATTGTTGTACAAGTTGGACATTGACTGGTATGAACACACTCAAATCAATAGAATCACTCTATAAAAATGCCTTAAAAGTCTTTGATAAAAAACCAATGTCCTTCCATATTTGTAATATTTTACAAAAACATAATCTATTAAGTCTAGAGAATTTTAAACATTTTAAATATGCCTGTTTTGTTTACAAAGTGTTAAATGGATTAGCCCCATCTCCCATGTCGGACTTCTTAAAATCAAAGACTCACAGTGGTGCCAGGACACGGGCTTCCACTAGAGGTGACTGTGAGGTGCCTTTCAGAAGAACAGCCTTTGGACAAAATGCTCTGTCTGTGAAGGCTTGTAAGTTATGGAACAGTATCCCCATCACTGTCAGGGAATGTTCCACATTTCCAATATTTAAAACCAAACTCAAAGTGTGGCTTAAAGCAAACCAGTCTTGTGACCATTAAGTGACTTTTATTTTACTTTGCTTGTACTTATTCATTTTTGTCATTTTGTATGTCACAAGTTTTGTATTTCTGTAATTTGCCAAGGGACTACGGATGTAAATTAGCCCTGTGGCTATAATCTGGCATGTTTACATCTGTTTTTGTTGTTTCAATGCAGATGTTCATTAATGTGCATTGTCCCTATCAAATAAATAAATAAATAAATAAATGCCTCATAACTCTCATATTATTACCTATCAAATCAGAGAATAGAACAGAGAATAGAACAGAATCAGAGATTATTTTTTAGTTGACCATGACTAGAGATGAAATGGCATGAACATTTCATTTCATGGTACAAAAATAATCATGGTTATCACAGAATCCTGTTCAAAAAGTAGGCTATAAATACTACACAATGAAATAAATTCACCAAGTTTTATGTCGAAAAATAGCAAATAACAAATAAAATTAGCATCAATATGCACTTTTTGTTTACATAAACATTAAAATAATAACATTAAAAATGATAGCCAGATTTTAAAAGTGACTTGCAACGTTATTTACTAACATGTACACGTTCAAATAAACAACGCATTCTCATACCCAAATCATCACTTTCTGACATTCGTCAATATCCGACGCACAAAGCACCCTTTAGCGTCCATATGAGACGCTTCGGTTATGGGTAGGTTTAGGCGTCATGTAACTGACGCTTTCGAAAGTTCGTCAATATCCGACGCACAAAGCACCCTTTAGCGTCCATATGAGACGCTTCGGTTAAGGGTAGGTTTAGGCGTCGTGTAACTGACGCTTTCGAAAGTTCGTCAATATCCGACGCACAAAGCACCCTTTAGCGTCCATATGAGACGCTTCGGTTAAGGGTAGGTTTAGGCGTCATGTAACTGACGCTTTCGAAAGTTCGTCAATATCCGACGCACAAAGCACCCTTGGCGTCAATATGAGACGCTTCGGTTATGGGTAGGTTCTGTGGTAGGGTTATGCGTCTCATATGGACTCTTACACCGTGTCCTAACTACACGCGACATGATAAAATTCCAGCGACAGGCAGTGTGTCTGTCCACACTAGACGCGACGCGACTGTGAGACGCCACAACGTCAATCAAAAATCACAGCCAATCAGAACAGCGTGTGGGCGGAGTCTCGCGGCAAGTGCACAGCACTAGAGAGTAAACTTGACGGCACTCGCAAGAAAATGGATAAGTAGCTACATAATCTAATTCACAAATGTTACACCATTTAAAAAATGCATAGGCTACTGAGTTACTAAAACAATCTTTGTCAAATAATACACTTAGTTCACAGTTTTAACGTTCATGTTTCCTTTAGTTTAATTTCAAGATCTGAGGTGAAATATGTCCATTGTTGCTTTTACAACTACAAAGCTGGAGCACTAAATGATATTCAAAGTCACATTTCACGCTTTTAACATTAAATAAAGCACATAAACAGTACCTGAGATTATCATTGCCGCACTTTGTGTTTGTTGTTCCAGCGCAACGTCGCAGAAAAATAGAAACCGTTTCTAAATTAGAAACGTGGCGTGTCGCCGTCGCGGCTGGTTAGGACAAAAACTCTGATTAAAATGGAAAATATACCTTTTATCACGTGTCGCGGCGTCGCGTCGCGTGTAGTTAGGACACGGTGTTAAGGGTGCTTTGTGCGTCAGATATTGAAGAAATTTTGAAAGCGTCAGTATACGACGACTTGGGATGAGAACGGGCTGAAATAAAATTGTGACGAAAAGTTTTTATAAAAAGATAAACCTCACATATTTCAGCCTTTAAATCATTTTTTATAAAAAGAATGAGTCAAAGAAGATAAATTACTGACATTTACAATGCACATGATTAGGTTATCTTTTATTCGGTCCGTGTCTGTCGTTACTATGCAACCATGCACTCTCCACAACGACAAAGATTTCCACCACCGAAAAATGCTTGCTGTTACTTTGCTACAAGATTTATTAACAGATAAGAGAGAAAATACCTGTAATGATTGGTCTGTTCTTGTCATATGGTTTGTGCGGCATTCTGAAAAGTTGCGCCTGGAAAAAATTAGCACGCTTGACGCGCGCCTACGTTTGAATGAACTTGTGCGCGCAAAAGACGCGATATGTGAACGGCCCCTTGGCGAGCTACCTCAAATCAGGCCACGAGCTACTGGTAGCTCGCGAGCGACGTGTTGGAGACCCCTGCTTTAGAGTCATTAGGCCCAAATTCCAAGCACATAGCGCTTACTGAGAGCACTTGCAGGTTGCCCATCCGTTTTACTGAAGCTAGTGCCAGCAGAAAAGCGGTTTTGAATGACAGGTATTTTAGCTCCACCGCGTGTAGTGGTTCAAATGGTTCGCCTTTCATGGCCTCAAGGACCGTGGAAAGGTCCCAAACCGGAACTGAGGGTGGTCGAGGAGGATTCAGCCTCCTAGCACCCCTGAGGAAACGGATTACGAGGTCGTTCTTTCCTAGCGACTAGCCATTTGCAGGTTTTGTGAACGCTGCTATGGCTGCCACGTACACTTTGAGCGTGGAAGGGGATCTCCCGCTGTCCAACAGCTCTTGTAGGAAAGAGAGGACCACCGTTACCTCACCTTTTAGCGGGTTTAAATCATGAGCTGAGCACCAATCAGCGAACACTGACCATTTAGACGTGTAGAGCCGTCTAGTAGACGGAGCTCTAGCCTCTGTGATCGTGTTCAGCACTCCCTCCGGGAGGTGCAGTGGTGATAGTTGATCGCCCACACATGTAGAGCCCACAGTGGGTGCCAAATCGCGCCCTGGGCCTGGGACAACAGGTCCTTCCTCAGCGGAATCGGCCATGGAGCCACGCTCCCTAGTTCCATCAGTTCTGGGAACCAGACTTGATTCTCCCGTAGCAGAGCTATCAGGAGTATCGAGCATTTGCTCTCCTGTGGTAACAAGGCGACCGGGGGAAGCGCATAGAGATGGCGTCTGGGCCAGTCTAGGGCCCAGTGTTGCCAACTTAGCGCCTTTGTCGCTATATTTAGCGAGTATTCAGACCCCTCTAGCGACACATTTTCAAAAAAGCGACTAGCGACAAATCTAACGACTTTTGCTGGTGTTATTGGAGACTTTTAGAGACTTTTTGACGTGACACCGCACATTGTTCTTCAGTTCTTACTCTTCTCAACGAGCCACGGGTGCTGCCGTTTTACCCATCCCCGTGGCAAAGCACTCACAGGCGGCACAGTTCTCGCGCACCAGCCCCTCCCAGCTGCATTTTTGGACAAACCTCAGTAACCTCCAAATGTTGCCAGCACAGTCCTGCGAGCGCGAGGTTTGCTTTCTCCTTGCCGTCACGCACCTCTCTCTCTGCGTCTACCCTGTTCAGTGAATGTTTGAGAGAGGAGCAGCAGCACGGCAGCTAACGGACGTGAATGAGCAGTGTTGTTTCCATGGACTTATCACTTATCTTTTGTTTTATATTTAAAGAATTTAGTTTGACCATTTTTTCCCCTTTCTTTTCTTGTGCTTATCACTTGTAATACTCACTATCACAGTGCTAGTTCACCCAGTTCCCGAACTCTCTCAATTCAGATAATTTTACACTCGTTCTATTGTCTGACAAAAAAATATAGTAGGCTAAATGAGAACAGCTTTATTGGACATTCGGCTATAGCCTATTATATTATATTATATTATATTATATTATATTATATTATATTATATTATATTATATTATATTAAAATACAGTATGTGAGCATGATTTTAATGAGAAAAAACATTAGGCAAGCAGAACGCAAGTATGCCGCGATGACGTCATGAATATGCTAATTGACGTATTACGTCATTTAGCGACATTTAGCGACTTTCAGGGGAGGCGTTAGCTACTTTCCTTTGAAAATAGTTGGCAACACTGCTAGGGCCAGCGCATCCCTTTCTTTCGAGAAGAACATTGGGCAGTGAGTGTTGGTTTGCAGCGCGAACAGGTCTACCTCTGCTCTGCCGAAGATGTCCTAGATATTTCGCACCATAAGGGGGTGCAGGGACCACTCTCCTGGGGAGAGCTTTGCCCTGGATAGCATATCTGGGCCCACGTTCAGGACGCCCGGCACATGCGCCACTCTCTGCGAGCGCAGATTGTGCTGGCTCCCTATAAGGAGGCGTTTTGCTATTGCAAGCAGGCTCCGGGACCTGAGGCCGCCCTGGCGATTTATGTAGGACACCACCGACGTGTTGTCCGTTCTGACTAGAATGTGGTGGTTCCTTAGCGCAGGGAGGAAGAACTGAAGGCAGGGCTCTACAGTGCGAGTAATTCACTCGCATTTGCGCCTAAAAATAGTTATGTGCGAACTTGAAAAATAATTTACGAGCACAGTGCGCGAGTGACGGGCTGTTCTCAATACACTGAAAAACAGCGCGATTAAGCGAAGCATACCATTGAATTCACATGGAAAGCAAGCAAGAGGACGGATCTGCGCGATGTGAACATTACATGATGACGCGCTTAACTTAATTCAAATGAGAGCGACGATTCGCAACCAATGAGCCAATCACTGAAATAGTGTGGGAATGTGCAGGAACTGCTGGATTTTAAGTGAGAGTCAAGAAGTGACTCCTCCCAACAGTGCTAAAAATAAAGGTGTGAGAGCGTGTTATTAACTATGTCAGATATGATGACGCTACTGCAACACGCATCACGACAGATGAGCGATCTATTCATCAAGCCAACGCGCAAACTGCCGCAAATGAAAGTGAAAGTAAGTAGTAGACGCTCAACACACAAACAATCATATTCATTAATAGTAAAGAAACGAAATTATATTAGGCTACCAGTGCTGCTGTCACTGCTGATTTTGAAATGAGCTTATGATCAATAAAATGCAGCTCATATCTGTTGCTTTTGGTGACGTGAACTCTGCATAGGCCTACATTAAATCTGCATAGCGCGGGAATAGAAGATCCGATTTATTAGGGCTGGGTAAAAAATATAAATTTCTCGATTTCCAGTTGATGAATGAACATTGTAGTAGACATGAAAGCGTTAATGGTTTTGATTGTCACGTGATCACGGTGTGGGGTCACGGGATTATGTAGGAATGTGTATATTAGTCACCTGTTCACTGATTGTGATGGGGAGAGGGGGTGAGCAGGGACGATGTATTCTTTGTTGACCACTAAACTTCGTACCATCGAGAAGTATCAATCTGTGCAAATGCAATAAACAAGAGCAAGAAAAGTAATTCTCTTCTCCGATGTTTTATTTGTGCGTCATAAGTGCAAAAGTCCTTGCTTCGTCTCTCAGCGGCTTAATCATTGGATTGAGTAGCCGCTATATTATGTCAACAAAGAACATTCTCAGCGGACGCGCCAAACGGATTAAGCCCACATGGTACCACGGAGTATAGGATTCTGTTCAACTAAAAGGAAAGAAATTCTACAGCCGAAGAAGTTGAAACGCCAGTGAAACTTGATCAGCAAGGTTCCGAAGGAAGCAAACAATCACCCATAGGTAAGCCTGCTGGGCTTTGTTCTAATCAGCTGTGCAGTATTGGATTGCGCGCAGATTGAACTGTGATCGCTGTTTATCCATTGGGGATGATCGCGCGGTTGTGTTATGGTTTGTTGTTTGGCTTAATTCGATTGATTTTTCACAGAGCTCTGGTGTTTAAAGCTTATTGTTGGCGATCCGTTTTGTGTGGAAAAATAGTAGCGCGATGTTGTTGACGGCGTTTGTTTACGTGTCGCTGACGCTGTGGTGTTGAAGGATTTGAATGAATATACGAACATTGTTGACTTGTGAGAAAACAAACATGAGTGAAGTGAATGTTGATGACGTCACTGGCTTTGAAATGGATTGCGGTAAAAGAGAAACTAAACTCACTGCAAAGGCCTTGGCGAACAAAATTGAAAGTTTACAGATGCAACGAAAATCGAATGTAAACAAAATTAAGAGCCAGATACCAGAGATGAAAAATCTGATGAAAAGAAAGGAAAATGTCTTCCAGATGCAAACCCAGTTTAAAACTCTTGTTCAGCTTTGTGAAAATGCCAGTAAGATACATGACATGGTGATTCCTTTACTTCCTGAAGATGAAAAGGATAAGCAAAATGAATGGTTTTGGAGTATCATGAAATATAGCAACACATTTAAAGAGGCGGTTCAGCATTGGTTGAGTGAACCAGAAGGATCATTGGAGGATGTTATGGCTGTTCAGTCTTGTGCTGGTGCAGTGCAGGAAGAGCCACCTAATCCTCAAGTGCTAGTTCACGCTTCATCCATTGTTACATCAGACAACTTACAAGATGGCATCAAACCAAGTGACAGCGTATCAAATGTTGGGAGTAGATCATCCAAAATACAAAGTTCAATAGTGGAAAAAATATCGGTGGCATCATCTACTTCTTCTGTTCGTCTTAAAGCAGAGGCTGAGTTGGCAGCATTAATGGCACAACAAAAGTTTTTGAAGGATAAGCATGAGCTGGAGGATCAAGAGGAACAGCTACGGAAAAAAAAGGAACAACTTAATTTGCATGAAGAAATTGCAATTCAAATGGCCAAGCTGAATGTTTTGAAACCTCTGAGTGTTTCAAGCAGTAAATCTGACCGCTCAGGAAGGAAACCTTCCAATTCAGAGATTGAACAAAAGAAAACACAAAGTCTTAATGCCAGTGCTAAATCATTTGTGCCTCCAATGTCTCTAAGAGAACAAGGATCAGTGTATGAGCATTTGGATTCAGGAGCAAGGCCTAAAGAGACAATGGTGCAACAGCGGGTATTCTCACAGCCTCAAACAGTGGAACAACGTTCATCTAGATGCCAGCCAGTGGAACAACGTTCATCTAGATGCCAGCCAGTGGAACAACGTTCATCTAGATGCCAGCCAGTGGAACAACGTTCATCTAGATGCCAGCCAGTGGAACAACGTTCATCTAGATGCCAGCCAGTGGAACAACGTTCATCTAGATGCCAAACGGTGGAACGGAGATCACAAGGAAGTGTATTAAATTCCCATGATGAATCCAACGATGAAGAGCAAAATAACATATTGGGAATAATGAGAAAGCAAAACGAAATAACAACACTACTGTTAAAACAGCAATGTTTAGCATCCTTGCCCAAAAAGGATCTTAATGTGTTTGATGGTGACCCATTACAGTATCATGCATTCATGAGAGCTTTCAAAAATAGCGTGGAAAGTAAGACCGATAATGACAGTGATTGCCTGTATTATCTTGAACAATATACTGTTGGTTTTCCAAGGGACTTGATACAGAGTTGCCAGCATATAGATCCACAAAGGGGTTACATTAGAGCCAAAACTTTGTTGCAGGAACATTTTGGCAATGAACAGAAAATTGCATCTGCTTATATGAATAAAGCTCTCTCATGGCCTCAAATTAATGCTGAAGATGTGAAAGCTTTGCAAGAATACAGTCTTTTTCTTAGAGGCTGTAGTAATGTCATGGAGGAAGTGCAATACATGTATGATTTGGACATGCCTGCCAATATGATGATGATTATAAAGAAATTGCCCTACAGACTCCGGGATAAATGGAGAACAGTGGCTTGTGAACTACAAGAAAGACACAGACGCAGAGTTTCCTTCATTGATATTGTTCAATTTTTAGAACATCAAGTCAAAGTTGTAACAGACCCAGTATTTGGAAATATACAGGATGCTCCTGTAGCAACTAATAAAGATGTGAAGAGACCTAAACCACAATTTCGTCCTGGAATAAGAGGAACCAGCTTTGCTACCACTGTGGTTGTTGCAAGTAAAGAAAGTGAATTTGAAAATACAGCAAAGAAAAAGGTTGTATTTGAAAGGAAAGAATGCTTCTGCTGTAAAGGTGCACACACATTGGGTATGTGTCCTCAGCTGGGAAAACAATCCCACAAAGAGAAGATTGGCTTCTTGAAAGAAAGTGGAATTTGTTTTGGGTGTTTGTGCATTGGGCACATCAGCAAGGAGTGCAAAAAACGTCTTTGTTGTGATGTTTGCGGTCTTAGACATCCTACTTTGCTGCATATCTTTCCCAAAGTAAAAGGAATCGATATAACTGAGATGAAATCAAAAGCCACAGTGGATGATGTCTTAGTATCTAGTGGTCTTACTGGGGCTGGTGATCATGATTGCAAACTCCCGATTGTGCCTGTACAGATCAAGGCCAAGAAAGGCAGCAAAATTCTTAATACTTATGCCTTTTTAGATCAGGGGAGCACCGCCGTGTTTTGTACGGAGAGCTTAATGAGAAAACTCAACGTCACAGGGAAAAAGGTGCGGATACTTCTACGAACAATGGGGCAAGAAAAGGTTGTAAGTAGTCAAGTTCTGTCTGGACTGGAGGTAGCTGGCTTGAATGACCACAACTTTTGTGAATTACATCAAGTTTATACACAAGAAAGTATGCCTGTTCATAAAGGGAATATACCAAGAGTAAGAGATCTTCAAATGTGGCCCCATTTAAAGAGTGTTCATTTACCGGAGATTGAGACAGGAATTGAACTGCTGATAGGGGCAAATGTTCCTAAAGCATTGGAACCATTGGAGGTAATCCGCAGCGTAAATGATGGACCCTATGCAATCAGGACAATGTTGGGATGGACTGTGAATGGCCCACTCTCTGGAGACCGTGAGAACAAAATGGATGGTGTTTCACCAGAAGTCACTGTCAACAGAATTTCAGTTGTGAATTTGGAAGACATATGGCAACAGCAGTTTAAAATGGACTTCCCAGAATGTAGCCAAGATGAACAAACTGGCTATTCAAAAGAAGATCAAAAATTCATGGAAATGGCGATTCATTCTGCCAAACTTGTTGATGGGCATTATGAGATTGGTTTACCTCTGAGAAAGAAAGTTCAAATGCCAAACAATCGAAAAATTGTGGAACAACGTGCTTCGCATCTAAAGAGGAAACTTCAAAAGGATTCAGTTTTCTTTGCTGACTATAAAGCCTTCATGCAGGATATGGTCTCCAAAGGTTATGCAGAGCAAGTACCAGCAGAGGATATGACACGTAGGGATGGAAAGATCTGGTATATTCCACATCATGGTGTCTACCATCCTACTAAGAAAAAGATCCGTGTGGTATTTGATTGTGGAGCAAGTTTTCAGCGAACATCACTTAATGCTCAACTCTTGCAAGGACCAGACCTTACCAGCTCACTCATTGGAGTGATAACAAGATTTAGGAAAGAACCAGTGGTGATCATGGCAGATGTAGAATCAATGTTCCATCAAATAAGAGTACCAGCTGATGATGTTGATTTGTTAAGGTTTCTTTGGTGGCCCAATGGGGACTTAAGTCAAGATCCAGTTGACTTTAGGATGCGGGTACACCTATTTGGAGCAACATCGTCTCCTAGCTGTGCAAACTTTGCACTTAGGAAATGTGCACAAGATCATCAAGAGCAGTTCAACAGGGAAACAGTGGATACAATCTTACATTCCTTTTATGTTGATGATTGTTTGGTTTCAGTCACTTCCGTTGAACAAGCGATAACATTATACCAGGAGCTTGTATCCATATGTGCCAAAGGTGGATTTAGGCTCACAAAATGGATGAGCAACAGGCGTCAAGTGTTAGACGTAATACCCGAGGATCAAAGGGCAAAGACAGTGAAAGACTTGAGCATGGATTGGGATTCTCCAGCAGTTGAGAGAGTGTTGGGAGTGCAGTGGTGCATTCAGTCTGATGAATTCAAGTTCAAGATTGTAATCAAAGACAGACCCCTGACCAGAAGAGGAATCCTGTCCATGATTAGTTGTATCTACGATCCATTGGGAATTGTGAGTCCTGTAGTGTTGTCTGCAAAACAAATCTTGCAAGATATCTGCAAAGGAGATTCAGGATGGGATGATGTTTTGCCTGAATTGGTTGTTAAAAAATGGACCACATGGTTGCAAGAACTTCACCATCTTGAAGGGTTTGCGCTTGCCAGATGTTTAAAACCTCCCAACTTTGGTGACATCACAAATGCACAGTTGCATCATTTTTCTGATGCGAGTCAGGATGGATATGGAACTGTGACGTACTTGCTTTTACACAACATGCATTCTCAAGTACATTGTGCTTTTATCATGGGAAAATCAAGAGTAGCACCAATTAAGTCCATTACCATACCTCGTATGGAGCTCATTGCTGCTACAATGGCAAGCCGAATGGACGTGGTATGGAAGAAGGAACTGCATCTGCAGCTTCAAGATTCCGTCTTTTGGACGGACAGTGCTTCTGTTCTCAAATATATCAAGAATGAGACATCACGATTTCGAATATTTGTAGCCAATAGAGTGACAGAAATCCTCAAGGCCTCTCAAGCTTCACAGTGGAGATATGTAGACACGGCAAGCAATCCGGCGGATGTTGCTTCTAGAGGATCAACTGTCAGCGGGTTTCTTAAGAACAAGACATGGACATCAGGTCCTGCCTTTCTTCTTTTTCATGAAAGTAAATGGCCTGCTAATCTCCCTGAACTGGAAAAGCTTGAAGTGGATGACCCTGAGGTCAAGAAAAGCATTGAGGTTAACTCTGTACAGCTCAAAGAAGAGGATGATTTGCTTTCACGTTTAATCCATCATTTTTCTTCTTGGTTCCGTTTAAAGAAAGCTTTTGCTTGGATTTTGAGATTTAAGAATCTGCTCTTGTCTTTGAGTCAGAAGAGGAAACAACTGGTACTAGCTTTTGCTCATTCTGATTTAAATGAACAACAACGAGTCTCTGTGGAAAGAGAAATGTTGATTTTCAAAGGTCAAATTGAACAATCTCACCTTTCAACAGAAGAACTTGAGACTGCTGAATTGGAGATTATTAGACTCTCACAAGAAAATATGTTTCCTGATGAGCTTGCTAGTCTAAAAAGAGGTGAAAGCGTAAAATCAAGTAGCCACATTCATGGACTTTGCCCTGTTCTTGAGGATGTTTTGAGGGTTGGTGGACGATTGAGTAGGGCATCAATGCCTGAAGAATCCAAACATCCAGTCATTTTGGCCAAGAATTCTCACATCTCGGATATTCTCTTGAGACACATACACCAGGAGGTAGGACATGCTGGTCGTAATTATATGTTATCTAAATTACGACAGAAGTATTGGATTACTGGTGTAAGTACCGCAATAAGAAGAGTCTTGTCCAAATGCATCATCTGTCGAAGACTGAATTCACTTCCAGGATGCCAAAAAATGGCAGATTTGCCATCAGAAAGAGTCACTCCAAATGAACCTCCATTTACCCGTGTTGGGGTAGATTATTTCGGACCTTTTGAGGTAAAGAGCAGAAGAAGCGTTGTGAAAAGGTATGGAGTAATTTTCACCTGTTTAGCCATACGAGCTATACATATTGAAGTTGCACCCTCATTGGACACGGATGCTTTCATAAATGCACTGAGACGTTTTACTGCAAGACGTGGACAAGCCAAGGAACTTCGATCGGATAATGGAAAGAACTTTGTTGGAGCAGAACGTGAGCTAAGAGTTGCCATAAAGGATTGGAATCAGTGTAAAATCAATGATGTACTTCTTCAGAAAGGAATCAAATGGACGTTTAACCCCCCAACTGGATCACATTATGGAGGGCCTTGGGAGAGGTTAATTAGGTCTGTGCGGAAAGTTCTGAATTCTACCTTAAAGGTGCAGAATCTAGATGAAGAAGGTCTACACACCGTTCTTTGCGAAGTGGAAGCTATTGTTAATGGTCGTCCAATTACCTTAGCATCCACAGACTCCAGTGACTTGGAAGCATTAACACCAAACCATCTGTTGCTTTTAAGGACTTCACCATCTTTACCACCAGGAGAATTCAAAAGGGATGATGTTTATGCTCGTAGACGGTGGAAACAAGTCCAGTATATGTCAGATTTGTTCTGGAAGAGATGGGTTCAGGAATACTTACCACAGCTTCAAGAACGTCAGAAATGGTCCAGAATCAAACGCAACTTTAAATCAGGAGACATAGTGCTTATAGTGGATAACACAGCACCTCGAAACTCTTGGCTTATGGGACGCATAATTCAAACCTTTCCAGACAGAAAAGGATTTGTGCGTCATGTGCAAATTAAGACCAAAAGCAGCTGTCTGGACAGGCCGATAACCAAGGTCTGTCTCCTTCAAGAAGTAGAAGATGGATAACTTCGCTTATTAGTTGACATTTTTTGACTTTGACATTTGTCTATGAACTTGACAGAGATAAACTGCAAAGAATACTTTGACTAAGTATGAACACTTTTTTTTGACTTTTTGTCAAGATTTTCTCCTTTTTTGAAAGAAGAAATGGACATTAGCCTATATGATGTTGTTAATGCATTATTAACTTGACAAATTCATGTCTCCATTGAAAATGTAATCATTATTTGATAATAATTAGGGGCTGGAATGTAGTAGACATGAAAGCGTTAATGGTTTTGATTGTCACGTGATCACGGTGTGGGGTCACGGGATTATGTAGGAATGTGTATATTAGTCACCTGTTCACTGATTGTGATGGGGAGAGGGGGTGAGCAGGGACGATGTATTCTTTGTTGACCACTAAACTTCGTACCATCGAGAAGTATCAATCTGTGCAAATGCAATAAACAAGAGCAAGAAAAGTGATTCTCTTCTCCGATGTTTTATTTGTGCGTCATAAGTGCAAAAGTCCTTGCTTCGTCTCTCAGCGGCTTAATCATTGGATTGAGTAGCCGCTATAAACATTGTAGCATGCATCCCATCCAATAAAATCGCAATAATCTTTGTGCTTTGTTACTATTGATATAAAACAAAGTCTCAGATTTCAAATTAGGCTACGTCCATTTTCTTATAAAATTCAAAAAACATAAATAACCTACCGTTTTGGGCCTGTGGCGTGAGATCGCTGTGGTGCAGCTCAGCTCAAGAGCAGCAGCAGCGCAGAGCGAACATGATCTTATCTTCCAACTTAATACCAGTTACCCGCGAAATAAACATGAATGAGCATCTGAAAGTGTATTAAAAGGTAGAGTACAACTTATCGAATTCCGTATCATGTGACATGGAATCGCTCAATCAGTGTTTCAACCGTGGAAAGACGTCAGTAAATCAGCTTGTAAACAATGTCATGAAACGTCACATTTACCTCACAAAAAACATATCCAGTGACCATAAACTCGTTAGTCAGCTAGAAAAATTTACTCTAGAGAGTAGCATTCTGCTAAATATATGCACCATATTACATATTCATTATAATTTTTTAATGTTCTCCAATTTTGAATGCATGTTTGAATAACTTTGGCAGGTTTTTATGACAGCCCCCATTTAAATGTTTATATTTCATTTAACTTTATTATTATAAAAATAAATAAAAGTGTAATTTAAGTGTTTGTATACAAATCAGATAATTTTTACCTTCAATATTATAGTTGCCTAATGAAGCCTAGTAGGCCTCAACTGACTCCCATAGTTTACAGCATTAGTTAAGAGATTTGTTTTCCTTGAGAAAATTTGTATTGTACCTGATATCCAACATAATCAACATTGAATCGAATCGAATCGAAGTGTGAAATTTGTGTCAATACCCAGCCCTACGATTTATATCAGTTTTGTGAAAAACACACTTAGCCTATGTGACTAGGTGTAAATGGAATCATTTTGATCAGTAAAAATGCATGAGGTGACCAGGTGTAAAGTTGTAAACAGGCCCAAAAAGTCAAGTAAACACTTAGTGAGCTAGATACGCAACACAGTATGAAGCCTTAAGTCATTATCTCAAAAGATCAAGTGCAAAAAAACAAAACAAGGAACTCACGCACACTATCAATACTTGCAAATGAGTATCAAAATTTTATTAGCAACGTTTAGGTCTCACCAAAAGACCAAGTGCAGAAAATGAAATTACGACCAAAACAGTCGACACTGAGGACAGGAAGATGACAAAAACTCATTTTTGAGGACAACTTAATGTAGCCTACTGCACGTACTGCAAAGGAAAAAAGCAAGCGGGCATTTGTTTTGTTTTTAGCATTTTATACTTTATTGAGGTGTTCATTCTTTTTATATATTTTGAAGTAAGCTAAAAATAATAATTGCATAATTATTAAATGGGTAGTTCACCCAAAATAGAAAATTCGGTCATTTATTACTCTCCATCATGTCGTTCCAAACCCGTAAGACTTTCACTCATCTTCGGAACACAAATGAAGAACTTTTTGATGAAATTGAGAGATTTCTTTACCTCCATTGACAGCCTACACAACTACCACTTTGATGCTTCGAAAAAAAGTTCATAAAAAGATCATAAAACTAATCCATATGAATTGAGCAGTTTAATCATCTTTTTTCACTGTGCTCCTATATTTCTTTGTGTGCTCCTAAATTTTTTCATTTAGGAGCACATGTATAGCCTGGCTCCGCCCTCCTACGTACTTCCGCTCAATTTCATTTTCCTTCAGTACTACGTCTGGGACTGCTGTATATTCTTAGGTTTCCAGAAACCAATTTTTTTGGAGGACCAATCAGCGAACAGAGGGAGTGGCTGAGAACGATGACGTTGATGTAGTGCGTCAGTTTGAGTTGGAGTAATGGCAGCGGAGAAAGATGTGAGAAAAGCTATTCGGTCCGTTGTTGCAAAACTGCCGAATATACAGAAGTTAAAGCCGGAGCAAGAACAATGTTTGCTAAGTTTTGTTGGTGGCCATGATGTTGTGGCCCTCCTCCCCACGGGGTTCGGGAAAAGTTTGATTTTCCAGCTCACTCAGCACTAGAAGTGCCAGAATTCCATAAGAACTGCCACAAGCGGTCATTTTGATCGCTATTCAAAACTCTATCTTTAATGATAAATCCCCAATTGAGAGATTAATGCATTTATTGTATTAGGATGTCTTTTAAAAACAAAACAACACCAAACTGTACATTTAAACAAGTTTAATTATAATTTATAAATAAATAATATTCGTAGATGCCCTGAACAAAATGACGGAGATGTTTTCATGTTTCCACTGTTCGATCGCGCCCGCGCCCGCCGACACACACACCATATTCCAGCATTGCAGCCTGTTCATTATAGCCATAATAAAATATAATAATAAAATAGTCAACCTAACATATAAAAATTCCACTGCTCTGTTTCTCAGTACTACAATTCGTACCATTTTATGCGTGTGAAGAGGATGATTTTTTCCGTCGATATTGGAACGTGAGTGAAGTTCAAAGCCTATATGATAAAGAATAGTTTAGCATCCAAATACATCGCAAATGTTGAAACATTTTGATTCTAATTAGAGAGTTACGTGAGCCCAACGCCGCTTACTTTCACTTTCACGTATAAAGCATTTCATTTTGGCTTTAGTTATTTTTTCATTCTTGTTCTGTTCTGAATATCATTACATTTAAATGATTTGTTGTTGAATATGTTTAGTGTATTTTTTGCCACATTTTATTGTTGCGTATATTGGTATAATAATACCGCGAAATTCAGTGCGGTCAATATGACCGTTTATGGCCGAAATAGGAAAATATGTTCATTTGTTTTGTTTTTTTGCCTTAGCCTATGTGTAATTTACATAGGTAATTTATATGAAAAACATTTTAAATGAAAATACAGACACTTTTAGGAAAAGTCAGGTACCAGCAGGATTGTATTTATTTTTTCAACAAAGTTATTGCAGATATAAAATTCAAAACGGTCAAAATGACCGCCATGGCAGTTCTAGTGGTGAATGAGTTAGCTAAGGGGAACGATAGGGATGCAAAGCCGATAGTTGTTGTCGTCTCCCCTCTTGTTGCACTAATGGAGGACCAAGTGAAGGAGGCAGAAAAGTTGTTTCCGTATCGCGCAGTAGCCTGGTGATCACTGTAGCCTACAGCATTTGCGGCAGATCCGAAACGACCGCAGCGGCGTATTGTTAATGATTAGACCCAGCTTCGACAGTTGACTGAATACATCACTGTCCTTATACATTTTGAATTTGTAAATGTTTCCGGCCGGTTTCGGCGCATGACATACGTCACGACCACACGTTAGCGATTGGCTATGGCAGATCCTGAGTGACTAGAGAAAACAGAGTTAACAGAGAACCCGCCTACAAGGAAGTTAACGTTTCTCAATGGAGAGATTCCAGACTCTCTGTACAAATGAAATGTACAAGAGTCTGGTAGAACCAGGCTAGCACATGTACTCCTTGGGAAAAAAGTTAGCGTAGAGCCCTGACTGAAGGGCATTCTCGACCGTGTTCATCTCTAGACAGTTTATGTGGAGACGCTTCTCCGCATCTGACCACAGACACATAGAAGGTCTCCCTTCGTATAGGGCGCCCCAACCCGCGTTGGAGGCATCTGTCGAAACTACCTTGATTCGTGAGGCAATACCCAGGTTCACGCCGGACTGGTACCAGCTGGGTCTCATCCACGGTTTCAGAGCGGCAACGCATCTGATTCCACGTGAGACGGAGCCGACCTGGAGTCCATGCTCGCGCTGGTACCCGCCGTCTCAACCATAGTTGAAATGGGCGCATATTCAGCAAACCCAGCTGCAGGACCGTCGAGGCTGAGGCCATGAGACCCATCCTCCTCTGAAACACTCTGAGGGGGAGATTTTTCCCCACAGTGAATGACGCCGCTAGGCACTGTATCACTGCCGCACGTTCCTGTGTCAGCCGCGCCCCCATAGAGCTGGGGTCCAGTTCTATCCCCAGAAAAGAAATTTTCTGGCTGGGGAGTAAAATGCTTTTGGTCTAGTTGACTCTGAGACCCAGCTGCTCGAGATGGGTCAGCAGTAGTGCTTTGTGTAACACCAATTCCTCTTTTGACTGTGCTGTAATTAGCCAGTCATCCAGATAGTTCAGGATTCTCACGCCCCTTCGTCTGAGGGGCACAAGCGCCGTGTCCATGCACTTTGTAAATGTACAAGGTGCTAACAACAGGATGAAGGGAAGGGCTGATAAGCCTGGCCCTCAAAGGCGAATCTCAAGAACGGCCTGTGACGGGCTGCTATTTGGATCTGAAAATAGGCGTCTTTCAGATACACTGATATAAACCAGTCCCCCAGTCGAATTCGAGCGAGGATTTGTCTGGTCGTGATCATTTTGAACGAGCGCATCATCAGCGCTTTGTTCAAGTGTCTGAGATCTAGTATTGATTGATTGATTGATTGATTGATTGATTGAACTTTATTGTCCAGTCTGTTTTCACAGAGCGGAAATTTTTCTTTGACACTGTAACATACATTCAGTGCTTAGAAACACATCACACATCAACAGCACAAATACAAAGAATTATATAATTAAACAAAGATTTAAGATAATCACTGCCATTGGAAGAAAAGATCTTTTATAGACATTTTTTCTAGCCAAGGGAATTTTTAGTCTACGTCCAGATGGGAGCAATTCAAAAGCAGAGTGAAGAGGGTGTGTGTTATCTTTAAAAATCACAATTGCCCTTTTCCCCATAAAATGATCGAACAAACTCTGAAGTGGCTGTTGTTTTTGTCCAGTAATCTTATTTGCTTGATTAAAGGAGAACTCCGGTCAATTTTGAGTGCTGTCAATACAGAGAACAACGACAAAAATCGGTGTTGCCTACACCGTGTTATCCTCTTTTTAAAATTTGCACCCTGTTGACTTCAATGGGGCAAGTTTTAAACCTGCTTTTAGCCTCTTAACATCCTTGATGTGTCATTACAAGTGCACAGCTAATGTGAGTGATTCCTTCGGAGTGAACGCGTAATAGTAATAGTAATCGATTGTCGAGTTCACGCGCGTGATCATAGGTAACTAAACCTATGCGTGTGAACTCGACAATCGATTACTATGGGCTTCGACCGAAAACAGGAAGAAAATACAGGTATGTGCGCTGGCTGAAATAACATAATTTTTATTAATATCTTTCACATCTACTGCAGTCAGATTCACCCGTGTTCACTCTGAAGGAATCACTCACATGGCTGTGCACTTGTAATGTCAAGGATGTTAAGAGGCTAAAAGCAGGTTTAAAACTTGCCCCATTGAAGTCAACAGGGTGCAAATTTTAAAAAGAGGATAACATGGTGTAGGCAACACCGATTTTTGTCATTGTTTTCTGTATTGACAGCACTCTAAATTTACAAAAAAATGAGCTCAATGTTAAAATTGACCGGAGTTCTCCTTTAATTATTTGTGAGAGTTTGTTCTTTTGTTTTAATGTTAGATTGCCGTACCATGAAACAATATTATATGTGAGAATACTCTCAATCATTGATCGATATAACAAAGTTAGGGTCTGCTGACTTATATTAAAGCTTCTCAGTTTCCTGAGGAGACCCAGGCGTTGTCGTGCTTTTTTATGAATTGTAAGATATTTGTAATTTGTAGTGATTACAATTTAGCTCAAAGGAATTATTAATTAATTTATAGGGAATTCAAAAGAGTCACTTATTACAACCGAGCAAATGACTCGTTCGCGGTTCATTTGAACTGGCTGTAACTATCAACTCTGCAACGGATATAAATATCCGAACTATAGTGAAACACTATATAGTTAGCAAGGTAACTTAGATCAGAAGTTTAAGACATCAAATTTGGAAGCACAATAACACAAGTAATATTTCTCTTTAAAATACAAACAAGACTTTATTGATTATTCTAACACATACAACTAATATCTAACACAGACACACATTCATACGCGTTGCAGAAAGAAAGAGAGTAAGGAAAGATTAAGTTTTAAGAGTGAGTTTAAGAGTGAGATGATGTAATCAGTTTCTATGCACTTATAAAACACAACCTGAATGAACCATCAATCATTAGTTTAACCCTTTTATCGTTTCCTAGGTTATTAAATCAGTATCAAATACACCAGTTCAGTTTAAGAGTCTGGAGGCAGTACTTGCTTGTCTTTGCTTTTGGGGATTCCCTTTTGTTGCGTGTAAAGGGTTTTCCCGGTCCGTTCGTTGGCTGGTCTCCGCGTGCCTGATGTCTGGGTCACGTGGTCAGTCACGTGGCGTGCTGGCGGAATGAAAGTCTTTGTTTGAAGCTGGCTTTGCAGAAGAAACGTGGCTCGAAATCTTGTCGCAAAACTTAACTTAGAACCGAGACTCACAACGGAAAAGTAAGGAAACTAAGAAAAGAAAGGAAATTGAGAAGAGTAGATGATGGCTTGAATGAAGCTGTTTAACCCATGTTCTTCAGATCTTGATTTGGGTTATTTCGTCTGCGCGTTTTACATGGTTACTTGTCTGTCTTAGATCTTCATCTCCCGCTGCATTTTTGGTTCTGCACTGAAAACTCTAAACTTTGTTCTGGTGTTAAGATTTTAAACTCAAATGTCCGCCCAGCCTCCTGGATCAGTTCTAACCAATTAGACACTGTCTTTGTTTAGGAGGTGGCGTTCTCTTCACTTCTTATCATAAATCAAGCTTATCTGTGCTCTCCTTACTCTCTAAGCTCTAGCAAAGAGTACAGAGGCCACAGCTAATACATTATTACTATTATAAGAATCCGAAACATTTTCCACAGATTTCAAGCAAGCCATCCTTTGAATTAAGAACATACGATCATATTGATATGAAACACAACACATTTTCATTCAAACATCTAACAATTATAACAATTACATGAATTGTATGGCATCTAAGCATATCAGATACACCCATCTATTGTAGGAACAATATAGAATCATGTCGTTGCATGATGCTTGATCTATAAGTCCATTGAAAATTGTTCTTGAATGATTTTATTTATGTTATAGGTAAAATCTCAGCTCTGTGGTTTGAAACGATTTTACACCCTGAGGTCTATCAGAGGTCCTTAAGGAGGGGGGGAGTCTGGAATGTTGTGGGCTCGAGCAGCTTCTGCTGTTATCTTGATCGGGCTGAATTGTGCTATCTCTGAGCCAATCATTCTTTTCCAAGCTATCTTACTGTGGCGAGCAGGACGAGGTCGAGGGCCGTGGGAGGACGGCGCGAGGCCGGTGGCGTGATTATGATGAGCCACACCTGTGAGACGCACCGGTCTCGCATCTCTCACGGAGGAGCGGAGGCATAAAGGAGGAGCGACGACAGTGAAGAGCGAGAGAGGACAGGCCTGATTTTTATTTGGATGTGTTGTTTCTGTTTTGTGTGTTGCCAGCAGTCGTCCGTGAGGGGCTGCTGGCTTTTACTTTCATTTTTGTATTTGTTTATTTGGTTATTAAAATGTTTAAGTGTTCGCCGGTTCCCGCCTCCTTCTTCCCACAACATCATACCTTGTTACACTTACATTGACCAGTTCTTCCTTTAGTTGGGCTCATCTTCTTTGAAGCTTGCATGGCCATAAAGTTCTTAGCTGGGGGTTTTCGTTGGTCAGCGGAGACTGGCTGGCTGGAGCCTTCTTTTATGGCTCTGGGGTTGGTGATTTGGTGTCTGGAATGTTCAGTTCTGTGAGAAATTATGTTTGAACAATTCACCTGGAAGATTCATTTGTGTTTGTTTCGCACTCAATCCTACAGAATGTACTCCACATTACTTTCAAAATTAAGTTTCTCATCTATAATTGTACCCAAGTATTTAAAATTCGAGACCTGCTCTACAGTTTTTTTCCTTTATGACAACTGGTTTATATTCAGATGCGGTATCTACTCTTCTTGATTGATTGTTCAAACATAGCTCTTTTGTCTTTTCAATATTAAGATGTAAAAAACTACTCTCAAACCAACAGATAATACTGTCAATGTACTCAAAATATGAGGTGCAGTTCATTTCTTTCTGACATGAGACCAATGCCATATCATCGGCATATTTTATAAGGGTAAGGTTATCATCATTGCACTTCAGTTCATTTATGTATACGGAAAAAAAATATTGGAGACAGTACACATCCCTGCGGTACCCCAGAATCTAAAACCAAGCAATCCGACATAACATTATTATTAACACAAACTCGCTGAGGGCAACCTTTTAAAAACTCCTTAATCCATGAAATCATCCAACTACTAGCACCTAACTCATAGAGGCGCTTTAAAAGAAGCTGAGGTTGGACAGTATTAAAAGCGGATGAGAAATCCATGAAGAGTATTCGAACATAGGAATTTGAGTTATCTAGATGATTTTGAACCTTATTTAAAAGAGTGGGAGAGGCATCCACAGTGCTCCTATTGGCCCGATAGGCAAATTGTCCCGTCTATGCATGTCTCGATTTGGGATAACAGTTCCTTACATACTATGCGCTCCATACATTTACACAGAATAGATGTGAGTGCGATTGGGCGAAAGTCTTTGAGAGATTTTGCATTAGGTATTTTCGGCACCGGGATGACAATGGAATTCTTCCAGGCTAATGGTACGAAACCATTGTCCAGGAAGATTTGAAATAACCTTGTACACACATGTCCAAGTTGTGCTGCACATTCTTTCAGGACTTTCCCCTTCAGGCCATCTGGGCCAGATGCCTTATGCGGCTTAATTTTATGAAGCACTGTGACAACCTCCCACTCTTGTATAATCATAGGCTGTGATTGAGTCATGGTCATCATTAATTCATTACTAACAGACAAATCATCATTAAAATCATTATCAAATCGTGAATAAAAAATATTACGATTATTTGCAAGACAATGAGGGTCTTCATGTTGTTGAACTCTTTTCTTTTGTCTACCCATCATTGTATTCAAACCCTTCCATGCGTCTCTTACATTCCCTGTTTTTTAATTTCTCTTCAACATTCTCTTTATATTCATTCTGTGCATCTTTTATCTTACGTTTTACTGCTTTGTTTAACTCTTTTACTTTCTGCTGATCATTCTGCAAGAAGGCAATTTTCTTCATGTTTAGGTAATGTTTCAAATCTTTGTTAATCCACGGCTTATTATTTGGGTAGACTCTGATATTCTTTGTTTGAACCACTGAATTTACACAGAAATTAACATAACAGGTTATTGTATCATTCAACAATTCATGATTACTACAACAGTCATCATCATTAAAAAATAAGTCCCATTCAGTGCACTCAAAACAGCCTCTTAGCTTTTCTATTTCGTCTCTGGCATAGACGTTGGAACAGGGGGGGGCGGGGGGGTGCCCCCCCCCCCATTTCCCCACCCCTCTAGGGGTCAGCTAGCTGTTTGTTTCGTTGTTTTTGTTTTCCGTTGTTTATATATATATATATATATATATATATATATATATATATATATATATATATATATATATAAATAAATACAGAATCTGAATTAAAATGTGTTTGATTTAAGCCTATTTCAAAATTTTGTGTCATATATTTTTTTTTTAAGCCTTTGGCACGTACGTTCACACCGGTGTGATTAGAACGGTCAGTGCATCACATGATCAACTGCTAAATTCAAATGTTGAATTTAGCCAGAGACAGGCGCGCTCAGAGCTGTCATATATCACAACTTTTCAGTGTTTTCAACCACATACTGTTTATTTTAGGTTTCAGACATATAAATTCACATAAGTACTAAAAAAACAATACATTTAGAGTTTGTAAAATACACACGGATGTCTATGGAAGAGGTAATAATAATCCTTTCTCGACATTTTTTATTTACATCAGATACACATTGTGTAAGTAACTTTAATGTTTACTCTATTCTTCTCCCAGTTCACCAGCCACTTACTTTTAAGTATTTCGGGAGAAGTGGATGAATTCACGTGTTGTAAATCCAACAGATCCGATTCTCTGACCTGCGTCTGCGGCACAAACTAACATGGCGGCGCCCATCGCGCATACAGCTCAACTAACGCGATGCGATCATTATAAAGGTGTTTAAACAACAATACAACAATACAAAACATTCCACTTGCATGTATTTGACAATCGGAATATCAGATATTTCATGCCATAGCTAACACATTTGTGAATATTCTGAATAAAAAAGGGAAAAAATGACATAAAAGCAGATCATCGTTCATTCAGCTCTGTTGCTGTTGTGTGTCACGTGACAAGCAATGACGCGTCACCATGGAAACCATAAAGTGACATTCTAAATAACGGTTGCCTTGAACCCCAAGCACCCCCCTGCAAAGCGCTCTGTTGTAACTAGCAGCTATGCATTCGGCAGCAAGTGCAAAGTTTGGTCCAGGCACATAGACTAAAATAATTGTTATTTGTCCGAATTCACGAGGCAAATAATATGGCCTAAAAGAGACAGTCAGTAGTTCATAGTGAGCAGAGCAATGTGTTTCACGTACCGTAATATTATTCGCCCACCTGCTACTAACGAACATACACAGTCCTCCTCCTATTGTTTTGGTTGACTTGGCACTGTCGCAGTCCAGACGGATTATTGAGTATCCTTCCAAGTGTATGTTATCAATCGCCACCGTCAGCCATGTCTCCGTGATGCAGATCAGGTTAGCTCTTTTAAAGTCTCTGTTATATTTCACCAATGCTGTGAGTTCGGGCATTTTATTTTGAAGCGAACGAGCATTAGTTAAAGTTATTGTAGGAAGAGGAAACCGACTGCCGCGAGATTTAAGTCTGTTTCGGATTCCGCCTCTAGAGCCCCTCCGTTTTATTTTCTTCTTTCTGTTTGTTGTGTGGATGGAACAGATTATTTCAGAAGGTTCATGAAGGAACTTTGGTGGGGTTCTAACATTGTGTCGGAATCTAATCAGATCTTCGCGGCTGTAAAACATTGTCCTCATTAGTCCGTTGTTCCTTAGATTTCCCGAATCCACTCCATCTCCCAACGCAGACACACAGTCTATAGCGCATTTTAAAATCCAGAACACAACGATTATCTTAAAAAGCATGTTGCTTTTAGAACGTGGACTGTTTAGACAGTTTAAAACAGACAAACAAGCAAGCAAACACACGAGCACACCAGCGCCTGGGGTCAGCACTTGCGCATGCGCCCCCAATTAGATCATAGTATAGAGCGGAGCCTGCCATCCTTCTTTGGTACTAAGAAGTACCGGCTGTAAAACCCCCAACTCGCTCTCTGCCAAGGGAACGGTTTCCACAGCCCCTTTTCTCAGTAAATTCGCTATCTCGGTGCGAAGTAGGTGTGCTACTTCCTGATTCAACGAAGTTTCGACCCGGGCTGTGAAGCGCTGTGGTCTGCGAGCGAATTGCAGCGAGTAGCTCAGTTTCAATATCTTTAACACCCATTTTGAAGCCCCTGGGATGCTTTCCCACGCTTTCGCGTGAGTCGTCAGGGGTAGAATGAAATCTGGGTTCCGGTCCGGGGACCCAGAGACCCAACCATGATGACGTACTTCGTTCATCATGCTCATTTCGAGTGGGGCAGATAGTGTTTCGTGCAGTGTTTCTGTAACTGGCACTCCGGCCGTGTGAGCGGGGAGATGCTTTATTACATGCACAGCTCTGTGCGCAGCGCTGCGAGCTGTCCACAAGTGTGTGCGCTGAGAGGCAGACACGTGATCTGCACTCAACACACTGCCAGCGCGAGCTGGGCTCGCACGCTGAGGCGCTATGTGTGTGCGTAGCGCAGATACAGTCATATTCACAGGCAGGGGTGGGCGCGGAACAGCGGGCACATTTCCTACACTTAAAATATGAACGGCATGAGCCGGTTTGACTGATATGGACCCTGTGGTGGTGTGAGACACTGCATGGGTAGTGCTTGTGTGTAGGGGTGAACACTGGGAAGTGGGCACTTTTCCTACACTTAGCGGTCGAGCGGCCTGAGCCAGCTTTATTGTTTTCGACCCTGGATGATTGTGACACACAGAGAGGGTAGTGTTTTTGTGCAGGGGTGGGCACTGGGCAGTGGGCACCTGTCCTACATTTAAAACACCTTCGGCCTGAGCCGGAATATGACCAGACATAATGCTCTTTTTGAGATTTATGTGGGTCGCCGTGAGAACGGGTTTTGTGTGCAGGCGAGCGAGTTGAGGAGCTGAATACACTCCTCTGAGAGAGCGAGTCGTGTCGATTTCGATGGCGGTCCGGCCGCAGCGGGACTTAGCCATCGGCGCCTTTCTAGGGGGGCTAGGAAGACTTAGGAGGCTCAAGTAGTATAATTCATATCTGCCACCAGAGCCGGGAGCGAACACGGATCTCTGGTGCGAAAGCCTATATTTCACCACAGGGGGGAAATGACGTAAGCTTTCAGTTAGTGTGCGCAGATAAGAGAGCGTCATGTAAATCATAATTTATCAGCCGCCAGAGCCGGGAATCGAACACAGGTCTCTGGCGCGAAAGCCTGAAATTTCGCCACTGAGCCACAGGGGGAAATGACATATGCTCTCAGTTAGTGTGAGCATATAAGAGAGCGTCATGCAAGTCACGCGGGGCGCACCGGCGTGGGCTCATATGTTTAAAACGCTCAAAATACTCGAGCCCCACCATATGAACGGGAGGGCACGAGGGGCGGGTTTGTTTTCTGTATGTAAGAAAGCTGGCCGCGAGCTCAGAAGAGAGCAGCAGATTTTTTTGTCTGCCGCCAGAGCAAGGATTCGAACCCGGGTCTCTGAAGCGAAAGCCTTAGATTTCGCCACTGAGCCACAGGGGGAAATAACATAAGCTTTCAGTTAGCGTAAGCATATAAGAGAGCGTCATGCGAGTCAAGCGGGGCGCACCGGCGTGGGCTCATATGTTTAAAATGCTCATAATGCTCGAGCCCCGCCATATGAACGTGAGGGCGCGAGGGGCGGGTTCGCTTTCTTTACGTAAGAAAGCTGGCCGCGAGCTCACAATGCACGCGGGGTGCACTTGGAACGAGGCATTTGAATCAACGCCACTTTTTTGAGGCGGACTTGATGGCGAACAAAGCCTGTCGAGCCCGCAGGGTCGAGAGAGGCAAAGATTTGCATTCACGGCAGCCGCCGTCGGTGAGCGCGTGGTCCGCGTGTTCTTTTCCCAGGCAGGAAGCGCACAACTCATGGCGGTCCCCGTCACTGAGAACGGCTCGGCACGAGCCACAGGACATGACAGGCATTGAAAAATGCCTTTGCTCTTTTAGTGAGAGAACGTATGTGCCGCAGTGGCGAACACACACGGAGCAGTGAAAAGGATATGAGCGCCGGATAGCGCAGCAGGTATGGCGAGCAAAGGTGGCGAATATCCAGCCGGGTCCTTGACTCGAGCTCATCCCGCTGAGATACTGTTCAACGGCGTTGCTTCTCTCTCGTAGATCCAGCGAAGTCCTTCGCTGAAAGGAGACGAAATCACTTGTGCAACCTGTGCGAGGGAGTTTTATAGGCTAGCCACACCCCATTTTGGCGGGCTATGACGACAGCGCGAGAAGGCGTCCCATTGGCGCTGGAGTCATGCCAACACGCACTGATAGGTTGCAGCAGTTGCCGCAGAGCAGCCAATAGACGCGCGAGCTGTCTCGCCTATGTCTGCCTGCTGCAGCAAATGCGTTTTACATTCTAAAAATTAAAGGATATTTTTTTGCTTCAGTATTCTCGAGAAAAGGAGTTTTCCCGTAGCGTAAGCTAAACTTACGCAACACGAGAGTACTCTCGTAAGAGAACTAGACTACACCACCACTGCTTAAATAAAATACTCAATTTATGGCCATACAGAAAAGAATAATGCATCAGTCGCAACTACTTTTATTTGTGTAAACTCACAATAACAAGAAAGCTTTGTGCTTTTGTAAAATAAAATAAAACAATCAGGGCATGCTTTCAAGGACTGTGAATTGGAGCACGTCTCAAAAATAAACACAAACAGCATATAGGCTACTAGCCTCACATATGATAAATATTTCTATATAAAGTTTGAAATGTCCCCTTTTAAACATATATAGTTGACATTATTTCATTAGTAATAAGTATGCAGCTCTTTACATTAAAAGTAAGTAAACAATTAGTTAATGAACTAATAAAACAATAAAACAAATATAAAATTAAGATGATAACTATATATTTCTAAATAGCATTGCTTGTTCCACCATGCAAATTACTGTTTTTAAGGTGACAATCTGTTACACATTTGAAGATTTACTGTATCTTGAAAATTGTTGTATTGTATTGTATCTTCTGTTATAAAGATGAAGATTGACATTTCGTTAATTAAAAAAATAAGCACACAATGTTGTAAAAAAAATAAACAACTTATATTCTGTTAGATGTTCAGTATTGACTACTTCTTGAATTTTGTATAATAATATCTCTAGGCAATGAAGATATATTAACAAAAAAATCGTATTATATAAAACATATATAAAATACATAAATATAAAAAAGGGGCCTCATTGATTAATTTTGCCTGGGGCCCCCACTCAGTGTTGGTTCGCCTCTGTCAGGATGTGAAGAGACTTTCAAACAGCATAACAAAAAAATACAAATAATCTGGAACAAATAGTCTACCCTGCCTTTGAGTGTTAATGAACAAAGATGACAGCGTCCGTTCATCCTGCACCAGACATGCAACTTCCATTGAGATGAATGGGAATGCTAGTGGATGTCTCTCGCTCTCTCTAGTACTGTAAGACGAAACAGATTGCAAGTTTGATTGGCCGGCCTACTGTTTGAGCTCTATTCACTACTGTAAAGTACTGTTTTAACAAGCTATACGAGAAGAACACCACTGGTACTCCTCATCATCCTCGTCAAAAGCAGTTACAGGGCATGCTACAACAGATCTGTCAGGCAGTTGTAAGTTTGGCAATGTTTCAGGTTTGGTAGCAAAAACTGTATTGCAAGTACAGGCCAGCCTTAGGGTAGCATGCTTAGACACCATGGGCCCTATTTTAACGATCTGAAACGCAAGTGTCAAAGCGCAAAGCGCAAGTAACTTTGTGGGCGGGTCTTGGCGCTGTTGCTATTTTCCCGGCGGGATAAATGACATTTGCGCCAGGCGCAAGTCTAAAATGGGTTGGTCTGAAGTAGCTTCATTATTCATAGGTGTGGTTTGGGCGTAACGTGAAATAAACCAATCAGAGCGTCATCTCACATTCCCTTTAAGAGCAGGCGGATTGTTCTAAAGCGTATTCGTATTCTAACGGCGGATTTGCCAGGCGCGCGCCAGGAGCGGTTCACAGCCAAGGAGAGCAACGGACTCGTCAGGGACGTTGGGGATGGAGAAACCCACCCAAATTAACTTCGGTTAAAAAGGCGTATGATAATTTGGGTAAATGTGTAAGCTAGATGTATGTTTTTATAATACATTATCTATCTATCTATCTATCTATCTATCTATCTATCTATCTATCTATCTATCTATCTATCTATCTATCTATCTATCTATCGTAATAATGTATGATTTGCAAAAATGAAAACTGCTGCCTCTGTGTAGATGAGAGAATCAAAGTGCGCGTTGTGCACACGCTACATTGATTATGGCCAAGCATGCGCCCTTAAAATAGCATATGAATAACATGCGCAACGCGCCACTGACTTTAAACTATTTTTTCCTGGTTTGTGGCGCAATTGTTTTCTAAACCTGCAAAATAGCATGAAGGAACGTTTGCGCCGGGACACGCCTCCTTTTTTGCGCTGAACCGCCCAGGGAGCGCAAGTTCATTCCCTAGTTTAACGACGTGCTTCTGTGGAGGGAAAAGCGCACTTTGCGCGGGTGCAAAATAGGAATGATACGTGCGTCGGTGTACAAAGTCAATTGCGCTGGGTGCAAGATAGGGCCCCATGAGTACCTGTTTGCATAAGGTTAAGGGCAAAGTCCATTGAAATTACATAACATAGCAAAGACAACAGTATGCGATGACAGACAAGTCACATCAATTTTGACGTAAAAAGATAGAAGAAAAAAAAAACGTTATTTTGTATTTCCCTACTGAACAAACATGTATTGTGTGTAAAAACATAATTAGTAGTGTATTCTGTTGAAAACAGTCACCTGAGCTCCAATTAGAGCCCAAATACTGTTTAAAAATGTGTTGAATTCACTGGAGTATGAAATGGGAGTTAATGGCATTTGCTTGAGAGATCCTGTTTTCCTCTAAAACATTTTGGTTAGTTTGAAAACTGAACAAATTGTTTTTTAGGATTTCACTGTGAGTGTAACAAAGTGTATCAAAATATTGTCAGTGAACTTTAATTATCCAATGCATAACTATATTAAATATTCAGTGAACACCAGTTTCTGGTGCTGTTACAGTGCTGTAACTATGGAAACAGGCTCTTGCTTGCTAATGACTACATCCATTGTAGTTATGATTTCTGTAAGTGTACTAAACTAATTGTGCTTTGAATGATTATTCATGCTCACACTGTAGCTTTTCGAAAGTTGTACAATGTATAGTTTCTTTGATCCGAAGCGCATGCTACTCCTTCATAAGTCCTTTTAAGCTACACTAGAATAACTTTGATAGAATTCCAGGGTAGTGGGCTTCCAGGAACACAGTGGGTATCTACTGAAGGGGGAAACCTTATGGGAATTCTGCAAAATGAGGGTGGGATGAAGGTTCCAGGCAATGCTTGATAAAGAGATAAAAGCATGAGTCACTTTTTGAAGATCATTAAAAGACAAGAAGTGCTTAGTTCTTAGCTTTGCTAAGTTGAAGAAAAAAAAGTCCTCTAACAACCACATTAACCTGCTAAAAATGTTCAGTAATTATGAGTATAATAGGGCTGTGAATCAATCAAAAACTAACAGCTCAACCAGGTCAATCCTCAACATACTGTTTTTTTTTTTGTTTTGTTTTTTGTTTTTTTTACTACAGTTTCCTCTAAAACACGTATTATTGTCTTGCAATGCAACTTTTATTTATTCGTAAAACAGCATGTCATAGTGATGCATCTCATTTTAACAAGTAATTTTGCTGGATTTCTTTTTTAAGGAGAGAAAACATGAAATGTATTTCTCCATTGTAATGAGACATCAGGGTCCAGGCACTCGGGAACTGCTGACTGCTTGCTTTGCCAACTGCTGCGTCTTTTCTAACCTACATCGTATATTACATATAGGGGTGGGTGGGTGGGTGGGTCCCAAATGATCCACTATACACTATGCACTTATACACATATGTAGTTATGCACTATGTACTCAATCGTGCAGGTAATTTTGTCATTCAACATCAGAGTCTGATAGCCCCTCCCCCTCCTCTATGTGATTAAAGGTGTGACAGTTTCAGTAAAATAAATGCATCATCAGATGTTTAAAGTGTAATTTTTTATTTGGAATTTTCAGTGAGAAAACATCTTAGGTTACGTATGTAACCATGGTTCCCTGAGAAGGGAACAAGATGCTGCATTGTATGACGACACTTTGGGGAACGCCTTCAGCGTGACAGTGCCTGAAGTATTTGTACAAGTCTAATCCTGATTGGTGCTGCGTCGCTCTGTGACATGTGACATCATAACGTGGAAGCTACAAAGGGAGCTGGCAACACAGTTTTTTTTTGCGCACAAAAAGTATTCTCGTTGCTTGATAAACTTAAGGTTGAGCCACTATAGTCACTTGGACTATTTTAACGATGTTTTTACTAACTTTTCTGGGCCGGCAGATGAAATTATATAGCAGCCTATAAAGGAGTGAGCAAGCTCTCAGATTTCATCAAAAAATATTTTAATTTGTGTTCCGAAAATGAATGAAAATCTTACAGGGTTGGAACAACATGAGGGTGAGTAATTACTGACATATTTTTAATTTTTGGGTGAACTAACCCTTTATGTGTGGATTCCACTGAAACCACTGGGCAGTTAACTGGGTCCAACAGACGTCACCTGCACCATAAATTAAAGACTCTCCACTTCATGGCATAACGTTTCCTCGTGGACAACCTTCAAGACAACCTCAGCTGAGAGACCTGCATTTAGGAGCTGATCTCCCACTGGGGCAAGACCCACAGCTTCCATATCTTCGGCCGGGGGTGATAGATGATATATCGTGCATACAGCCTGTCTGAGCAGGTCCCTCCTGCCTGGGATCTCCCACAGGAGATAGTCTAGGAGGCCTACCATGTCTGAAAACCATACTTGGGCCAGCCAGAATGGGGGTACAAGTAGAAGATGGACCTCGCCCTGGCAAACTCTTTCTAGAGCTCCCGGGAGCAGAGACCGTGGGGCTCAATAGTGGAAAAGAGTATGGCTTTTTCCAGGATCTCCACACCTCCACTCCTCTGATTTCATCTGTGATCCCCACGGGATCCTTCACAGATGGAGTGCAAACCTGACCACTCTCATCAAACAAAGCCAGGCGGGAGCGGAGCGTCCTCAAAGGAGGCTGTTCACAGTGCGCACAGTCAGCCCTCTCGAGAGCACTGCTCCCAAGCAGCTTTCACAAAACTTATGTGTATCCCCGCCCGTGATGTAACGTGGACAGGGAGGAACACACTTTTTAAACTGCTGCTACTCACTTGCCATTTTTTGTTATTTTGTATGGCCTATGGGACAAACAAACACCATAGGACTGACACACATAGAGTGCATGCTGAAATCAGAAAGCTGATGCTGTTGTCTCCCTTTGTAGCTTCCGTATTACACCGTCACACGGAGCGACGCAACACTAATCAGGATATGACCCTCAAAAGGGAACACCTGCGCTATATATACAACAAAACAACATAGAGTAGTGCATAAGTATGCACATTGGGACTCACCTTAAGGTGTCCTCAAGGATGTCTAATTCAATTGCTAATAATTATCTTTAAAAAAAAAAACAGACTCCTCATTTATAAAATGCACATGCAATTGGATTTGATCCTAAATTCCATGGAATTCCATTCATCCTACGGCAAAAATTAGGGTAAAATCTGGATTTTTAAAGCTAAAAATTGACATAAAAAATGTTCTTATGTGTACGTCAACTGAAGAACGTGCGTACAAACTTTTTGTGCCCATACCAATTAAAATAATCCAACATTGTTTATTCAAATGTAAAGATAAATAGAGAATCATGTCCAGAATGAGATGATAATATTACATGTGCAAATGAGTAATACAACTGCTTTGTGATATTTTATGTCACATTATGTTTATGAATTCCTGGAAAAAGTGTGTGTGTGTGTGTGTGTGTGTGTGTGTGTGTGTGTGTGTGTGTGCGTTTGTATTCAGGTATTCCCTACATTATGGGGACAAAATGTCCATGTTTGTTGGGCAGTTGGTGACCATGAGGCGGAGATTAGCTTTAGCGGGTGCCTCGAGCACATTAAATAAGGGTCATGCAAGAACCCCGAAGGTCAAGATGCCCTTCTCAGCTCACAGCTCATTTCTAATACAGAGACATGAACCAAATGGACTTTCATTGGCAGCAGCTGTACACTTGTTTATTTGAGTGTGATCTGCCTCTAAGTAATTGAAGGAAAAGCCTGTCGATGTTTGCTGAGAGCATTTTAATTAGCCGTCTCACTGCATCCAAATGAGCACTCGTGGAGTGATGAAGCAATTTTGAGTCAATTAGGAAATGAGTAATTTCTCCCTACAAGGGATAAGCATTCGTCACATTGGTAGCAGGTTCTTGGAGGCCTTGTTTTGTGAAGTGCTTGCTTTGTGTAGGAGTTTAGAGATTGGTGAAAAAAGGGAAATGGTCTCAGAGTAAAACACTTACAGCCCCCTGCATTATTTTTATGCCTCGCTGTCTCTACCACTCTGGTGCTCCTCCATCCTGCTGCCTGTAATTCCATTTTTGGCTTTGATAAGATTGGGATTCTTGGTCTTCCTTCCTTTAAGAAATTGCTGTGTGATGAGAGACCTGCAAAATGCCTCCCAAATGTTTACTGCTGACAGAGAGACAATGGGAGGGAATGTAAGCTGTCATTTGACCCAAGTAGGGCATCAGAGTTCAGTCAGTGCTGCCATCTGCTGGTGTGTAAACATTGTCATAAGATTGATGAAAACATTTGCTAGTCTATATGCTAATCATTGTTGCAAATGAATTTCTCCATAGCATAATAGGTGACTGGCAAATAAAGATATTTATCATGTATTGTAAGCAATTATTCATATGCTGAGCGCTTTAGTAAGTCAGGAATTGCTTCAAGCTTTTTAGTTGATTTACATTTTTTCAAGGTCATAGCACGTATGAAACATCTGGTAACACTTTATTTCCATAATCCACTTTAGACATTCTACAATAACAAGAAGTAACTCCACTTTAGACATTCTACAATAACAAGAAGTAACTTTAAAACTACATGTCAACTAGCAGTCATTAGAGTATTAGTAGACTGTCTGCTTAATATCTGCTAACTCTTTATTGTGATGCTCCCAACAGACATTTTACTATAAGTAACTTTGTAAGTACATGTCAACTTATTCTAACCCTAACCCTACCAGTCTATAATACTCAACTAACACTCTAATGGGAGTTAGTAGACATGTATGTGCAACCATCTAAATAAAGTAAAACCATTTTACAAAACCTTGTTGGTACAAAGGAGAAAATGTTACTAGCTGTGACTCTCTCTCTCTCTCTCTCTCTCTCTCTCTCTCTCTCTCTCTCTCTCTCTCTCTCTCTCTTTTATAATATTTTTATTAGAATTTTGTATACAAGTAACAAAAAAAAACAGACAGAAAAAAATACAGAATAGAAACCACAAGCAAAACAGAACACAGACAAAAAAAAAAAAAAAAAAAAACAGGGCATATTTAAAAACAACAATAATTAAGTACACTGCTGCACCGCTGACACTAGAATCTCAACACAAGTACTAAACAGAGATGGTAAAGGTGGTTGGCACTCTATGAACTCCCTTGCTGGTCAAAATCAGTGTTATATTTGTCAAGGTAAGCCAAAAATGGCTGCCAAATATCTAAAAAAATTATTAAGATTGTCCATCATGCCATAGCGGACCTTCTCCATATGCAATATACCAATGAGCTCCCTTAACCAGATCCTAAACTGAGGCACAGTATCTCCCTCAACTGTTAAAAGACCCGTCCGAGAGGGATGGAGAGAAGGCATGATTGCGATATACTGGAGCATGGATAGAAGTGTCTGGTAGTCTGCAGTCCTTTCTAATTTGCTGCCATATTTTTAAGCAATTAAAGATAATCATATTATCCATCTTAACAGTTGCAGTATGGAGGACCAGTAGTGCCACTTAAAAATGAAATGAAGAATCAATGTATCAATTTAATAATTCAAACATAAAAATGTATATAAATAAATCACTTTTAAATGGACAAATTAATAGACATTTTTATTGGCCAGGATGGGGCGGGTGTCTGACTAAAACAATACCTAGCTGCTAACGTTAAGTTACACCATACGCGGCGCGACAAATGCCTCGTTATAAATGGGTAATATAATATGACGTGATAAATAACATGTAATAATATTGGCATAAGTCATATATGATCAAACACATTCGCATACAGATAGACTACAAAATTTAAGAAAAGAGATAAGCAACTTTTCTTACTGTCCACTGCATTACGTCCTCCTGGAGTTGGTCGGTCTGGGACATGAGAATTCGAACCACTATCCACATCATTGGCTAGTTTTCTTAAAATATTTGCAATGTCTGCCATTTGTATGTTTTATGCACAACAATTATCACCACAGCGCCAATCAGTCATCACCATCAATCAGCGCCACAGAAGCCCACAGAAGTAAATTAAAGCGGGATAAAGCCTTGATCTCGAACTGTCCAATGACAGTTTGGCGCTTCAAATTGAGGCGAAAGTTGATTGGTTGCTCCCACGTGTGTACTGTCCAATGGCATTTTTTAACTCGATTGACAAATGGATAAAGAAAAGCATTTGGCAAAACGACAAAGAAAAGCATCTGGCAAATAGAGAGAGAAAAGGTTTGCCAATTGCTTTAAAAAAAATCAATTTAACATGTGCATTTAAATGGTTTATTAATGTACTTTTTATTGTTTTATTAATCCATGTTTAAAAACATGAATTAAAAAAAAAAATAAATGTGTCTATTTATTGATACATTTAAAATGTTTTTATTTATTTATTGTTTTATGGTTTTATTAAAATACATTTTAAAATATGAATAAAATAAACAACTTTAAAAATGTCTATTAATTTGTCCATTTAAAAGTGATTTATTTATATACATTTTTATGTTTGAATTATTAAATTGATACATTGATTCTTCATTTCATTTTTAAGTGGCACTCCTGGTCCTCCATATTGCAGGAGGTCTGGGTGTTGAGAAAAGAAGTGCCGGAAGAGAGCTATTTTTGACATCACTCATTTCAATGGCAACCCAGGGGGGAGTCTCGGCAGATACCTCCATATTATATCCTTCCTGCCAATAAACCAGGGCCCGTATTCATAAAGAATCTTAATGCAAAGAGTAGCTCCTAGTGACAAAATTCTAAGAAAATTCTTAGAAATGTGGGCGTTTACTCTTAAATTTAAAGAAAAAATCCTAGTAAAGAAAAAAGTAATTCAGAAAGCATCTTAACCCTTAAAAGAGGTCTTAAGGTCAAAATTGTTAGGAGCACGGACGAGGACTTTTAAGAGGCTTAAGAGTTTCTTTAGCAGAGGAGAAAATGGCAGAAAGACGAAGAAGGAGAAGAAATGTGTTGCAGACAATGGATGACAGTGAGTTAATAAGACGCTTTAAATTAGATCATGCAGGGATCATGTTTGTGACAGATCTTTTTAGAGACACGCTAATATCTCCAACACAGCGCAGAAATGCCATAGCGCCCGAAATGAAAGTAATCACTACATTACGATATTTGGCAACTGGGAAAATTCCATGTTTGATACATTAAAACCAACATTCAAACCACCATTTAAATAGACATGCCAACAATCAGTGTAATTAGAAAGAGTGGAACAATTTTTATCATTCTAAGCCAAGCAAATACCTTATAGGAAATCAACAGCATGGTTAATAAAATAAGGATTTATATTGTGTGTGTGTGAGAACGGTCAAATAGGAAAAATTACGCATGAAATTTCAAAGTGAAGGCTTAGAATAGACCCTATACTTAAAATCACTTTTTTCCCCTTCTTGGACAACCAACCAATCACAGTCTTCAAAAGATTGTGTCATACATAGCAACGGGGTCAACCCCGCCTTCTTACTAAGATAAAAGTTTTTGTCTTTTCCTTACTCAGAGTTGCTCTCAGATCAGTCCCGAATTGCTCGTAAGCTAAGACTCCTACGTAAAAGTTTTTAAGCTAAATTAAGAGTTTTCTGAGAGGATTCTTAGAATCTTTATGAATACGGGCCCAGGGCTCTAGCATTCGCTGCCCAGTAATAATGCAGAAAATTCGGCAGTCCTAACCCACCCATTTTCCCTGGTTTATGTAAATGAGTTTTTGAAATTCTGTGTGCTTTAAAGCCCCAAATAAAAGGAAGAATTATTGAATCCAAAGATTTGAAAAAAAGGATTGTGCCAAAAAAATAGGTACATTTTGAAAAAGATACAAGAACCTCGGCAGGGAAACCATCTTAATGACATTTATACGACCCACCATAGAAAGAGGAAGAGTCCTCCATTTTTCAATGTTTCTCCTGTTTCTCAAGAAAATTCAGCTTAAAAATTAGTTTAGGGTCTTTCGGCAAAACTACACCAAGATACTTCAGCCTGTTTGTAATTTTGAACGGGAGATTATGCAAAAATTCAGTGTTGAGATGTTGAGTGTTGAGCGCCCAGTGACATGAACTCACTCTTCTGCCAGTTAATTGTATATCCGGAAACTTCACCAAATGTTTTAATAAGATCCAGCAATACAGGAACTGATTTCTCTGGTTGTGATATAAAAAGAACAACATCGTCCGCGTATAGGGAAATATGGTGATCCACATTACCCAGTCGGATGGGTTCAATAGAAGGGTGATTCTTGATACTAATGGCAAGAGGCTCAATGGCAATGGCAAAGAGCAATGGGCTGAGGGGGCAGCTCTGGCGTGTCCCGCGGTGTAATCGGAACGGCAATGATCTTTCTTGATTCGTGAGAATGGAGGAAGATGGATGAGCATATAGCATTGTAATCCACGATACAAATTGACGACCAAATCCAAACTCCTCCAAGGCCTTTACCATATATGCCCATTCCACTTGATCGAATGCCTTTTCCGCATCTAGGCAAAGGGCAGCCACCCTCGAGCCCTTACTATACCTATGATCAATCTTCTGACATTAAAAAAGGAAAATCTATTTGGGACAAAGCCAGTTTGATCAGTGTGAATGATGGATTATATATATTTATTTAACCTATTTGCTAATAACTTGGTAAAAATTTTAATGTCTGAGTTCAGTAGTGCGATAGGACGAAACGATGAAGGTTCAGCTTCGTCCCTACCTTCTTTTAATAACAGTGAAATATTAGCTTCATACAATGTGGGTGGAAATTTCTGGATTCCAAATGAATGATTGAACATCCTCAAAAGAAGAGGAGCAATCTTCATAGAAATTTTTTTATACAGTTCAATTCCGAAACCATCTGGGCCAGCAGCCTTGCCATTGGGAAATGATTTTAAAGCATCCAGAATCTCCTGCGTGGTAATGTCAGAATTCAAAGCTTCACGAGCAGCCGCACTTAGTTTAGGGAGTCTTAGATGCTCCAGCCAGTCAGAAACATTCCCTTTTGCTTTTGACATATATAACTCTTCATAATATTCCCTAAAACGATTGTTTATACTTTTAGGATCAATAACTAGTTCTCCAGTCTTTGATTTAATCTTATGAATTGCTCTACTAGCTTGCAAGCCTCTCAACTGTTGGGCCAGTAATTTATGGGGCTTATCCCCCAACTCGAAGTGTTTCTGCCTGATCTTAAACAATTGATCGCATATCTGACTGGATAGGATAGTGTTATATTCATATTTGAGTTTAAGAATATTTTGTAAGGTGGAAGGGCTGGAGGAAGTCCTGTAGACAAGTTCCAACTGCGATAGTTCAATTTCGATTTCTGACAGTCTCTTTCGCCGTTCCTTTTTCAGAGAAGATTCAAAAGATATTATGTGACCCCGAATCACAACTTTAAAAGTTTCCCATAAAGTGGAGTCTGTGACTTCCGAATTGTCATTACTCTCTAGGAATTCTGAGATCTTAGTGGATATATATTGACAGAATGATGCATCGGAAAACAATGATGGGTGGAGACTCCAGGTAAACTGCTGTTTTTTATGATTAAGATCAAGGACCAATGAAGTAGGAGAGTGGTCAGAAATGAGAATATTATGATATTTTGAGGCAATAACGTTGGATATCAATTTAGAGTCAATTAAAAAATAATCTATTCTCGAAAAGGATTTATGCATTTGTGAGAAGAAAGAATAATCTCTATCTGTAGGATGTCCAAGCCTCCAAATATCAACTAGATTCATAGAAGACATTAAGTCATTTAAAACCATGGAGGAGGTAGATGAGTGATTTGACTGGGCTGACCTATCCAAACGGCTGTCAAGCACACAGTTGAAATCACCACCTACAATTAAATGTGTATCCGAGAGATCAGGCAGTGAACTAAATATCTTACGGAAGAAAGCTGGGTCATCAAAATTTGGACCGTATATATTAAGGAGCGTAACATGAAATGAGTGAATGTAGCCAGTTACCAAAATAAACCGGCCATTTGGGTCAATCACAGTAGAAACATGCCTAAAAGGAACAGTCTTGCGGATCAGAATTGCCACTCCCCGGGCTTTACTAGAGAATGTGGACTGAAAAATCTGATTGGCCCAGCTACATCTGAGTAACTTTTCCTTTGTGGGTCTGATATGTGTTTCTTGCAAATAAACTACATCAGCAGACAGAGATTTTAAATGAGAGAACACTTTAGCTCGCTTGAGAAAGTGACCCACTAGTAAAAGTGATGCCACCACCTGGCGAAAGTGTATCAGGATGCATACAGATTTTGCATATTAGCAGCGTACAAATAAAATGCCCTAATAAAATAATAAGAAAGACAAGAGGAACACATGAAAACGAGCAAGAACATCACCCTCCTCCCCCCCTCCCACTTTCCCAAACAAAGTGAGACTGCAAACCCAACATACTCTCTTAGGGGCTGCCGGACCATACAGGAACAACTAACCGGCCACTAAGTTAACACAGGGACCCTGCGCCCTCTCCACTAATGAGGACAAGTGTTTGTGAAAATCAACAGCGAAAAATATATATGTTAACGCACCTACACACATACCTTACAAGCTGTCATATAAATGTCCCGGTTGATGTACAAACAGCACAAAAGTCACATACCGAAAGTCAAGACAGAGTCTCTGCAAAAGCCTCAGCATCCTGCAGGGATGAAAAAACTCTGTCCATGGTGTCACTGGAGACCCGCAGCCGTGCCGGGTATATGAAACCGCTCCTCACACCTGCATCTCGGAGTCGTTTGCGGACGGGATCAAATGCCTGTCGTTGCTTCATCACCTCCGCTGGATAATCAGGAAAGAAGTGAACCGCTTTGCCGTTGTAGCGTAGAGGAAACTGCTGGCGGGCCAATTGTAGTATTTTCTCCTTCAGCTGGAAATGATGAATCCGTGCTATCAATACGCGCGGGCACGCGTCGTCCTCAGAGAGCCGTCTTCCCAGCCGATGAGCCCGGTCCACTTCCAACGGTTTGGGAAAGTTGTCAGCGCCCAGTAGCTCAGGGATGAACTTGGCCAAAAACTCTGTTGGACGTCCGTTCTCGATTTTCTCAGGCAAGTCGATGATTTTAATATTCTGCCACCGGGAGCGGGCCTCCAGGTCGGTTACTTTTAAACGAAGCATTTCGTTTTCCGACTGCATTTTCGTACATTGCTGCTCAACAAGCGAGAGACGGCGGTCATACTCTGAGCTAGCATTTTCCACCTCCTGTATTTGGTTACCGAGACTCGCCAGCGTTGCCTGGGTGGATGCCAAAGATGCCTCCAAGTCGTTGAAACGGTCATTCATCGTCTTGCTCATACTTCGTATAGCTGCGAGGATGCTCGATTCAGACTCCAGAGCAGACTCGTTGGCTAATTCCGGATCTGCAGCAGCTAGCTTCGCACATGGCTGGCCATCATCAGCCTCACTTGAGGCTTTCTCTTGCCGCTTCCCTCTTTCAGGTTTTGGTTTTGTCATCTCGAGGCACTTAGATGAAAGTATTTATGAGGCGAAACTGGGAAATTAGGTGAAATATTAAGTAAATAACCGAATTATTTCAAACGTGTAGAGGAGCCCTGGAAAAACACAACTACTCCATACGGTGCTCACTAGCGCGCGCTTCATATATATATATATATATATATATATATATGAAGAGTTCAGATGCAAAAGCCTCTAAGTGCCATCTGATATTTTCTTCTAATGATAATTTTTATCAAGATCATATATTTAAGTTAAGTAATTTCACTTAAATGACAATTAATAGGTAATGTTCATTAGCATTTAAGTGAAATTACTGAACTTAAATATACAAGCTTGATAAAAATGATCAAAATTTTAGATGGCACTTAGAGGCTTTTGCATCTGAACTCTTCATATATACATATACATTGTTAGGGGTTTACAGTTTAGGACCCATGGACCAGATGTTTGAAAGAAGACCCGGAGTCAGAATTATAAAAAATTGAAGAAAAGTTTTACTGAAGATAGTGTTTTATGGTGCTTAATTTAACCCCTTGTTTGGGTCTTAAATATAGACACCTTCTACCTTAATTTGTTTATTCTCAGGTTAGGTAAAGTCAGTCGAATTCGTTCTAAACAATAAGTATATAAATTTCCATACTTACAATTCAGTCGAAAGACTGCTCCGTGGTTTAGTTCAGCTCAATATTTAGTAAAACAGAGACTTAAGGCAGGCTAGCTTCTTAATTTCAATTATATGTATTTTTTTATTAAATACAGGTTAACTAGTTTACATAAAAGGTACTAATATATAAAATAAAAATAAAAGCAAATCCAAACCAAATAATTTGCAAGCTTTCATCTTCATGAGGCGCAATGGCAAGGCATCTAACACCGGAGAGGCCGTCCTTGGTGAATCAGCGTCTGACTGGACATGTCATTCCAGCTCTTTATAAAGTCCATCAACTTTTGGACATCTTCAGAAATCTCCTCCTGGAAACTCCCTATAATTTGTTCATTGGTCATCCTCTCCTGGAAACCCCCTAGGACTTGGTTATAAAGCCTTTGTCTCTCCGTCCTCCTTCTTCTGGACCTTTACTTCATCGCTGTATCTTCTGTGTCTCGTCCGCAACACATAGACGGTAATGATTGCATTTTTCTTCCTACTTTGGTAAAGCTCTTTCTAATACATTTTCAATTTCTCTCTACTCTGCCATATGCTTAATAAATGCTTACAACATTCAGTGTGGTCTGTTTTTCTTTATAAACCATCTTCTCAATAAATGACTTTACATCACCAATTGCAGTGTCTCTTTTTTATAAACCATCTTCTCAATAAATGACTTTACAAACAACAGTTGTGGTGTCTTTTCTTAATGACAATTTCTTAATAAACGTTTATAAAAACAAGTCTCAGTGTCTTTTCTAATGAACCAGATTCAAGGGTTTCTTATAAAAACTCTTTACATTGTTTCCATATAATAAGGTTTCTTATAAAAACCTTTTACATTGTTTCCATATAATAAGGTTTCTTATAAAAACCTTATACAGTGTTTTCATATAATAAGGTTTCTTATAAAAACCTTTTACATTGTTTCCATATAATAAGGTTTCTTATAAAAACCTTATACAGTGTTTTTCTTAACAATACTTTTCTTACACAAAGTTACAATTATACTTAATACCCTATTAGAAGCCTATATTATGAGGCATAAAAGAATAAATTGCATGTTTCACACAACAATAGTTTGCAGTTTCATCAGCAGAAGTCAGCTTCAAGACTCACACAGGAGTTCGTAGGCCGCCTCTCTTACAGTTACAAAGATCACAGCAGTTATACTATTTCCAAGGTCTAAGCTACGTCATTGCTTACAGGCTGAACGATTCTGATTGGCTAAGAAATTGATAAACATAGTAATTTTCCACACATATACAGATAGACAGAAGCATATCTCCACAGATTATGCCGCTGACACTCGGACCCTGAAGTTAGGCACGTCGTAACCTTCCAGGTCGCAGATTTGGGTTGTTGGGTGCCAGTATGTCCTGAACAACAACTCCAATCTCCAATAATGTCAGTGGTTCCTTAACCTGTAAGCAAGAAGACTAACACACACACCGACACACATCTTTTCCAAGGTTGGATTTGGCCAGGCTTTAACTATAAACAGGAGTCTCGTCTCAAAACATCAAGATAACAAGTTCTTTCTCTCAGGATAGGACACATTAGTCTTAATGGAAAATATAGGCTTTAACTGAGAAATGGTCCCTTAAACTAAAGACTTCAATGACCCCTATATGTTTTAACACATTGAAGACCTTTCTCAAACACAAAACATGTCCCCATTTCATTTCTGGAAGCCGGGCTAAATAAGCAAGCTGCATATCAAATACTGACATTATACCCAGGGGGCAAAACACCTGTTTTTTAGGAAATCAGACATGGGCTGCTGTAAAAGGTTGTCATATAAAAATGAAATCTATGATGTCTGAGGATCACAACCTGGGTAGCCAACCCGGTCAACAAGCTGCTGGAAACTTGTAATTAGGGTCAAAACAATGTTACCTCAAATTCGGCTTTAACTCCCAGAATCACCCAAACATGCTAAAACGGTTTAATTATATTCATGAATCATGAGCCATATCTCCCTGATACTTTATGCTAGAAACAAACTGAGCACACCTTTAGAAAGAGTGGAATATAAGCTTTCATCTGATGCCTTGATTGTACATGTAATTAGAATGTAAGAGTTAACAATGCCTCTTAATTCATAGGTAGGCCAAAAAAAAAGAAAAAAATATTGAACATTCCATTTGTAATCGGTAGCATTTTTTTCCCTTTGTTGTTGTTACAATAAACAAATTACCATGTGAAGTTAACTTTTACTGGATGAAATCATATTTTGATTTTTTTTTACTAACCAGACAGTCCTCATGGCCCATAACACATTTAGAGGGAATTCAATGTCAAGCCTATATAGCCTGTCAATTCAAACAAGATCCAAGAAAGAAGTTTACCATTAACTGGTGTTAATTGTATACTGCTCTGTTTCTGTATGTTCTGTATGTATCGTTTGCATATTTATGCAATATCAATTATTTGTATTGCAATGTCTATTTCTAATATTCTTTCACAAGTGGGATAGCTTTATTTATTCTATTGAAATAAAAAAAGGGATTTGAGGATTTTGGGTTAGGCTGGTTAGTGTTCAATCCTGGTGTTTGGAGTGTGAGACAAAGGTACTGACAACTAAATGCTGAAAGACTAAAACACACAGGAGTCATGTGTGGAGTAGGTTTAAAAGTATTTACTGATTAAAACTGTTACATTAAGTAGCAATTTGTACAAAAAAAAAAAAAACGAAACAGACAAACAGATTACAATTCAGGGTGATAACTAATTTCTGTAATAATGTTTATACAATTTGTTTAGCTGTTTCGGAATCACCGCTGCTGTCGCTGCTCTAGTGTTTCAGCATGCTGTGTCCTACTACATTTGGTTGCCAACCCCTATAACAACGGCATCCTATGTAGCATGGAGCAGTTCTTCTGACAACCTTTAACCAGAGATGGGCACAAATACATCAAAAAGTATTTAATTAAAATACAAGTAATTTGTAATTTGAAAATACAAAAATATATTTTTTACAGTCTTCTGTAGTGTAAGTGTGGCGTTAGGTACGTGTAAGAGTCTAGAATATTGCAATATTATTGTTTAGTGCAGAAGATGCGCTTTTAACGTACATGTTGCCACATACTGTCATAATAAAAGACAATTACGCATATAACACTATATTTGTATTATTTACACAAAAACTAGTTAACGCTGCTGTGAGCGTTTTTCTAATAACGCGGCTGTGACAAAGTTGACAACTTTCTTTCTTCCGACTGCCATTATCTATTTTTTTACTCTTTTTGAAAGTTGTGAAAACACTGTTGTGGCGTTTTTCTTTTGCTATTTGAGCAAATTGGAACACAAAAATATATATTTAATGTAGTCTTTCATTCACTGCTATAGAAGTTAACCTAACTATGATGCCTTACACTTCTGAGAAACCCAGAAATGTGAACAGGGTCAATAGGATGTGTCACATCACGTGATTTACTTGCCAAAAACTGTGATAGGCAATTTGGTAGTCCTATTTGTATTTTATGTCTATGGTCCTAGGAATAGTTCACCCAAAAAGGAAAATTAGCCCATAATTTACTTACCCTGACGTCATCCTAGGTGTATATTACTTTCTTCTTTCAGAAGAATACAATCAGAGTTATATTAAAAAGTGTCGTGGCTCTTCCAAGCTTTATAATGACAGTCAATGGGTATATTTTTCATCAAAGTGCATCTGTCCATCATAAAAGTGCATCTGTCCATCATAAAAGCATATCTATCCATCATAAAAGTACATCTATCCATCATAAAAGTGCATCTGTCCATCATAAAAGTGCATCTATCCATCATAAAAGTGCATCTATCCATCATAAAAGTACATGTCAATCATAAAAGTGCGTCTATCCATCATAAAAGTGCATCTATCCATCATAAAAGTGTGTCTATCATCATAAAAGTGCATCTGTCCATCATAAAAGTGCATCTATCCATCATAAAAGTGCATGTGTCAATCATAAAAGTGCATCTGTCCATCATAAAAGTGCATGTGTCAATCATAAAAGTGCATCTATCCATCATAAAAGTGCATCTATCCATCATAAAAGTGCATCTGTCCATCATAAAGGTGCATCTATCCATCATAAAAGTGCATCTATCCATCATAAAAGTGCATGTGTCCATCATAAAAGTACGTCTATCCATCATTAAAGTGCATCTATCCATCATAAAAGTGCATGTGTCCATCATAAAAGTGCATCTATCCATCATAAAAGTGCATCTATCCATCATAAAAGTGCATGTGTCCATCATAAAAGTGTGTCTATCTATCATAAAAGTGTGTCTATCCATCATAGATGTACTTTTATGATGGACAGATGCACTTTTATGATGGATAGATGCACTTTTATGATGGACACATGCACTTTTATGATGGATAGATGTACTTTTATGATGGATAGATACGCTTTTATGATGGACAGATGCACTTTTATGATGGACAGATGCACTTTTATGATGGACAGATGCACTTTGATGAAAAATATACCCATTGACTGTCATTATAAAGCTTGGAAGAGCCAGGACACTTTTTAATATAACTCTGATTGTATTCTTCTGAAAGAAGAAAGTAATATACACCTAGGATGACGTCAGGGTAAGTAAATCATGGGCTAATTTTCCTTTTTGGGTGAACTATCCCTAGGACCATAGACATAAAATACAAATAGGTCTACCAAATTGCCTATCACAGTTTTTGGCAAGTAAATCACGTGATGTGACACATCCTATTGACCCTGTTCACATTTCTGGGTTTCTCAGAAGTGTAAGGCATCATAGTTGGGTTAACTTCTATAGCAGTAAATGAAAGATTACATTAAATATATATTTTTGTGTTCCAATTTGCTCAAATAGCAAAAGAAAAACGCCACAACAGTGTTTTCACAACTTTCAAAAAGAGTAAAAAAATAGATAATGGCAGTCGGAAGAAAGAAAGTTGTCAACTTTGTCACAGCCGCGCTATTAGAAACACCCTCACAGCAGCGTTAACTAGTTTTTGTGTAAATAATACAAATATAGTGTTATATGCGTAATTATCTTTTATTATGACAGTATGTGGCAACATGTACGTTAAAAGCGCATCTTCTGCACTAAACAATAATATTGCAATATTCTAGACTCTTACACGTACCTAACGCCACACTTACACTACAGAAGACTGTAAAAAATATATTTTTGTATTTTCAAATTACAAATTACTTGTATTTTAATTAAATACTTTTTGATGTATTTGTGCCCATCTCTGGTTAAAGGTTGTCAGAAGAACTGCTCCATGCTACATAGGATGCCGTTGTTATAGGGGTTGGCAACCAAATGTAGTAGGACACAGCATGCTGAAACACTAGAGCAGCGACAGCAGCGGTGATTCCGAAACAGCTAAACAAATTGTATAAACATTATTACAGAAATTAGTTATCACCCTGAATTGTAATCTGTTTGTCTGTTTCGTTTTTTTTTTTTTTTTTTTTTTTGTACAAATTGCTACTTAATGTAACAGTTTTAATCAGTAAATACTTTTAAACCTACTCCACACATGACTCCTGTGTGTTTTAGTCTTTCAGCATTTAGTTGTCAGTACCTTTGTCTCACACTCCAAACACCAGGATTGAACACTAACCAGCCAAAACCAAAATCCTCAAATCCCTTTTTTTTATTTCAATAGAATAAATAAAGCTATCCCACTTGTGAAAAAATATTAGAAATAGACATTGCAATACAAATAATTGATATTGCATAAATATGCAAACGATATACTGTACATACAGAAACAGAGCAGTATACAATTAACACCAGTTAATGGCAAACTTCTTTCTTGGATCTTGTTTGAATTGACAGGCTATTATAGGCTTGACATTGAATTCCCTCTAAATGTGTTATGGGCCATGAGGACTGTCTGGTTAGTAAAAAAAAAAATCAAAATATGATTTCATCCAGTAAAAGTTAACTTCACATGGTAATTAGTTTATTGTAACAACAACAAAGGGAAAAGAATGCTACCGATTACAAATGGAATGTTCAATATTTTTTTCTTTTTTTTTTGCCTACCTATGAATTAAGAGGCATTGTTAACTCTTACATTCTAATTACATGTACAATCAAGGCATCAGATGAAAGCTTATCTTCCACTCTTTCTAAAGGTGTGCTCAGTTTGTTTTTAGCATAAAGTATCAGGAAGATATGGCTCACGATTCATGAATATAATTAAACCGTTTTAGCATGTTTGGGTGATTCTGGGAGTTAAAGCCGAATTTGAGGTAACATTGTTTTGACCCTAATTACAAGTTTCCAGCAGCTTGTTGACCGGGTTGGCCACCCAGGTTGTGATCCTCAGACATCATAGATTTCATTTTTATATGACAACCTTTTACAGCAGCCCATGTCTGCTAAACCCCCTTTGCCCCCTGGGTATTAAAGAATACATGAAAAGAACATTTCAGTATCACACTGGTAACTTCTATTACAAAGTAAAATCTCCAGAGAAGTTATTCAACTCATCTGATATTTAGAACGAAAAATATTGATTAATACCTTGATTATAATCACTTCTTACATATACATTGAAGCAGCAGTGGATTCCAATCCACCCCCTTCAACATATATATATATATATATATATATATATATATATATATATATATATATATATATATATATATATATATATATATATTAGTGGTGGGCCGTTATCGGCGTTAACGCACTGCGTTAACGCGAGACTCTTATCGCGCGATAAAAAAAATATCGCCGTTAATCTATTCTCCAAGTTGGGTTGGGAGGTGGCTCAAACTACACAAGCTATGATGACGCAATCTACCCGCGGCCGCGAGGTACATAGACATAATAAATACATAGACGCCCTATTGACCGCTTTGGAACGTTGCTGCGATACGTCAACGCGTCCGCCATTTTGCGGAGGGCAAGACTGCGCTGTAATCAAATGCAAGTAAACAGGTGAGCTGCGGTTTTTCTGTATAAAAAAAAAAACAAAAAAAATTACATTTATCAACCGATTTCGCGTGGTTTGTATGTATGGGGCGCCGTTTGTAAAGCGGCTCACGCTGAAAATAACAGCAACATTTTGTCACATTTAGCTTCAAACAATGTTTAAAAAACTGGTATGAATTTTTGACGGTCACTTTTTACCACATTTACAACAATATTTGTCAACTTAGAGATATTTTAAATAGTTAAATCTAAATATTAAATGTTACACCTAAATGTTAAATGTTAAATCTAAATGCTAAATCTAAATCTAAATGCTAAATCTAAATCTAAATGTTAAATCTAAATCTAAATGTTAAATATAAATATAAATCTAAATGTTAAATCTAAATATTAAATCTAAATCTAAATGTTAAATCTAAATGTTAAATGTTAAATCTAAATCTAAATGTTAAATCTAAATATTAAATCTAAATCTAAATGTTAAATCTAAATGTTAAATCTAAATCTAAATGTTAAATCTAAATGTTAAATCTAAATCTAAATCTAAATGTTGAATCTAAATCTAAATGTTAAATCTAAATGTTAAATCTAAATCTAAATCTAAATGTTGAATCTAAATCTAAATGTTAAATCTAAATCTAAATGTTGAAACTAAATGTTTGGGGTGAAACTAAATATTTAACTAATATGCAAATTCAAAATGCCGGTAACAGGAAGTGCCAAAATAAAAGCTCGAGGTGGTCAGTGTGTGTTTATAGCATGGTTTATAGTGTCAAATAACGAATAAAAACCATCTCATCCGAGGAAATGGACTCTTGGACATAGATTATCGTGATAATAACTACCTAAAATAATAAACACGTTTGGAGAAACTGTATTTGAAGAGTAGGCTAGTGTCACTTTTATGAAAAGTGCGGGACTTATGACCTGTAGCCATAATAGCCAGCCACTAGGGGGCTCACTTTGACTGAATGTCATGTCATCGCTCTGTCATCACGAGACTCTACAGTTTCTCCAAACGTGTTTATTATTTTAGGAAGTTATTATCGTTATATTATAGTTATTATTATGAGATGGTTTTTATTCGTTATTTGACACTATAAACCATGCTATAAACACAGACTGACCACCTCGAGCTTTTATTTTGCCACTTCCGGCATTTTGAATTTGCATATTAGTTAAATATTTAGTTTCACCCAAAACATTTAGATTCAACATTTAGATTTAGATTCAACATTTAGATTTAGATTTAGATTTAACATTTAGATTTAACATTTAGATTTAGATTTAACATTTAGATTTAGATTTAACATTTAGATTTAACATTTAGATTTAGATTTAATATTTAGATTTAACATTTAGATTTAGATTTAACATTTAACATTTAGATTTAACATTTAGATTTAGATTTAATATTTAGATTTAACATTTAGATTTAGATTTAACATTTAGATTTAACATTTAGATTTAGATTTAATATTTAGATTTAACATTTAGATTTAGATTTAACATTTAACATTTAGATTTAACATTTAGATTTAGATTTAACATTTAGATTTAGATTTAGCATTTAGATTTAATATTTAACATTTAGGTGTAACATTTAATATTTAGATTTAACTATTTAAAATATCTCTAAGTTGACAAATATTGTTGTAAATGTGGTAAAAAGTGACCGTCAAAAACTCATACCAGTTTTTTAAACATTGTTTGAAGCTAAATGTGACAAAATGTTGCTGTTATTTTCAGCGTGAGCCGCTTTACAAACGGCGCCCCATATGTATGTGGTGTACAAAAAAGTTCCATCTGTAGTTATTTAAACTCTCGATAGTTAGACTTATAATATATATTTTTTTTTAATAAGGAATGGCCAAAGCTCAGGCTTGTCATGTATTTGGCTTTTCATTCTTGGATAAGAATTGTGAACACCCCCATACTGAGATATAATTTAATTTTCACATTAAATTAAATAAATTTTTCTTATTGTGGGAAAAGCATATTCTGTCATTGACCCGATTTTAGCAATAACAAAGATAACTGATGGATCCTTTATGGTAATACATATGGTACAACTACAGTGCAATGCAAAGTAAATATAAGCTAAAGTGAGAGGTAGGCTAATAGTAAATAGTTTAGTCAATAAAATAAACAAATATCAAATATTATATAATATCATAAGTACTAATATAATAATAATAATAATATATTGATAATAGCATATAGTTTATGTATAATACTATAATAATAGCACTAGAATATGAAATATCAATTACAGAATATAGACAATAAAAAATAATGATAAAATGAATAGTAAAATAATTTAACAGCATAACTATAATAGATTGATAATCGCAAGTGGTATATTATTATAATAACAATAATAAATAATGTAAATTTATACATTTTAAAATATTATTACATAGGCTATATAAAATAAAATGACGCAACCCTGTCTCTTTTTGTTAAATTTCAGTTTTTAAAAGGTATAAGAAGCTATACAAGTCAAGAAATAAAGTAAACGATTCAGTCAAACATACAGCAGGCTACACCGTTAAAGTTAAATAAGCCTAAATATATAAAGTTATGAAACTTCACTTTGCCCTCAGCCACAACAATCTGCCAAGGAACAAATTATAGATTAATTAAACCAAAGATCGCCCGTTAGATATACACAAGACGAATTATTCTCACTAGCCTGACAGGAGCGAACGTCAGAACGGCACTAGCCGAGGCAAAGCTGTTCTCGGCGGGGTACGTGAGCGCTGAGCGCCCGGTGATCCCTGGATCTCACAACTCCGAAACCGTCAGATAACATTTTTAAAAAGGCGCTATCTTTATAAATAAACCACAGATTTGAGCTTTAAACAACTACATTGTCGACTGGAAAACTCTTAAAACTACATTTCGTGACACAGTAACAGTAGTATTTTTAAATTTCGCGGCCTTTCTCCTCTGAAAATAAAAATAGTAAATGAAATACAACCAGAAACAAATTTTCTGTTTTGCTTGTGAAAGGTAATTCCCTGAGACCTGTTTTCAATTGTGTGGCGATTTGTAAATCCCCAAGCAGCACACGAAATAGGCATTTTTCTCAATTCTCGTTATGAGAGGTATGGGAAAGTTGCCCTCCGCAGTATGGCGGCGCCGTTGACGTACGATCCAGCGGCCAATAGGGCGTCTATGTATTTATTATGTCTATGGCGAGGTACACCCGGCTGCAACGCATCATATTCGTCGTCATCTTAAGTAAACACGGCTGAAAGTTAAAGCTGGTGTAAAAGATCGGTGCTGGTGCAACATCCATTATTTGGACTTGGTTCGGATTTAAGCCGTCCGACGTAGACTGTGTGGTGTAACAGTTCGGTAAGTTTAGTTAACACACGACTAATCCGTTCTACTACCGTTCCCTTACGAGAACGTTCTCTCGTACTGCGTTGCAAACGCTATGGGAAAACTCCTTTTCTCGAGAATATTGAAGCCTTTATTTTAAAACGCATTTGCTACAGCACAGGCTAGAGCATCAGACCCACGTGAGTGAGCTGATAGGCTGTGCTGTGGGCAACTGCACGAACCAATGGCGGATAGACAGAAGCGCGCGAGCCAATCAGGGCGCTTGGCGCTCTGTCACTGTCAAGCGCGCGAAACTACACGTGACCATAACATATAAATACAGATAGAATCCGCCATTTGACAGATTTAATCTCCTTCAGCTCGACTCACCTCGTCGCTGATTTTCTCCGGTCGTAAGAAGCCCTCGTCGTGGAAAAGCCGTCCAGCGGAACAGCTTCGCATCCCGGCATCTCGCCAGCTGAGCGTTTCCCTGTGGCATCCGACGAAAAATTATATCCTTTTCATTGCATATTTATCTAAAAGAGCAAACCGCTGTTTTCACAGCGCGGCATAATGCCTCTCTCCATCTGTGAGAGCTGCGGGGTCTCCCTGCATGCATCCGACGGACACACCCAGTGTGCGGCCTGCCTCGGCCCTGAGCACGCCGAGGCAGCGCTCATGAAAGGCGGCTGCCAATTCTGCGACGGGATGCCTGTCTCCGTTCTCCGTTCAAGGCTGTCTTCGACGGTGACCGATTCCGCCCACCTTCCGTCTTCGGCGCCCCACGAGCCCCGTAGGAAGAAGCGGCGCGATCAGAGGCGTCCTGAGCGTGGTGAGTTTAGCGAGTGCACGCCGGGCCTTTCTCCTCGTGCCTCGCCCACGCCTTCTTCGCCTGTCCTGTTCTCTCGGAGCGAGCAGCGCCCCTCGTCTGAAGCGGCTGGACTCGTCTCTTTCGGCGCATCTCCGGATGACGTCGATGACGCACTTTCTATGGCGGCATCTGAGAGCGAGGATTGGTCGGGCTCCGCGGACCCCGCCCCCCCCTCTCAGCTAGAGTTTTCTGATACTCGAGCGAGCATTGACGCCGAACTTCTCCGTGTCATGTCTCGCGCTGTTGACGAGTTGGGACTCGATTGGCTTTCTCCAGCTGAGCCCGCCAGAAGCCGCCTCGATGAATGGTACCTGCCGGGGCGCCAGCAGGCCCCTCGTCAGCGCGCCGCTCCATTTATGCCTGAGGTTCACGAAGAGCTCACAAAATGCTGGCGCGTGCCCTTTTCAGCGCGAACGCGCTCATCCGCCTCTTCTACGCTCTCCACTGTTGACGGCGCTGAAGAGAAAGGATATGTGTCTCTCCCCCCACTGGAGGAAGCGGTCGCTGCACACTTATGCCCCCCCACTGCAGGTAGTTGGAGGTCTAAGACGGTGCACCCTTCTAAGCCGTGCAGAACTACTTCGGCCATTGCCAGCCGCGCATACGCTGCCGCCGGTCAAGCCGCCTCTGCACTTCACGCCATGGCGACGCTTCAAGCCTTCCAGGCCAAACTTCTCCGTTCCATGGATGAGTCAGGCCCGGACCCAGACACATTTAAAGACCTCAGGAGTGCCACGGATCTGGCACTGAGGGCCACGAAGACCACCGCTCAAGCCCTGGGCCGCAATATGGCCAGCCTAGTGGTAATGGAGCGCCACCTCTGGCTAAACTTAACCGAGATCAGGGACGCGGATAAATCTGCCTTCCTCGACTCGCCCGTCACAGCCTCAGGTCTCTTCGGCCCATCTGTCAGCGGCTTCGCCGATCGCTTCACTGAAGCTCAGAAGGCTTCCAGCGCCATGAGACACTTTCTACCAAAGCGCTCCAGCTTAGTCCAACGGCGCCCCAAGAGCACGCCGCGACCTGAGAAAGTGGTGTCCCAGGTCCTCCAGCCCCGCCCAGCGGCTGAGACCAGTAAGCACATGAAGCCAGCGAAACGGTTCCCGTTCCCTAAGCGCCAGGGCCCGCGGCCGAAGCTGACGCTCGATCACGAGCCCAAGAAGCCGTCCTAACCGGCACAAAGAGGGGTCACTGTCCCGCTGCGGCCGGACCAGCCCCAAAAATCGCTCGACTACTGCTCACGGCTCCCTCTTCAGTTCAGGCGGCTGCAGCAGTTCTAAATGCAGTTCATGGGCCCGTCACATGTCACGCACCCCTGCAAACAAACGCTGTTTTAACAGCGACCCACACAAAGCACAAATCGAGCATAATTTCTCACATGCATACATGTCAGTCCGAGCCCCCCACTCTGGGTGTTCCAGATATGATAATGCCTCTAGCTCTGCGGGCTCTAGCTTGGCAAGCTATCCCCGGAGTTTCAGTATGGGTGATGAACATCATAAAGCATGGTTACTCGCTTCAGTTCGCCCGCAGACCACCGCGTTTCCGCACGGTTACACAAACCACGGTAAGGGGCACATTGAGTCATGTCCTCCGCACCGAAGTGTTAAGTCTGCTGGCGAAAGGGGCCATCGAGAAGATCCCCCCTTCTCTGAGCGAGTCAGGTTTTTACAGCCGATACTTTCTTGTTCCAAAGAAAGACGGCGGCCTGAGACCCATTTTAGATCTCAGACATCTGAACAAGGCTCTCATGTCACGGCCGTTCAGAATGCTCACGACCAGACATATCCTGGCGCAGATTCGCCCAGGCGACTGGTTTTTCTCAGTAGATCTGAAAGACGCTTACTTTCACATTCAAGTGAACCCCCACCACAGGCCATTCTTGAGATTCGCCTTCGAGGGGCAGACATACCAGTACACAGTTCTTCCATTTGGACTGGCACTAGCGCCTCGTACATTCACGAAGTGCATGGATGCAGCTCTCTCCCCCCTGAGACAGCGGGGAATGCGCATCCTAAACTACCTCGACGACTGGCTCATACTGACCCAGTCAGAGGCGGAGTCACATACTCACAAAGCCTGGCTCCTCAGCCATCTAGAATGTCTAGGGCTCAGGGTCAATGTTGCAAAGAGTGTTCTGTTGCCCAGCCAACGTATCACGTTCCTGGGAACAGTTCTCGACTCCGTACTTATGAGAGCATGGCCCACACCGGCCCGTGCTCTAACGATTCAGCAGCTCACGGCATCGTTCATAGAGGGCTCTCTTGTACCCCTCAGAACGTTTCAGAGGATCCTTGGCCTGATGGCCTCTGCATCATCAGTACTCCAACTAGGCCTACTGCGTATGCGTCCTCTTCAGCTGTGGCTGGCTCCTCTGGTGCCACCCCACGCCTGGCATTCAGGCCACTTGATTATCAAGGTGGACCAGCGCTGTGTTCAAGCCCTGGCCCCTTGGAAAAACGCCAGCTGGTACCAGCAGGGCGTAAGCATGGGGGTAGTTTCAGAGAGGAGGATGATTTCAACAGACGCCTCCAACTCCGGTTGGGGAGCTCTGTACGAGGGCAGGCCTGCCTCCGGCCTCTGGTCGAGCTCGGAGAAACGCCTACACATAAACTGCCTCGAAATGAGAGCAGTTTTTCTAGCCCTAAAAACATTCCTCCCATACCTGGCGGGACACCACGTGTTGGTACGGACGGACAACATGTCGGTGGTCTCTTACATAAATCGCCAGGGCGGCCTCAGGTCCCGCAACCTGTTTGCCATAGCCTCACAGCTCTTGCTATGGGCTCACACCAATCTGCGCTCGCTCAGGGCAGCTCACGTGCCAGGCACGTTGAATACAGGAGCAGACATGCTCTCTCGGGGCAGAGTTCCCCCAGAGGAATGGTCTCTCCACCCTCAGACAGTTCTCCTACTCTGGGAGGTCTTCGGGAAGGCAGAAGTAGATCTTTTCGCCTCAAAAGACAACTGTCAATGCCCAATCTTTTTCTCAAAGAGCAGGGATGCGTTGGCCCACGACTGGCCCAACCTTCCTCTCTATGCGTTCCCCCCGGTCTCGATGCTCCCTCAGGTCATCGAACGGATCAGGAACACGAAAAGCGCAGTGCTATTAGTAGCTCCTCTCTGGCGGACCCAGGTTTGGTTCCCAGAGTTGATGCAGCTGTCTGTAGCAGACCCGTGGCCAATCCCAGTGAGGCGCGACCTCCTGACTCAGGCCAACAGGACAATCTGGCATCCCCGTCCCGACTTATGGGCCCTACATGTATGGCCACTCAACGGGTACCCCAGAACCTCCCAGAGGGCGTCCTGAATACTATAAAGGAAGCTAGAGCTCCGTCTACCAGACGCCTCTATCTCAGTAAATGGTCAGTGTTTTCCAGCTGGTGTTTAGCTCGAGACCTCGACCCATACACTTGTGAAGTACCAAGAGTACTGTCTTTTCTACAGGAGATGTTGGACGCGGGTCGCTCCCCCTCCACTCTCAAAGTGTACGTGGCAGCCATTGCTGCTTTTCACGTATTGGAAGCCGGGGCCTCCTTAGGAAAAAGCGACCTTATAGTTCGCTTCCTCAGGGGCGCCAGGAGGCTTAACCCGCCTCGGCCACCATCTGTTCCGGCCTGGGACCTCTCCTTGGTCCTGCGGGCTCTTAAGGGACCTCCCTTTGAACCACTTCAGTCAGCTGATCCTAAGTCTCTCTCTCTGAAAACCGCCCTGCTTCTAGCACTGGCGTCAGTAAAGAGAATAGGGGATTTACAGGCGCTGTCTACCAGCGCTTCCTGTCTGGAGTTTGGTCCTAATGACTCCAAGGTCATTCTTAGGCCAAGACATGGATATGTTCCTAAGGTGCTCTCAACTCCGTTCAGAGCCCAGGTTATTTCTCTGTCAGCTCTCCCCTCCTCCGAGGAGGATAGCGATTCTCTCATGCTTTGCCCAGTCAGAGCTTTGAGAATTTATCTGGAGCGTTCGGCCTCTTTCAGACAGTCTGAACAGCTCTTTGTGTGTTTCGGGGGCCGATCCAAGGGCCTCCCGGTCACTAAAACCACACTGTCCAGATGGATAGTTGACGCCATTGCCCTGGCTTACACCTCACTGGGCCTCTCTTGTCCCATAGGTGTTAGAGCTCATTCCACGAGAGGTGTTGCCTCTTCGTGGGCTTGGTCAAGTGGTATTCCCATTGAAGACATTTGTGCGGCGGCCGGCTGGTCCGCTCCGTCCACATTTGTGAGATTCTATAAGCTGGATGTCCCTGCTCTGCAGACATGCGTTCTTTCTGTCTAGACTCTGGCTCTGTGGATCCAGACTAGTTTTGAACCATGGTCACTTGGGTATTCCCATCTATAGCATATGTGCGGCGGCCGGATATCCGCTCCGTCCACATTGTTGAATTATAGCTTTAATGCCCTTGCTTGTAGCTACAGTTCTTCTGTCTAGACACTGGCTCTGTGACCCAGTCTAGTTGATATTGAACACACGGTTTTCACTTTGTGGGCTAAGTGACTGGCTCTGGCCAGATCCGATGAATTATAACTTTAATGTCCCTGCTTTGCAGTTACAGTCTTTTCAGTCTAGACTCTGGCTCTGCTGACCCAGGCTAGTTTGATATTAAACACACGGCTATCACCTTGTGGGTTAAATGACTGGCTCTGGCCAGTCTTTATTACGGATAATTGATGGGCCCGATGTTCGGTCTCTTTTTATCCTGGCTATTCTGTACTTCCCGGAACTCTGGTGAGTCAGAGCGGCCAAAAGATTAATAGCACGGCGTTTTAAATGGAAACGTTCCCATAGCGTTTGCAACGCAGTACGAGAGAACGTTCTCGTAAGGGAACGTACTGGTTACTTTCGTAACCTCGGTTCCCTTAGAGATAAGGGAACGAGTACTGCGTTGCCTTGCCGTGCTATTTTTCTTATGGCAGGTTTGTCGCTTCAGTCGATTATACCTGTCAAATGGCGGATTCTATCTGTATTTATATGTTATGGTCACGTGTAGTTTCGCGCGCTTGACAGTGACAGAGCGCCAAGCGCCCTGATTGGCTCGCGCGCTTCTGTCTATCCGCCATTGGTTCGTGCAGTTGCCCACAGCACAGCCTATCAGCTCACTCACGTGGGTCTGATGCTCTAGCCTGTGCTGTAGCAAATGCGTTTTAAAATAAAGGCTTCAATATTCTTGAGAAAAGGAGTTTTCCCATAGCGTTTGCAACGCAGTACTCGTTCCCTTATCTATATAAGGGAACCGAGGTTACGAAAGTAACCAGTACGTTCTACCACCTCAAATTCAAAACGAAACATATCACTGAATACCAGCGCGCGCGTATTATTCCCAATATATCTGAGTGGTGTAGAACAATATCTCTGTCTGCGCCCGATTTAAAGAATCGTTGTTGTGTTTCTTTTCAACTGAAAAGACATCAGTTAGAATATTCTAATTTTAAATTTGGGGTTTCATAAGCTCCAAGCCATAATAAACATTAGACCTACTTAAGTCTCTGCAGCTAGTGTACTTACATTTTATTTATCTGCAAAATTATGTTGTATACTTACAGTTTTGCACAATATATGTTCTCAAAACTATGCACCCCTTAAAAAAAAAAAAAAAACATTTAGCAGTTGTTTAGCAGGGTCTATGTAACCTGTTCTGAAATGGTTTTATTATAATATCGTTATCGCAAGAGGCTGCAATGTAAATCACAATATGGATTTTAGGCCATATCACCCATCCCTAATTGATAGCCTATAGTAGTTGATAATAACATAGGCCTACCTAATGTTGCCTACGGACGGTAACAGTACAGTAGTAACTTTTTACAGTCTATGAGTAGAACAGCTTTCTCAAGCAGTTTGTGATGCATTTTGGAAACAGGAGATGAGCCCCTGGTCTAATGCGCCACCTGGCTTGAGAAACCCGTTCTCAAAGACTTACTTTTATAGTCATTATTTGGGTAGCACACATATTCTGAATGCCTTTGGCAGAATTCAAATGAGCCATTTTAATCTAGATTAATCTAGATTAATTTCAAAATTAATCTAGATTAATCTAGATTAAAAAAATTAATCTATGCCCACCTCTAATATATATATATATATATATATATATATATATATATATATATATATATATATATATATATATATATATATATATCTTTTACTTTTTTGTTTTACAAAACAGAAATTATTTTGCATTTGTTTTGAAGGTTAAAATAATTAATTGAATCTCATGATTTTATTTTTGTATTGAACACTTTAACACATTCAGTTTCTTTCTAAGCAAATACATTTAGATCATATAAGACAATTACAAAAAGGACATAAATAACACAGATGCATATTACAAAAGAAATGCCAGTAAATTTACAAATCCAATCATTAATGTTTAGGGATAAAGATAACCAGCCCTTCTTCACAGTCCTACCAAAAATAGCTGATACAGATGAACAGTATCTTGCTAACTGTTAGCTCACTTCAAGCCAATGCACTTTGGGCCATTTTAAGGACTACCTCCATCGCAAAATCCTACCAGTGCACTGAAATGTTCACTCTAAAAAGTCCCACAATGCACCATGAAATGCACCATGATGTTCCCTACACATAATGACACTCAATATGTTTTAAAAAATTCAAACCATTATTTAATTATATTTCAGCATAAACATACATCGCTAGACAGGTAATGAACATAATCTAGATAATTTTTATTTAATTTTTTTTATGGCTGAAATGTTGCACGTATATGTAACAAGCAAAATACTTATCATAGTGTACTTTAAATAACATAAAAAATTATATAATAAAGATATTATTTCTGTTGTTGCTCATACTGTAAATGCATTAAATATGTTGCACAATGAGGACATTTTCATGTCGCCGGAAATAGAGTCATCATTGTCCCAATGTCTGAGCCCGGGTCCTCCTTACCAGTGCCCGAATTAGTGTACGTGAAATAGAGTCTGATTCACATACTTGTGACCAGATTAAGGGCCCTATCTTGCACCCAGCGCAATTGACATTGTACACCGACGCATGTATCATTCCTATTTTGCACTCGCGCAAAGCGCGCTTTTCCCTCCACAGAAGCACGTCGGTTAACTAAGAAATACACTTGCGCTCCCCGGGGCGGTTCAGCGCAAAGAGGAGGCGTGTTCCAGCGCAAACGTTCCTTCATGCTATTTTGCAGGTTTAGAAAACAATTGCGCTACTAACCAGGAAAAAATGGTTTAAAGTCAGTGGCGCGTTGCGCATGTTATTAATATGCTATTTTAAGGGCGCATGCTTGGCCATAATCAATGTAGCGTGTGCACAACGCGAATGCACTTTGATTCTCTCATCTACACAGAAGCAGCAGTTTTCATTTTTGCAAATCATAGCCTACATTATTACGATAGATAGATAGATAGATAGATAGATAGATAGATAGATAGATAGATAGATAGATAGATAGATAGATAGATAGATAGATAGATAGATAGATAAAAGCATACATCTAGCTTACACATTTACCCAAATTATCATACGCCTTTTTAACCGAAGTTAATTTGTGTGGGTTTCTCCATCCCCAACGTCCCTGACGAGAGCGTTGCTCTCCTTGGCTGTGAACCGCTCCTGGCGCGCGCCTGGCAAATCCGCCGTTACAATAGGAATCCGCTTTAGAACAAACGCGTCTGCTCTTAAAGGGAATGTGAGATGACGCTCTGATTGGTTTATTTCACGTTACGCCCAAACCACACCTATGAATAATGAAGCTACTTCAGACCAACCCATTTTAGATTTGCGCCTGGCGCAAGAGTAATTTATCCCGCCGGGAAAATAGCAACAGCGCCAAGACCCGCCCACAAAGTTACTTGCGCTTTGCGCTTTGACACTTGCGTTTCAGATCGTTAAAATAGGGCCCTAAGTGTTTTAGTTGGGATTTGGACGCCTATGTAGGCTATCTATACTTATGGTGCGTTCAAGTCCTCCTGGGAAGTTCGTTTGTACGAGGTGGGAAGTCGTGTTGACGAGGTGAGGTGCGTTCAAGTCAGTTTCGTCGGAGCAAGATGGCGGTGTACCTTCTTTTAATGAATATCACAAAAATACAGCAAGGTTTGCTAATGCCGAGTTCAGAATGCACGATTTTCAAAGAAGTCGGGTCACTGTTCTTTTCACACTGCATGACTATCCAGGGTAACATTCAGTTGCTGGTGTGTTCACACTGCACGATGCATCGGCGACAGGAGGTTTCACACTGCATGACTTTCAGGAGGAAGAATCGCCGACAACTTCTGTCTGGTCCGCAAACTACGTTTCACAACCAAACACACGCGAGAAGTGATAAGGAAATAACGCAAAATCCGCGTGCGTAAGACCGCAGTTCTCGCGCGAGTTTGAAATTGTTATTAAAAATGATAGCCTGCAAGAAGCTTGCGATCCAAATTGTCTGTGCACTGATTTGCAGCGAAAAGGAGAAAAAGAAAAACATTATGCGTGAGGAAATGGCTGGGAAGACAAGGGGAGCAAGGACTGTGTGTTCTGCAAAGAGAGTTGGGGGTAAATAAATAATGTTGCAATGTGCTGCTGTTGCTGCTGGTCAAGCAAATGTTTGTGCTTTGTTTCTGTTTGATATAATTGTAAATATATCTATTAAAATACTAATATTGTGGTCTATAACTCCTCCCCGAACTCCCCGCTGCTCTGTATCTTGCTCTCTCATTGGCTGTCGGTCATCGCCGATGTAGTTTTCAGTCAGAACACTTTCACACAGCAGGATTGTGAATCGCCGACAGGTCCAGATATTTAGCATGCCAAATATCTCACGGGCGTCGGCGACTCGTCTGTGATTCTCTCAGATCGCGTCTTTGCTCATTCACACTGCGTGATTGTCACTCGCGTGAACGAGCACCGATTTGCCTGTGATTTCGGGCATTTGTCTGCGATTTCTCAAAACCTGTCGGCGAGCCAAAATCGGGGCTAAAATCATGCAGTCTGAACTCGGCATAACTCTGCTTATAGAAAATGAAAAACAAAGAATGCGCATCAGGTGTGTTTTTCTTTTTATGTTTTTAATTAACTTATGAAGCCAATGTAAATTAACTGTATCATTATATAATTATTATATATAGCCTAATTGTTATATTACAAGTAGGCTATATCATATTTTGTGCAGAGAACTTACTTTGTTATAAATGAAAAAGCCTTACAATGTCACTGCTAAATACCTGTAAGTATTGTGATATATTTTACTATCACTTTTCTCCCTCTGTCATGTTCCAGACATGCAATTCTACAGTGCTACTCACTGACAGCCCACAGAGTTCTGAAAACTGGCTTACAATGGGAAGTCCTCCTGAACATGGATCTGTCACGATCTCACACACAGGAAATAGGGCGAAGATCCAATCGCAGTAAGTATGTTTATTATAAGGGTAATCCGTTACTCAGAAACAGTCCAGGCAAGGGTCAAAACCAAGGTAGTAATCAAACATAAACATGAACAAGACAACGGGCAATAACAGAACTCAGAAGAGGCGTGAATATACAAGGACTCCGTGACACATACTAAAACAGACAGGGTTATATACACAGGGAAATGACAGTGCTAATGGGGAATTGACTGAGTGCAATGATTAGTGATAAAGAACAGCTGAGTGCAATGATGAGACAATGATCGTGGGGAATGTAGTTTCAAAATGTGACTGACACCGTGGGGAAGGAGGACATCTAGTGGACACCTGGAGAACACAAACCTGACACCGTGACATAACCCCCCCTCTACGGAGTGGCTACCAGACACTCCAAGACAACAAAACACAAAACACAAAACAAGAGTCCAGGGCGGGAGGTGGACTGGTGGAGGATCAGGGGGAGGGATGGGGGGCCAGGTCCATGGAGGGAAACGGGGACAGGGAGTGACAGTTCATCTGGCGGCCAGAGCGGAGACAGTCCCTCGGGCGACCAGGGTGAAGCAGACTTTCCCTCGAGTGGCCAGGGCGGAGCAGGTCGTGCAGGTGGCCAGGACTGAAACGACAGTCCATCGGGCGGCCAGGGCGGAGACTCTCCCTCGGGCGGCCAGGGCGGAGACTCTCCCTCGGGCGGCCAGGGCGGAGACGACCCCTCGGGCGGCCACGGCGGAGACGACCCCTCGGGCGGCCACGGCGGAGACGACCCCTCGGGCGGCCACGGCGGAGACGACCCCTCGGGCGGCCAGGGCGGAGACGACCACCGGCTCAGGCACTGGAACAGACACCACCGGCTCAGGCACTGGAACAGACACCACCGGCTCAGGAACTAGAACAGACACCACCGGCTCAGGCACTGGAACAGACACCACCGGCTCAGGAACAGACACCACCGGCTCAGGAACAGGAACAGACACCACCGGCTCAGGAACAGACACCACCGGCTCAGGAACAGACACCACCGGCTCAGGAACAGATACCAACGGCCCAGGAACAGACACCACCGGCTCAGGAACAGACACCACCGGCTCAGCAGACGTGACGCGAACAGTCTCTGTGGCGGCCATCTTGTCCGCAGACACAGGCTCGGCGGCGGCCATCTTGTCCGAAGACACAGGCTCGGCGGCGCCCATCTTGTCCGAAGACAAACACAGGCTCGGCAGACGTGACGTGAACAGGCTCGGCGGCGGCCATCTTGTCCGAAGACACAGGCTCGGCGGTGGTCATTTTGTCTGAAGACACAGGCTCGGCAGACATGACGTGAACAAGCTCGGCGGTGGCCATCTTGTCCGAAGACACAGGCTCTGCGGACGTGACGTGAACATTCCTGGGAATTTCCAGGATCTTGAACAGCGTCGAAAAATAATCTAATAAGGTTTCAGCGGCCATCTTCTCAGGGGACACAGGCTCTGCGGCGGCCATCTTGTCCGGAGACACAGGCTCGACAGCCGTGACGTGAACAGTCTCTGGATCGGTAGACGTGACGTGAACAGTCTCTGGATCGGCAGACGTGCGTCTCTTACCCCCTCTCCGTCTGCGACGGTGAGACGGTGGCTCCAATCCGTCCCTCACCAGCACAGAGTCGAAGGGGGGCCATGGTGGAGAGTGGTGTTGGACTTCTTCTCGACCAACCACTCCTCTGCGACCTCCCCGGGTCCCACGAAAAATGACCAGACAGGTTCCCTCAAAACCCTCTCTCCTCTCCCGCTCGATGGCTGGGAAAGAGAAGTTACTGAACATACTGCTGGATCTTTGAGTGTGACGGAGTCCTTCTGTCACGATCTTACACACAGGAAATAGGGTGAAGATCCAATCGCAGTAAGTAAGTTTATTATAAGGGTAATCCGTTACTCAGAAACAGTCCAGGCAAGGGTCAAAACCAAGGTAGCAATCAAACATAAACAGGAACAAGACAACGGGCAATAACAGAACTCAGAAGAGGCGTGAATATACAAGGACTCCGTGACACATACTAAAACAGACAGGATTATATACACAGGGAAATGACAATGCTAATGGGGAATTGACTGAGTGCAATGATTAGTGATAAAGAACAGCTGAGTGCAATGATGAGACAAGGATCGTGGGGAATGTAGTTTCAAAATGTGACTGACACCGTGGGGAAGGAGGACATCTAGTGGACACCTGGAGAACACAAACCTGACACCGTGACAGGATCCCCGCAGTTTTCAGAGTCACATGCGCCTCACTAGAGAGCAGTTTAACTGCTTTGTTGATCAGCTGAAAAGATCAGGGCTTTCAGATGATCAGCAGCCTGGAGGTCTAGCCCGACCTCCTGTAGTTCAGAAAGCCCTTGTGTTTTTGTGGTACATGGGTAATCAAAATTCCTTCAGAGAAATTTCTGACAAGTTCAGTGTTTCCTGTGGAGCAGCTCATAATATTGTCCTTGAGATTTTGGATGTCACCTGCTCGCTTGCTCACATGTACATAACATGGCCCACCGATTGTGAAAAAAAAGTCAATTCAGCTGTGTTTTATTGCTTATGTGGCATTAGGGGCATCATTGGGGCCATAGATGGGTGCCACATACACATTCAAAGGCCAGTTGTCAGAGGAGGTGATTATATGAATAGGAAAGGCTCCTATTCTCTTTTACTACAGGGAATTGTGAATGACCAAGGACGCTTTCTAGACATTTTTACAGGTGTCCCAGGCAAAGTACATGACTCAAGAATGTTACGAGCCTCTACATTTTTTGAAAAATGGCAGCAAAAGATGGGTACAAGTTACCTACTTGGTGATACAGCATACATCTCTGCTGACTATCCCTTCATCATTACGCCCAAGCGTGAAAATGGTGCACTTACTGATGATGACCTGCAAAGGAACGTGAAAATCAGCCGTGGGAGGGTCGCAGTCGAGCAGGCCTTCGGGAGGATGAAATGCATGTGGAGAAGGCTGCGTGATCTTCAAAATACCAGGCTAGACATTTTAGTCAAAATAATTGTGGCAGCATGCACACTGCACAACATTAGTTTAAACGAAGGACAGTCATATGAATGTGACGAACATCCCCAAGGGGCCCACGACTCCAAGATGAGAACATTTAATCTTGTATTCTATGCATTTCCAGAATATGTACATGTTGAGGCAAAAACAAATAACTAACAAAACAGCATCAGGCATAAGAGACATCAGGATTCAAATTGTCCTTAAAAGATATTTATTCTTGCAAGAATGTTCCCAGTCCATCCACAGTCCAGCTGCAGGCGGAGTGAGACCCAGAGCAGAGGTTGACCAGCTACTTTATAGTGTTCTATTCAAAGGCTATCTCTTACAGCCCCCACTAAACAAAAGAACAAAAGGGACCCCCCTTGAACCCTCCCCAGCCCGGGGGTCTTCTCACCTCTGAAGTCTCACACACACCTTCCAGCTGTATCAGCATCATAAAAGAAACTCAAAATACAGCCAAAGAGCGCATGGCATTCATTTGCTAAATCATTGAAAATAAAATACAGAGAAAAGATACATTTTTCCACAACAATTCCTCCTCTTTATCATTCTCTGATAAACAATTTGGTTTCATTAACATTAGGTTTGATCATAACAACTTAAAAAAAAAAACCACACGATTGTTTCTAATTCTGCATCAAACCCATAAATGATAAGAGTTGTTTCAAGTCTTTACATCACAGTTACCTTTCATATCTGATTTTCGTATACCTGATCACTCTACTTGAACCTTGAAAGAAATAATAAAAAAATAAAATAAAATAAAATTTAGCAGCAAGCAAGTAAACATTTTATCTGAAGCCGGGCTAAATGGATAAGCACTGCTACCGCATTCCCGATAAATCGGACCCTCAGTCACTCCAGTATAACTTAAAGTATAGTAAGAATAAAGGATATTATAATACCGAAAAAACCTAAATGATTATAATTTCAACTTCTGTTACTCGTACCATCTGCATAATTTTGTTCACCCTTAGGATAGACTGTACCCATTAATAACAAAATTATCAGAATAACACATACAATCATAACACTATGTATTCAGCCTTTTTCAATTAATCACAATATTTTGTCAGGAAATGGTTTTACTTCTAAAGCTATATTTAATTAAAATCTATTTAATAAAATCTAACCAGAAAAGTTTTATAATTTGATCATTCATTGTTCGAAATTATCCCTGACTTTTCCAATACATACCGTCTTTTTTTCTTATCACCATACTTCACATTAATTAATAGATCTTCTACCTGAAAACACATTTTTCTTTGCACAAGTCAAATTATTAGATTTATATCAATACTAAGCCCTAATTTGATTCAATCAAATAAAATCACAAAACTTTTCTTCAACCATTAATTGGTCAACATTTTCTCCAGATATGTTGATCATCTCGTTGCCCCATGGATGTTCCGTTTTCACCAATATGACACTTTGCATGCCGTAGAGAGGATTTTCCACCGTAGGCAGGGGAGATATGTTTCTAGCACATATCATTGACCCCCCCCCCACTTTATTCTTTGCGTTGGCGTGTGGGGTTACTGACGTTGGTTTTGTCAACACATTCTCACTCCCAACTCGTCACATATGGACGCTTGGCCAGGACCCCCTGGCGTCACTTTTCAACGATCTGGGTATACCTTTAGCGTCAATTTTCAACGTGCAGGGTAGTCCGATAGACTTCTATAGAACTCTGAACTGGAGCCTGCGGCGTTGAAATTTGACGTCTTGGGGAACCGTTGTCCGCGGTGAATGGGCCGAGACTACAATAAATACAAAATTAAAAGGAATAGTCTACAATAAATGATCTATGCCAGGGCTAGTCAAATGGCAGCCCCCAGATCATCTTTATCTGGCCCTTCAACTAGTTTTTGATGTTTAAAACCTCTCGCAATCTGATATCAAAGTGCCCTCTGCGCAAAGGTTTAGCGCGTTCATAGGCAACAGCATTCAGCGGTGAGTTTAACAACGCACATGGTGAGCAACAGCATTCAGCGATGAGTTTAACAACGCAGATGGTGAGCAACAGCATTCAGCGGTGAGTTTAACAACGCAGGTATAACGGCATTCAGAGGTGAGTTTAACCAAAACAACGCCCAACTGCAGGTAAAACGGCATTCAGAGGTGAGTTTAACAACACTCCATGGCGCGTTCAAGTAAGCATTTAAGCGTTTTCTAGTCATAGGTAACGTTTAGTGACACTGCTTTAACTAGAGCATGCTGGATAACGTATTTTTATCGGAGATTTGTTGATGTTAATAAATATATACAATACGCTACGATTGTGTTCAATTAATCAAAGTTTATTTATTTATTTATTTATATTTATTAAATCCTCTTAATTAATAACGCTGACGTCACTGTATGGGGCGATCCCAAGGTCCATTGCGATTTTCCACTCGGTAAGTAGAAGAGTTAATTAATAGAGATGGATACTATTCTTAAATGTACACATCAAAAACTTTTGAATCAGGACAATAAGAACCAATTTAGAACCTTTAGACGTGTAAGGTGTCATTTTTTTTCTTATGACGGAAAATTATATTGAGGATATCAATGATAATGAAGACATTATTAACCTCCTGAGACCCGAGAGCTTGCCTGGTGTGCATTTTATAATTGTTCTTGCTATTTGGGATAAGTTGGACCTAATAAGTATAATAACTAAAATTTGTTTTTGTACTGGAAGTAGTTTTTGCAGAAAATGATGTCCTCATGCGAGGACAGTGGGTCTATGTTTTACCATATGATGTCCTCATGCGAGGACAGTGGGTCTATAATTTACCATTTTACTAGCAATTATGTGAAGTGTCAGTACAAATGAAGTGATAAACACTTGACAAAATCTGATTTTTATAATAGTACTGGTAATGGCCAGCAGGGAGCAGTAGAAGGCCACTTATTGGCTCACTTTCATTTTGAAATTCTTGATTTTTACCAGTTTTCTGCACTAAAGCAAACCAGTTTTTCCATGTTAACTCAATAATTCATGCTTACACACACACACACACACACACACACACACACACACACACACACACACACACACACACACACACACACACACACACACACAGACAAATGTTGTTTTTTCAATGCTATTGCGATCCGTCTAAAAATTCCCAAGTTTAGCTAACCACATGGTAGAATAAATAACGTAATATAGTCCCAATGTCCTCAAACGAGTACTTCACATTTACTGATGTCCTGGAGTGCTACTATTACTAAAATATGTCAAATTTTAATCCCCATATGATGATGGAGACAGTATTGTACATAAATACATTTGTTTCATTCATATAATTTGAATAGATTTTTTACCTGGGTCATTTTTCTTTCGGGAAGTGTTTTGCTGATATTTTGCTGATTTTCCAGCCATTTTCTTCTCACTGACATTGGTGTAATGTTGTTATATCACCACAAGATGGTGTGGGCAGTGTCCCTAAATGTGGCCAACATGTCTAAGATTTACAAATTTGACTATCATTGTGTCAAGAGGCAAAAATGTAATGTCCTCATATGAGGACACAGGGTCTCAGGAGGTTAAAGCATATAGCTTGCTACACCACATGTGCAGGCTAGCAAAGTTAGCTAATCAAATACTGAAAGTTAATTTTTGTCGCATATAATCATGCAAGGTACAATTATAGGGGAAAGTAAGATTTCCAGTATTACATTAGCCCACAACTATTATCCAACATTATAAATGTTCAGATGAAGAACGGTGTTGCCAGATTGGTTTGTTTTACAGCCCAGTTATTGTTTAAAATCCACACAAAATGATTTAATAAACACCCAAATAAATCTATAATAAACAATACAGATTAATTCATAACTACAACCTTGTGGCTCATCACAGGTTTTCAATATGAAATAAAACAATGTGTATAATTAATGTAATAAGTATAACTTATTGACTGATTCATATGTATATGTATAATAGAGCAAAACTTACATTCTTTATTTTTTTGGTATAAAATGTAATTAACAATATTAACTTCTTGTTTATTGAACTGTATAAAATCAATATCACATACACTCTAGCCCATTCTGGCAACACAGATGAAGAGAATACTGGTGTAAAATGTTAAAATCTGTTGTTGTTTTTTTCCTTTAGGTCCTTCAAATTTGGCAGCTTCAATTTCATTTTATTCTAACCCCACACCACATACAGTATACATACACACACACACACACAAACAAAGGCACTTTTAAGAGCCACGTCCGTCTTGTTAACCTGTACTACTCATCAGTGTCTCTCTCTCTCTCTCTCTCTCTCTCTCTCTCTCTCTCTCTCTCTCTCTCTCTCTTTTTCTTTTTCTGTTTACATCTATATTTGTTTTATCTGTCCATCTCTTCGTTGTGAGTCTTTCTGTCTGTTTGTGTTTCTGTCCATCACAATGTCCAAGAATGATTCAGAAATCCAAGAACACCTCATGATCTTGGATAACCTGGTTGATGACCAAGAACTGAAGGATGAGCTCCAAAGTCTTGATGACCTTCTTGGTGAGCTGCAAGAAGAGGAGGCAGCAGCACCAGTGAAGACACCTGAGCCGAGGGTGGAATGGAGAAAAAGAGACATTACTGGAAATATTGTCTATGCGAGGCCAAGATCAAGCAGGAATCAGTCAAATAAGGGTCAGTATTGTTTTTCATTCAAGATATTTTGAAGATTTACATTGTTTAGGCACTTACTGTATGAGTGTATAAAATCAAGGAATATAGGCCTATGTATAGCTTGATATGTCAGGAAAACAATCAAACCAGAACCAATCATTTGATTTTTTTACATAAAAAGTAGATTAATTAAATATGTCACAAGTCTTAGATTAAGTGAAAGAGACAGATTAAGGCTAATATTACATATTTGTGTAAAGCAGTATAAACTAGCAAGTTAGCGCATAAAAATTAGTTTTATTGTGGGCTTTATTGACATTGTCAGAAAATCTTGTCAATATGGTTATGATGTCAAATGAGCTAGCTTGCACTAAATCTCTTGCAAGTTATTGGTCTTGGCAAGGCTGTGTTTGAAACAGTTTGTTCTTCAGAGTGTGTTGTCAATGGCCAGCCAGCTTCCTCCTATATAAGCATTCCTATTTGCTGTCATCATCTAGTGACACCTTGTATGCAGATAACCGACAGTAATTGGACTGTCTCCGTTAGAGTTTGGGAAACAAAAAGTGTACTAGTATTTCTCTCTAGCTATACAGTAAGTTAAACAGTGACCTTGCACCAATTTAGGCTGGTAACCAGGCCTTGGGACAAGTTGGAAATTTGAATGTAACAAATGTTGATTTGTGTTGTTTTTATCCTCTACAGCTGATCACATTCGTAAGACTGATCCTCCCTTCATTGCTCCTGACACTAACTGTGAAGTGGCCTTTACTCCAGAGACTGTTGGTGTGTACTTCATTGTGTTTCCATTGGCCCTTGTATCTGTGTGTGTGTGTATATATATATATATATATGACAGTGGGTTAGAATGTAAATTTTATGTTTAAAATGTTTCTATTTTAAAATTAGCTAGAATACTGATCCTTTCGCAGACAAATAATGGAGTACACTTTAATATTGTAAAAATATACATGTACATAGAAAGAAATTATTGTTTTTTAATATTCCTTACCATTTACAGAGTGTTTTCTACAAGATCTACAGCACTCACTAAGCGAATCCTCAGGTGATGAGGCATCACCTCTTGAAACCCCAAAACTTCTGGCTTCCTCGAACTGGAGCACACGGCAAAGTCTCTTTTCAGAGAGGTGGAGGGCAGAGAGACCCCGTCTGGTGAACACTGCTGCGGCACAAGAAAATGTGGCAACACGCATCTGCCAACAGTGTGGGAGAAATCCAGCGGCTGTCCGGTGTTGTGACTGTCGACCACGTCCCTTCCTCTGTGCTGATTGTGACGTCAGCATGCACACCAGACATGTCCTCCACAACAGAGATGCCATGACTGCTGGATTCTTCCAGCCATTGCCTCCAACAACTTTCGTGGTGGATAAGGCTCTTTCCCATTGTGGTAAGTTCTGGTTTGTGTGTGTACAACATATATCTCATTCTTAGAAAAGTTAAGCTCATAAGCTTTACTATTTAAATTATGCCTTTTTGTCTTTTATTGCTTTATCTTGAATGTATGTGGATACTCTGTGTTTTCAGTCCGGCTTGTACCTGTGGAGATGCCTGACAAAATCTGTGGTTGTTCTCCAGAGTCATTGAGGGTTAGTCCAGGAAAGATTGTTGCTGTGGTCACAATGAATGGTAAGAATGTGAAGAACTTTATTTTGTCCTGTGTGAGAAGCATCTTAAAAATAAATATCTATCCATACGCGACTCCCTACACGTTTGACATAGATATAAAACTTAAATATATATATATGAAGTATACAAAGTAATGTATAAATTGTACAAAGAACCCAAACCCTGATTAATCAGCTAAGGTTTACATTACAGTGGATGTGTTTTTGATATTTCCAGGACGACATGATCTAAGCATGCCAGAGTTAATTTGTGAGGCATGCCAAGCTACTTGGACTGCTGGAGTCGCTGACCTAAACCGAAGTGACTACTGGCCTGCAACCCTTCAGTTTGCCACAGTTTATGCCACAGATGTCTTTTTTTCATTTGAAGAAATGAAGATGGCGGCACCAGGACTGTCCTGCCAAGCATTTCTAAGAATGCTGAATCAGCGAACTGTCCGCTTTGGTCGTGTGAGTATTGAATTTATCTATCCTGCAGTGTTGTTGATATCTTTGAGTTGTGGGCTGATAAGCTGTTTGATGCTTATGTATTTGTTGTACATTAATAGCTGTTGGTTTCCTTACTTTTAATAGACTGGCAAGATCTCAGCAGACAGTTTTCAGAAAAGTTTTTTTGAGTGGGAGGCTGTGCGATTTGAGGTGGACAATATATGCAAGGAAGAGCCCTTCAACTGTCCTGCATGCACCCCAGATATGCTTGCAGTTTCAGTTGATGGAAACCGCAAGCATTACCGTTTCAAGAATGCTGCTAGGTACACCAAACTGTATCACAGTGTTTGTATTAATAAGAAAACATAGCTGTGAACCAAGTAATCTCAGATTCTAAGTTATCATAAATTGTTGTCAATCATCAATTGTTGTTTTTTGTTGTTTTTTAGATCTGAGGAACAGGCCATCTTTGAAGGCGTCTTCATAGCCAAGGACGAAGACGTGAAAAGATTTGTGGACCACATTCACAACACAACCAAACATGTAAAATTCTAGATGATAATTAGACTACAGCACTAATAACCTCTTTCTGAAAAGTTTGTTTAGGAGACTCTTTTTTTCATCAAACATTTTCCATATTGTAGGTCAGTGGAAGAGGTGCTTGTGGAGGGGAGTGGTCAGCAGCCAGAGAGACCTCCCAAAGATCTGCCAGCAAGGTAGACGAGGAGGGATTGGAGCTTGCGGTGTGTCGGCACGGAGTCCTGCTCTCTGCCTTAAATATGTATAGGGGGGAAATTTTTGCCTATCCCCTGTACCTGCAAGAAAAGCTGGCCAGTAGGCAAATCACTTTTTTTTGTATGGATGTGACCTGCAAATATTGGCCTTACCTCCAAAGAGTTGCAAAAAGCTGTCCAGAGCTCCAGCATCTTCTTAACATGAAGCCATTTCTTTCGGTATTTCATGCCAAAGCCCATGATTTTAAATGCGAGGTAAGGAAATGTTGCTATGTGATAAATGGTAAACGGACTGCATTTATATAGCGTTTTAACAGACCCATGGCCACCAAAGTGCTTTACATATTGCCTCACGTTCACCCATTCACTCACTCATTCATACACCGACGGCGGTGTCAGCCATGCAAGGCGCCGTCCAGCTTGTCGGGAGCAGCTGGGGTTAGGTGTCTTGCTCATGGACATTTTCATTTTATTCTTAACCAGGTGAAATGGAGTGGGGCTTATCAGGACGGTGCTGGTTTAACTCTAGGGGAGGAGGTGGAACAGTGCAATGCCTTCCTCTCTAGGATTGCAGTAACCACTAAGCATATGTCAAAAGCAGGTAAGATGACCACATACTGCACTAGTTACATCCTTACATAATAAGTAGGGGGATATGGTAACATCATATTTTCTGTGTTTGCAGGACGCACAGACATGCTGACTCTCATGGCCATGCGCTGGAATCAGCAAAAGTTCAACAATTTGGCTATCTCACTGACCCATCGATATCAAAAGGTAATGACATCAGTAGAATTAATTTTAGATGTTCAGTATTGCATGTTAGCAGTGTATGAAGCTGTGCATTGAACATTTGGTTCTTGTTTCTTACTATTGTTTGTTATTGTAGACCACTAAATCTCTGCAAAGCCAGTTACAAAACCTAGAGTCCATGAAAGCCCAATTGACAGTGACAGCGAGCCAATTGGAAGACTGGGTGAATGATGTAAAGGATTGGGCTGACGGTGAGGAAATTATTACTTGTAATACATTTAGTTACAAATAATTGTAATTGTTACTGGTATTGTAAAGTGCAAACCACACCTATTTATTCTCAGCATCAACAACAACTACAAATGATGCTGATGCCTTGGCCAGCAGAATTGAGGTGCTGGTAGCCAGTATCAAGAGACGTTCCCAGCGTCTCTATAAAGATGCCGATGGCAACAAAGGGCGTGCCAGAATCCGCCGCAAGATCAGGGAGGAGAAGGGACATCTGACATCTGTTGTGGAGAAATACAACAGAATGGTTCCAATCACAGAAACTCTTTGTCTGGAAACCATTCTGTCTGGTGAGACCGCTTGGCCATGGCAGCTTCCACACAGTGGTATGTACACTAGTCTGTTGACTGCTTCTGACAAATCTGATACATAATGACACATAACCCGCAATGCTTTAAATCTCATTCTGTAACCCCATACAATTTCAGAGTTTCTTTTAAGGTTGATGTTTAATACAAATTATTTATTTATTTATCATAAATGCATCCCAGAATCTGTCGATCTAAGGACAAAGAGAAGGGCGTTTGACATCATCATGTCAGTAAGGAGACTTGAGGAGGAGCAGAAGATTCTTGTTGCAGAGATGGACCACCATTGGAAATCTCTTTCAACTCGTTCCGATACCCTCAGAGAGCTGTCCTGCTTGCTTTCCAGTGAGACAATGAAAAGTATGTATTTGTAATAAATTACATAAATGTAGGGTTGTCCCGACCAAAGATTACTATTAGGGGGCAGTCCTAATAAATATACACAACAATGATGACTGTTTATAAAGTTTCTAAGGCTGGTCTTATATTCTTGTGTTCCTCTTTTAAGATTCGCAATGTGGCCTAAGTGAAGAGGGTTTGAAAGGTCTGCAGAGCATCATCCTCAGAAAGCGGCATCAAATCAAAGAAATGAAGGCGCAAACAAGAGACTGTTACCTGCAAGTTTTGTCTGGAGCAGAGGACATCAACTTCTTGTACAGTGATTCAGCTGATGAGTACGACAGTGACTACGAAATATCTGATGATGGACTGTAATCAACAAGAGTGTAGCACCTTTCATACTTCTGGACAATGACCTTAACTATGAATATAAAGCATGTAATAACATCTGCTTTTTATCACCATATAAATATAAGGGTAACACTTTACAATAAGGTTCATTAGTTAACATTAGTTAATGTATTAACTAACATGAACTAACCATGAGCAATCCATTTGTTACTGTATTTGTTTCATCTTTGTTAACGTTAGTTAATAAAAATACAGCTGTTCATTGTTAGTTCATGTTAGCTCACAGTGCATTAACTAATGTTAACAAGATTTTAATAAGTAAATGTTGAAATTAACAAAGATTAATAAATGCTGTATAAGTGCAGTTCATTATTAGTTTATGCTAACTTTTGTAGTTAACTAATGTTAACTAACGAACCTTATTGTAAAGTGTTACCAATATAACCAAAGTGTTACCTCTTATTTCACATACCGTATATAGAATTGTGTGCATGCATGCCTCTACAACCAGTCAGTGGTGGAAATAAAGTGCATTAATTAAAGTACTGTACTGTGTGGGGTACTTTTGCTGAACTCTAGGGTGCTGTATAACAATTGAAACTTGTTTAGAGACATGGAAGAAGCAGATTATGAGGAAGAAAACCATAATAATGGGGAGGAATAATTTTCTCCCCAATATAATACAGTATAATGTTACAGTTTTCTGGATTGCTAAAACACAATTCTTGAAACCATCACTCACATTCTCAAAACCTTAAACACAAAAACACATTTTCAAACCACATTCAGAAAACCTCTGACTCTTCTGCAAAATCAAATAATTGCCTCGAAACCATAAATTAAACAATGCTCAGTCTCAATCATACACACAGTGAGTCAATATTATAAACACTACCGATCATTCGTTAGACACTACAGTACATCAAAAAATAAGAACACAGAATCCAAAGCACGCAGTTGCCGAAAAAAAGTGTATCGTAACTAAGTAAACAAATTTTGCAATTATATAGCAAAAGTATAGTAATTACAACTTACCGTAGTAAGGTGAATAACTTGTATACTGTATGCACTGCAAGTATAGTATCGTACTGAATATTGTATAGTATTGAATGTCTGTATATTCAGCAATTGCATATTGTGAAAATATAGTGACCCAACTGTAAAAGACAAAAAGGTTACAGTAAAAAACTCTAAATGAAAAGCATTATAGTCACTCAGAAGAGATGTGCAACTGCAGAATCAAGGTAAGTGAGAGAGATTGATTCTGCTTCAGCATCATGTCTTCATGTTGGGTTCAGACTGAGGACTTTATTCACATCACGGACAATGTCATCTCTGCAAGCAAAGGGAAAAACCCTAAAGCAGATCCAGCCTTGACAACATTCTCCACACTTGCTCTTTCTCATATTCCTCCTTGTTCACCATCTCTTACACACATACTCTTCCTCCTCTCTCCCTCTTATATTGTTTCCATTCATTGTTGGTATCAACATTCAGTGCAACATTTTGAGTCAATTTTGGCACTCTGAACTGACTTGTATTATATACAGTTCGACAAATTAGATTAGGCTATTCAGAATTTGGGGGGTTTAGTGTTTTAGCAATTCAGAAAACGTGTATTATGCAATGTTTGTAAAATATTACTGTATTTTTGTATTCCGAGTTCAGAGTCTTGCAATATAATCAAAACCTAACACAAGCAAGATGTAAATAAGGGGGGAAAGAAAAAAAATGTTCAGATATAAATGTGCCTCAATACAGTTTGTTGACCATGATGAAGAGAGTACATCTGTGTAGGTTTTACTCCCCTTCCTCCCCCAGGGGTCCCATAGCACCCCTGGAAGGGCATAAAAATGCACATTCTGCAAAGTCTGCAAATGCAAAGTCTGATAAGCGTATCAAAGTTAAAATTGGTAGGACAATTATTTAGGTTATGTTTAATACATAATGTTGGACAGAGATGTCTGGCATACATGGAAAGGTGTTATAAAAACATTTTAAATAGTGCCCACAGTAAAATACCAAATTTCAGTCTGGCTCTCAAATATGTCAAAGAGGTTTGTATAATGAACATATTTGGATGTCCCTTTGTTCATTAAAGATTGTATTTATTTAATTCTATTACTAGACGTTTTTAAACTACATTACCCATAAGCCTCTATTACTGTGTCGATAGGACGGGTGCTGTAAATTGTAGTTCATTGAAGTGTGTAGTTACTACACTATAGGGTTAGGGTTAGGATCTCGGTAAACGTGTAATTTCTTTCAATATAGAAATACCTCTTTGTTAACTGACAGTATTACTGACGTCATAACGACAGCAAAACATAGTTTGCGATATGGAGCGCTTTTTATTCTGACCTAAACGTTAGTCCAACCACAGCTTGTCCTTCTGGCGCCATGGAAACGTCAAAGCCTCGTCACACTTGTCCATATATGGTATTTACAGGCTCTTCCGACTTTTGATGTACGCAAGTCCAGGATATTTATTTATTTTGTTGTTGTTGTTGTTATTTTTCACTGAAAGAAATACAACAACGCTTAGTTTCCCTGATCATGTATGTATAAGTTCTGCAATAAATAATAAAAAAACAGGCTCTTCCGACTGAAGATAGGATGTAACCCTACATGGATATTACAAAAAGTAGCCTTTTGTTTTAAATTTTGTTTTAAACAGATATAAGTTAATCTCTTAATCAAATAAAATGCGTCTGTAACATTTAAAGATGATTGCACACACTTTGTACTAATTTCCCAAAATGTATTGATATGCCAAACTATTTAGACTTTAATTTTTCTTTTCTTTTTTAAAAAACAACAAACCAGGAGCCACCAGAAAAAACATTATTTTCTTCCCTTTGAAGAACACATTGCCCCCCAAAATAAAAAAAATAATATATATATTTACATGATTCATTTTAAATTATTTTGCTGTGAATAAATGCAAGGCAAATATAAATAGTTAATGAAAATTATAATTATAAATGTTAAAGGAATTAATATATAATATTGTAATTGAACATTTCAAACAGGACTACAACATTTAAGTGACATTTTAATAGCTTTAGTAGTATTCTGTAGTATTTATTCATGGCTGGCATACCAGACCAATAGTTCAAGTAGACTTACTTATACTAAAACAAAAATATGTAAAAATAATGCCTTTTGGAAAGCCATTATGACAAACAGCACTAACTCTAATGATCTCTCACACTTCCTGGCTGTTGTGCAGTTCTACCAGAAAGACTCGGGAGGCAAAATAACGTAACAAGTATGCATGTATTAACAGCCCAGCAAGCAAGTATTGAGATATAAAGTTCTTTGGCATTGGCCCCATGCGTAGCTCGCAATCCTCTGCATTTCCTGCCTGAAGACGAAGGCAGGGGTGCAGCCGACCCCCTGTGAGGTATGGGGAGGGACCATCCTGGTGGTGGTGGGGAGGATGGAGGTGAATGTAGGCGTCAGCATCTGTGAACTCAGACATGTGTAAGTACAGATTTTTTTTACTACAAGTATTAGAACACGATTGGATAGATGAGAAGGTAATAAGTGACGTAACAATTGAGTCTTCCCAGCAGAACTTACGCTAAAGCTTTCATTTCATGAAAAATGCAAACGTTTTTTTTTTTTTTTTAAACACCATTAAGAAAATAAACACAAAAGAGACTGGGTATTGTGCAAAAAAGTTTAATGAACAAAAGCAAGAAAAAAAAAAAAAAAAAAAAAAAAAAAAACTCAAAAATAAACTTCCGGGTGAGAGTACAGGTGACTAGGCTGTCATGCTGTAAGCTGGTTGGGATCTGGGGACTTAGGCATTACATGTAGGAATTCACTGGCAGGCTCCCATGTGTCATCCCAGGTTTTGCCACTGTAAAATATCATAAGTGCACAACATTTCATTAGAACACAGAGGAAAATAAATACATAAATCACTGTTGGGTTAAATTTAGAGAGTTTCTTGAAATGTATTGATGCTTGTTAAAGTAGCATTAACTCTGGTTAAGCCCAGTGGTGGAATGAGTACATGTACATGTACATGTACTCAATTTACTTAATAACAAATTTGAGGTACTTGGACTTAATTGGTGTATTTTACAACATTGCATCTCACAGGAAAATATGGTACTTTTTCCTAAACCACAATTGTCTGGCAGCTCTAGTTACACAATTTTCCATTCAGTTTCTGTACATTGAAAGCCATGTATTTCCAAATTTACTGATTTCAAAATGTTTCTGATAAACTGAGGGATTAAGTTGTCATTAGTGGGATGAGGAAAATGTACTCATCTACAACAGTTTAGAACACAGATCTTATGTTTGATGTTCTTATGTTCCTTTGAAAATAACTTTTTCCAGCACATACAACAGGATTCTCCATCTTAGAAAAACTAACTTATGACACATAAGAGTTTCAGATGCTGAAAAATTAATTAATGTGTAGGCTCAATAAATAAGCTAGTTCAGAGCTAGAGCTAGCCGCTAGAGTACTTACTAGAAACAGAAAACATGATCACATCAGGACCATTTTATTGTCCATAAATTGGCTGTCTGTCAGCTAATTTTAGAATTCAATTAATTACTCAGAAAGCACTGAATGGTCCAGCTCCTCATTACCTATAATCCATTGTGTTAATCACAAAATCCAGGATATTACAAATAGAATATTCTAAATGAAGACAAGGAGGTAGATCATTCTCCCATTTGTCTTTAAAATTTTGGAATAGTCTTCCGAGCATTCCAAATTAGGACACACTCTCTCAGTCCAGACTAAAGACAGTCCAGATATTTGTCTTTAGTCTGGACTGAGAGAGTGTGTCTGAATTTGAAATGCACGGAAGACTATTCCATCATTTTTCATCATCGGAATGCATGTCCTAAAGGTTACAAGGGCCTACCTGATGGATCTAGCTCTTCCAAATGCCTCTACCTCATTGCTATTTGCTTCTGAGTACTGACAATCGACCTCACTCCAGTTTCTCTAAAGACTACCTCAGAGGATGATTTACTGACGGGATCAACTACAGGACCAGGGAGTTTTCTCTTGCCACAGACAACACTGACATGAACTTCCATGCTGCTTGCAAGAAACCAGTTGAACTTTGCCTACATTGTATTAGTCATGGAATGGACTAATTTGCATTGCAATGGAATTAAATAATTAATAAAACATAACATACCACACAGTGCAAGGCAACCAGTGGACTCTCAATTCGGCTTTCCCCTACACACACAAACACAAGTAATAAGTATTCTAACTGTTTAAGCAATCAATGAATAGGGCATAACATATTGTTGTATTATCTTTGAAAGGTCAGAATCAGTCACTGAGATAAGAAAGCATCCTAACAGAACATATTTTACCTCATTTATCCGTTCCCCAGTTATACGATCAAAAAGGAACACCTTCTGCCTACTACATTTTCGGCAACCTGAAATAATGAAAAAACAATGAAAGCTTATTAAGCCATGAATGCCATGCTTTGTAGCTGAATCAGTGCATATTTATAATTTCACATGTGAGGCGATATGCAGTCCTTTCCATTCATGTCAAAGTGAATTTGTCCTTGTTTATGTCAATCAAGCAAAAAGTACAGGATTGGTTTTCTCAAAGTCCTCTTAGCTTAAGTCAGGGATTGACATTAACCACCGCCCTTGGACATTGGCCACAGCTAAATAACTAAATACTGTGAACTGGCTACCAATGATTCGGTAAGCCGATGAATCTAATTTACATTAAGTCAACTGTGACTGGGAGCAAATTTATTAACAGTGTAGAGTAAGTATGTACTATGCAAAAAGTTACCTTTTCTTCTGTTCTTCACACGTGGCCCCTCCGGACTCAAAGACGTGGGAATGGAAGAGGCAGATGGAGGAGAGACAGAGGCAGAATAGTGTGAAGAGGTAGAGGTGTTTGTCCTTTTCATTTGTCGCAAAGACAGTGGAGGTGGAGAAGAAACTGAAGGAAGAATAGAATTAGAAGAGGAATTAGGAAAGAGAGAGGTTGGAGAGAGTTGGGAAGACAGAGGAACAAGGTCAAGAACAAATACTGTCTCAGACTCCTTGAGAGTCACGGTTTGACTCTCCTCCACGGTTTGACTCTCCTCCACGGTTTGACTCTCCTCCGGTGTTTGACTCTCCTCCGGTGTTTGACTCTCCTCCGGTGTTTGACTCTCCTCCACGGTTTGACTCTCCTCCGGTGTTTGACTCTCCTCCGGTGTTTGACTCTCCTCCGGTGTTTGACTCTCCTCCGGTGTTTGACTCTCCTCCACGGTTTGACTCTCCTCCGGTGTTTGACTCTCCTCCGGTGTTTGACTCTCCTCCGGTGTTTGACTCTCTTCCACGGTTTGACTCTCCTCCGCGGTTTGACTCTCCTCCGGTGTTTGACTCTCCTCCACGGTTTGACTCTCCTCCGGTGTTTGACTCTCCTCCGGTGTTTGACTCTCCTCCACGGTTTGACTCTCCTCCGCGGTTTGACTCTCCTCCGGTGTTTGACTCTCCTCCACGGTTTGACTCTCCTCCGGTGTTTGACTCTCCTCCGGTGTTTGACTCTCCTCCGGTGTTTGACTCTCCTCCGGTGTTTGACTCTCCTCCACGGTTTGACTCTCCTCCGCGGTTTGACTCTCCTCCGGTGTTTGACTCTCCTCCGCGGTTTGACTCTCCTCCGGTGTTTGACTCTCCTCCGGTGTTTGACTCTCCTCCGGTGTTTGACTCTCCGCCGCGGTTTGACTCTCCTCCGCGGTTTGACTTTCTGGTTGCTGTGCTGTGGAGGTTGCTATAATACAAGTTTACTTTCATTTAAAATCTGTACATATTAACAAAGAAATATAGATATATTCTAAATATTCATAATTTCTAAACCAAAACATTACTTACATTTTGTCAAGATAAATTCATAGGCCCTCCGCATCTTCTCCAAAAGAATTTTAGTGACAGGAGTGGGGTGCAGATGGGTAATTATTTCTGCAACCCATTTATTCGAAGCCCTTTTATCTGGCTTGCCAATAAATAAAATTGGCTTGTATCCCACAGCTTCAAGTTTACTCACCTGAAATGAACAAAAGCAAGTAATAACACATTAGTTAAACAAACCCACTGAATTATTAGAAACATCAGTACTGTATAAAGCAATTTTAATTTAAGGACATTTAATGGAGTTGGAGTACAATGCAAGAAAATGTGTCGTAACCTGTTTCATTATAATCGATTGTCGAGTTCACGCGCGTGATCATAGATAACTAAACTTATGCGCGTGAACTCGACAATCGATTACTATGGACTTCGACCGAAAACAGGATGTAATACAGGTATGTGCGCTGGCTGAATAAACATCATTTTTATTAATATCTTTCACATCTACTGCAGTCAGACTCACTCGTGTTCACTCTGAAGGAATCACTCACATGACCTGTGCACTTGTAATGACACATCAAGGATGTTAAGAGGCTAAAAGCAGGTTTAGTACTTGCCCCATTTAAGTCAACAGGGTGCAAATTTTAAAAATAGAATAACTCGGTGTAGGCAACACCGATTTTTGTCGTTGTTCTCTGTACTGACAGCACTCCAAATTTACAAAAAAATGAGCTCAATGTTAAAATTGACCGGAGTTCTCCTTTAACTTATGAAATATTAACACTTTTACTTACTGCAATACGGGCAGAATCAATTATACGCCCAGCATTTCTGCTTTTAAGGACAGATTTCCCCCATTGGCTATCCAGTGACACCACTTTTTCTTTAATTTTCTTTTTGGTGGACAGGCTTGCAAAACAGACATGGCAAGTTTTCCTGCTTGCCTGATTGGGAGTCTGGCAAGAAGGGCAGGGCCTGAATTTGGGCCTTGTCATGACTAGACACCAAATATACACAAAAACAAACAGACAGAAAGACTCACAACAAAGAGATGGACATATAAAACAAATATATATATATGTGTAAACAGAGAGAGAGAGAGAGAGAGAGAGAGAGAGAGAGAGAGAGAGAGAGAGACACTGATGAGTAGTACAGGTTAACAAGACGGACGTGGCTCTTAAAAGTGCCTTTGTTTGTGTGTGTGTGTGTGTGTATGTATACTGTATGTGGTGTGGGGTTAGAATAAAATGAAATTGAAGCTGCCAAATTTGAAGGACCTAAAGGAAAAAAACAACAACAGATTTTAACATTTTACACCAGTATTCTCTTCATCTGTGTTGCCAGAATGGGCTAGAGTGTATGTGATATTGATTTTATACAGTTCAATAAACAAGAAGTTAATATTGTTAATTACATTTTATACCAAAAAAATAAAGAATGTAAGTTTTGCTCTATTATACATATACATATGAATCAGTCAATAAGTTATACTTATTACATTAATTATACACATTGTTTTATTTCATATTGAAAACCTGTGATGAGCCACAAGGTTGTAGTTATGAATTAATCTGTATTGTTTATTATAGATTTATTTGGGTGTTTATTAAATCATTTTGTGTGGATTTTAAACAATAACTGGGCTGTAAAACAAACCAATCTGGCAACACCGTTCTTCATCTGAACATTTATAATGTTGGATAATAGTTGTGGGCTAATGTAATACTGGAAATCTTACTTTCCCCTATAATTGTACCTTGCATGATTATATGCGACAAAAATTAATTTTCAGTATTTGATTAGCTAACTTTGCTAGCCTGCACATGTGGTGTAGCAAGCTATATGCTTTAATAATGTCTTCATTATCATTGATATCTTCAATATAATTTTCCGTCATAAGAAAAAAAATGACACCTTACACGTCTAAAGGTTCTAAATTGGTTCTTATTGTCCTGATTCAAAAGTTTTTGATGTGTACATTTAAGAATAGTATCCATCTCTATTAATTAACTCTTCTACTTACCGAGTGGAAAATCGCAATGGACCTTGGGATCGCCCCATACAGTGACGTCAGCGTTATTAATTAAGAGGATTTAATAAATATAAATAAATAAATAAATAAACTTTGATTAATTGAACACAATCGTAGCGTATTGTATATATTTATTAACATCAACAAATCTCCGATAAAAATACGTTATCCAGCATGCTCTAGTTAAAGCAGTGTCACTAAACGTTACCTATGACTAGAAAACGCTTAAATGCTTACTTGAACGCGCCATGGAGTGTTGTTAAACTCACCTCTGAATGCCGTTTTACCTGCAGTTGGGCGTTGTTTTGGTTAAACTCACCTCTGAATGCCGTTATACCTGCGTTGTTAAACTCACCGCTGAATGCTGTTGCTCACCATCTGCGTTGTTAAACTCATCGCTGAATGCTGTTGCTCACCATGTGCGTTGTTAAACTCACCGCTGAATGCTGTTGCCTATGAACGCGCTAAACCTTTGCGCAGAGGGCACTTTGATATCAGATTGCGAGAGGTTTTAAACATCAAAAACTAGTTGAAGGGCCAGATAAAGATGATCTGGGGGCTGCCATTTGACTAGCCCTGGCATAGATCATTTATTGTAGACTATTCCTTTTAATTTTGTATTTATTGTAGTCTCGGCCCATTCACCGCGGACAACGGTTCCCCAAGACGTCAAATTTCAACGCCGCAGGCTCCAGTTCAGAGTTCTATAGAAGTCTATCGGACTACCCTGCACGTTGAAAATTGACGCTAAAGGTATACCCAGATCGTTGAAAAGTGACGCCAGGGGGTCCTGGCCAAGCGTCCATATGTGACGAGTTGGGAGTGAGAATGTGTTGGTTTTGTAGTTTAAGGTGAGATGCTTGGACCCAGGTCTAACACTCTTCAATCATTTTCAAATCCTTACAAGATTTTCCCTTAGATCACGATCGCACCCCCACTGGAATGAGTCATTTACTGTCTGCTGTCACCTGTGAAAGCAGACCTTAAGTGATTTTGTTAGTGACCGCTTGTCTTGTCGTCCCTTTTGGTGTGACCTGTTGAATTTTCAATCTGAAACATATCATCGGATAATTTCTTGCTCATTGAATAGCACTCAGGGTCCTTTTCCCCTGAAAAAAACACTCAACCCACGTTGCTCATGTTAACAAAACAATACAGAATCAGTTCTGTTTGATTCAATCCATCCTGACATCCTGCAAAATTAAAATTTTAAGTTAAGCGCTGCGCAAGGTTTGGCACTGTTTCTTTCTGCCACAATAATAGCCCAGGCTAGGATGTTTAGCAGTAGCCATTATTTTATTGGGCACATTCTGCCCTGATTTTGTCGGCTGTCATGCCGTGGCCTTTGTTGCCACATCTGCCCTGGCGTTTCCTGTTGAAACAATCTTTGTTATTTGCACACTTACAGACAGATCCCACCTGTGCGGTTGCTTTTAGCAAATCTGAACCCATTAGTAAACCATATTTGGCAACTGTTATCATCCTCCTCTTGACGCACGACCCATCTCGTGCATCATAATACAATTCTCTTGCTTTTATCAGACGCTTTTATCCAAAGCGACCCACATTTCAAGGTACACATTTACATTCTTATTAGTTCTTGCTTTCCCTCGGAAATCGAACCCATGATCTTGGCGTTACAGGTGTCAAACTCTAATGTTTGAGCTACAGGAAAACTGCAATATTTGTTCATATTTATTTGGTAACATTTGTTTGGATAAAGTTTGCTAACCCAAACGTTGTCCTTCAGCCAAATTTCCCATCTTTCTCTGCCTCTGAAATAAAAATATTACTTAAAGCCACAATTTCATCTTCTTATCAAATTGTTTTTTAAGGCAACGGCCCCTAGTCTCACAGCGTTTCTTGCTTTTCAGGCCTATTGTTTGGTCTCTTAATCAACTGTCATCCACGAACATTCTCCAGGTCATCAATTGGTCAGGTCAGGTCGTGTACACTTCGTCAACGTCAGTACACTTCGTCAGCGTCAGTCGAATAACAATCTTCCCCTTTTTACAATACATAACTGTTAAGGGCTCTCTGGATAATCTGATATTTACTTAGCCTACGTGTTTGTTGCTGTCAAATTTATAACTTTTTCTCAACACATGACTGACGGCTATCTACGACTTCACAATTCTAATTTACACATCAATACTTAAACCTGTCCAGAAAGTAAATCAAATTTACTGCACATCATAAATTACCAAAGTAATATCTAACAGACAGAGCTCGATGATCAATCAACTTAAAGCTTGTCCTATGTTCTGTGTTGTCTTCTCATCAGATTGACTCACAATCCTCTGCTTACTTTCAAATTTGTCATTTGCCTTAACCCATCTATAATGCTAAAACACTCTTTACAGAGGTTAATGACACATTTATACACACTATTCAGACAGAATAGTTGTCCTAAACTAACACATACTGTACAAAACATGAATTAACACTCACACTCATCCCTGACTATGAACCACTCATATTTCTTATTCATATCTTTTCTCTAAAAAGATTTAAATTCTAAGTGACATTCTAACATTTTCCTGTATCTTTTATCTAATGTTTTTATGGCCTCTTAACCAATTTCAAAGCATGTCTGTTCATTATTCATTTGATTTTAGAAAAGTCAGCTGGATTGTTTTGGTACATAATTATTACTTTGCTTCAGCTTTCTTTGGCTGACTGATAACAGAAAGACAGACAGCGTACCATCCCTTCCTCCACTCATGCAGTCTCTTTCTCTCTCACTATAAGAAAATAATCTTTTCAACAGCCTCCTAGGACTGTAACAAAAATAATCATAGTCATAGTCAATCCTTAATAGTTCACACATGTCAAAATACAAATGTTTGACTCAAATTAGAACCATTACAACAATCTAAAATACATTATGTTATGATCTTTTCTAAGGTTATCTTTAGTTTAAATACCCAATTTACCTAACCTTTGTTTTCCAGAAAATTCTCTTGACTCATCACAAGCTGTTCTCATCTTTAGCCACCACCATATCTTATAATGGTCCTTTGTCATGTCTAATGATCTGCAGGAGTCAGAATTGACACATTAGTTCAACATCAACACAATCTCTGCATTTTTTCCTTGCCCATCAGGCAACTAACATTACAGAAGTTTTTTGTTACGGTCTCCACAACAGATAATTATTAGTTCAATGGTCTCTGCTGGCTCTTGAATGCCCATTCAGATCAGCTCTTAAGGCGAGACACTACAGGTGAATAGGGTAAAATTTTAAAATAATAGATATCACCATGAAACTTCCTCAGTTGATTACTTACACAAGTATATAAAAAAAAAGTATTACAAGTTTTAGAAATGTGTATGTTTAATTATGCAAATTAGGCATTGTCTCATTAAATATGCACGATTTTGCATATATTTTCGGTAGATAGATCTGAACATATGATAAAGCTAGGTGTAAAATTCTTTTTTCATTTTGTTTACACACAAGATGAAAATAAAAACTCAGAGGGATTTCAGGATATATGCTTTCATTACCTAGGAAATCAAAATATACTGTCCATAGCCATAAAAAATTGATTTTCGCCATATTTTTTTTATTAAAATGTCACATAAATCAGACCAGGAATGATTTATTAACAAATCCCTCTGAAAATATCTTCAGAATACTGCTAAGTGTATAACTGGAAAGTTTGGTGTACACAGGTGCTACATAGGCTGAGATGTTTGTACTGGAGAATGGCAAAAAAAATCATTTTGAGAAAACGGCAGTTAAAGATTTAAATAGCTCTAAATGAGAAATCGTCGTTAACCTTAAATCCCCCTTTAGACATTCACGATTGGTTACTGATAGAAAGGAAATGCCCATATTTGGGTTACATAGCGTTGTGCAGGAGACTCAGAGCTTCACAACGATACCGGTCATGACAGACTTCAGTAAACAGACGGAGCTCGGCGTGTCGCGCTTGAATGCAAACTTCCTGGTAAATTCGGGAGAAACTTACTGCCGCAAGTAAACAAAATGTAATCAAATAAACATCTTAATGTATATTTTCAACGTTTTCTTTATAGCAGCTTGAAAGAACACATACTGAAGGAGTAAACTAGCCCAAAATCTCAAAACTGACCACTGCATAAAAAATTTATGTTTTTGCCTGCCGTGTCTCGCTTTACGCTATAATTGTCTTTTCTTCTTCAGTAGACACTTGTCACGATGAAAAACAAGCCAACAATCAACGCGGTTTTCTCGTGAGTGCATGGGGACTCACATTTTCTGGGGCAGACTGAACTTCTCACAGCTCATCTCCCCTCTCAATGATCTGCTGATGCTGGTGGCCTCTCCCAGTCATTCAGCGCCACTCTCATACCCATCTCACATAAAAAACACCTCCATCAGGAGATGCCCAGTGTTTGTGGCGTGACTTCCCCTGTCTTAGGTTGCCCTTTGGCCAAAAGGATCTTACCCGTCTTTGGGGTAATCACTTCGTACACACTTGGTTACCGCTCTTTCCCATCACAGAATCTGTGACCGTTTTCTTCAACATAATCTGTTGTTTTCTGGAGCTTAGGAAAAGGCGCATTCAAGAGTCATCAGAGACATTCGGACTGCCTACTAGTGTTAAACATAGGGAGACAGATTAATAACAACAGTATTTAATCACTTAAAATTCATTAATCATCTTAAAGGTAGCAACCTAGCTGCTTAGATTCAGTGAATTTAGATCACAACCGTACATTCAGTCTACTGTTACTTCTGTAGCCGGAGCCATCGGCCCTGTTTCATGGTGGAAGCTAAAATGAGAGCTAAAAGTCTCTGGTCCTAAAATAAACAAGTCCTAAACAGTATTATTTTAAAGACTTCTTTAAAGTCATTCAGTTTTACTTTTTAAAACATTTACAAATTGTCCTCTAAATTTGTCAAATCTGAACTGCCTGTAGCATGATTTTTTTTAGCTTTTCCATATTTATGATTTTCAACTGAAACAGTGTGCTTTACACAGGCTCAGACAACAGCTTTCATCTGACATTGAATGAGAGAGATAGACTCTTGAGGCATTCAGGATTGGTACACTGCATTCTCATAACCTTTTAACTTCAGACTTTATAACTGTAGCCCCTGCATCTTTTACATAAACTACATGTATTGTAATTTAGACATTACAAATTTCCACTCAGATTGAGTCTCTGTTGCACAGCACATGCCAGATTTAGATAAGCAAATTGTTTCTGCAAATCACAAGCTTATCTTTTAAAATCAACATTAACAAGCTTTTGTTTAATCAAATGCCTTTTTTACACATTTTACATTTAGCAACTGTTAATCCTGTAACACTGCTTCTGTTTATTTCATCTCAATTTTAGTTGTCAGGTTCCCAATTACCATAATTTAATACCTGACTTCAATGTTTTCTCTAGGAGTTTATCAATCTGCTTCTAGGATCCACACTAACGTTTAAGGTTGCGCTCTCTGCTTGTGATATATATATATATATATCATATATATCATATATATCATATCATATATATATATATATATACCAGTACTTTTAAAATATTTTGCAACTCATTTAGTCTTATCTGTAATTTTACATCAACTGGTACTTTTTATAGTTCTTTCCTTTCAAAAGGAATTCCTTACACTCAATCTTCTTACAACTTTCAAAAGTTCCATCTATCAACTTTATTTCTCCCTCATTTACTTTTACAGTCATGGCATTTACAGTCACTGAATGACCCCGCTGACCGCAATAAAACACTCTCTGTTATTCTGCCTACAGTCTTATCACTGTGATCTTTCTAAAAGCCCCACTCTACTTCACACCCCTGAAGCAGTGTGTTCTATTCAGGAAATGCAAACAGAGCCATTGATAAGCAGTTCTCTGTATTTTCTTTTACAGTCCCAGTTGCAAATTCAATTACAATAGCCAAATCATAATCTTCATCATATTAACATTGATCTACTTTCTAACCCATATTAACACAGACTTTTCTCTAAATTTGTGTCATTTTGGCACTTTCTTTGTTTGGAGCCAGTTAAGTTATTGTTTATCTTTCCAATCACAATCAAACTTTTACAAAACATCATCTGCAAATCTCTTCAGAACTGAGCAGAGCTGCTTACAGCATTTGCTCTCTTTTATCTCACTATTTATCAGGACTGTTCAGTTATAACCCTAGACTGAATGTCTGGCCAATCCTAATTCAGTCAGCATAACAGTCTATTGCATTGCAAATTGCATAGACGAATCATTCGTGTGCTAATCCCATCAGTCTGAGTGATACTGGGACTCGAAGAGCCATTAAAGACAAAAGGTGTGTCTTGGGGCTACTGGCTCGAGCCATTAACGACAATAGGGTGAATTATAATAGAGAAAACAGGTCTGGCAGAAACTGTTGATACCATTATCCTAACCTAACCTTAAAATGCTAACTTCAACGTACTCAACTTTTACTGTTGTAAACTAAATTAAACATTTAATAAATTTGTAATCCAACAATATAGTATTAAAACTTTAACGTGTCCTTAATTTCATCAACACTGGTTTTAAAAGCTTATTCTTCTATCAAATGGTTAGTTTGCAGATTCAACTTAAATCACAAGATTGTATTACAATTATTCAGTCCCACTTATCTCTACTGTTTCACAGAAAACCACAAGATTCCCTAAATCTTCTCAGTCTCTAAATTACACAGACAGCTATCCTAGCCGCTTGCACCTTCAACTCTTGTTACAAAAATATGGCAATCTATTCTTAAATACCCTTGTTTTCATAACATTAATACAATAAAACACATTCACATCATTATTATTGGCAGAACATTAATTTTTCATAAGCGACACGGAAAATCTAAATATTCTAAACAGGTTTCGCAAAGTTTCTGATTAACTTTAGTCACACGTGTCTAGGGAAATTATCTTCAACCCATAATTTCCTTTATAAAACAATATATTTTCCTTAAATGGCTTAATATCCACAAAATATCCAATCTTTGGACATTTCTAATTTGGTTTTATCATCAACAACACTGATTACAAAACAAATATACATTTAACATCCAGAAGCTGGGTTGAACAAGCAAGCGCTGTTGCTGTACTCCCAGCATAGCTGGACCCTTTAGGTTCAAAAGACAATGGTTGTCAAAATAAACATCATTTCAATAATTATTTTACCACTAAAATATAGAATTTTTCCCGTTTTTCTTATTGAAACATTCCTTATCTTTATATCATGTTAATCCCTGTTAATCATACTCAATGCCTTATTTTTATCTAAAACTCACTTTTCATACCATTTCAACTTAATTTGACTTAATCAGTCATTCATAAATAGTTCCATGAACTCTCGTTTCCCTACATGCCAGTTCCTTCTGTATCTGTTCTTTTTTATCTGCTTCTTTTCCATCCAACAATTCACTGTTCTATCAAATTCTATCAATAAAAATATTCTATTTTCCTATCTTTCCCTAAATGCTTATTCTTTCTGCATTAATTTTAGTTCTCTTACGAGAGGTTCTCTCGTATTGCGTAGTTGCTACGCTACGGGAAAGCCTTTCTTTCTCGAGATACTGAAGCCAAAAATTATCCTTAATTTTTATAATCTTGTCAACGCAGTGCGGCAGCCTGCAGACCTAGGGCAAGCTTACTAGCGTGCCCATTGGCTGCCCTGCGGCAACTGCAGCAGCCTACCGCTGAGCCCTTGGCGTGACGTCACGACCAATGAGCGCACTTGGCGCGCTTAATGCGTCACAGCCCGCGAAAAGAGGTGTGGCTTAGCGTATATAAACAGGGCTCGGAGGCTGCTTCCCTGATTTCTGTCTTTTCAGCGAAGCTCTACGCATCGCTGCTCTCTGAGGAAGCCGCCGTCGAAGCAAGCGACCAGCACGCCGAGGATCTCAGCCTGAGGACGCCGGCACCTTCGCCGCCTTCAGCCTTCCCTGCCTGCTTCGCTATCCGGCGAATATATCCTTTTACCGCTCTGTGTTGTATGTGTTTGTGTGTTCGCCCCGCGACACACTCTGCATCTAAAAGAGCGCGAGGCGTTGTTTCAAATGCCTCGCTCATCCTGTGGCTCGTGCAGAGCCTCGCTCAGCGACGGCGACCGCCACGTGGTCTGCGCTCTCTGCCTGGGCTTCGACCACGCAGCCCGCGCCCTCTCCACGGGCGGCTGCGAACAGTGTGAGGACTTGCTGATGTCGACCCTGCGGGCTCGACTCGCCATGTTTGATGATCCTCCACCTTCCCCGGCTGCCTCTTCAGGGCCGCGAAAGAAGAAACGCCGCTCTCAAAGGCCTCCCGAGCCGGTGGTTATAGCTGAGCGCTCGCCGGAGCCCCTCCCGCGAGCCTCGCTCTCTCCTTCTCCCCCGCCCTTCACCGACGCGCAGTGGCCGGCCACTGCCTGCACTGCCGTCGCCTCAGGGGATGAAGCAGATGACGCTGCTGACAGCTGCTCTCTGCTTGCTTCGGACAGCGAGGAGTGGTCGGGCTCTCACCGCTCCGCCTCCTCGACTCCAGAGTCTGGCAGGTCCCGCTCCAGTGTCGACGCGGAGCTTATCCGCCTCCTCACCAAAGCGGTCGACCGACTGGGATTAGACTGGTCCCCACCCAAGGAGCCCGCGCCGAACCGACTCGACGGGTGTTTTCTGCCTAGCCGCCGCCAAGCGCCAGCCTCTAGGTCAGCACCCTTCCTGCCTGAGCTCCACGCGGAGCTATCGAAGTCGTGGAACGCGCCCTTCTCCGCTAGACTCCGCTCGTCTGTCTCCTCGACTCTCTCCCAGGTGGACGGGGCCGCCGAGAAAGGCTATACCGGCATCCCTTCCATTGAGGAAGCGGTGGCAACGCACCTTTGCCTGCCGTCTGCTAGATGGCGCTCAAAGTCTGCCCTGCCGTCCAAAGCCTGCAGGACCACATCATCTCTCGCCGGCCGCGCATTCGCCGCCTCCGGCCAAGCTGCTTCCGCCCTGCACTCGATGGCTGTTCTCCAGATCCTGCAAGCCGACCTCCTCCGCGAATTGGACGAGAAGGGCTCGGATCACACAGCCTTAACAGATCTGCGCAGCGCGACGGACCTTTCGCTCCGCGCTACCAAGACCGCTGCACAAGCCATCGGCAGATCTATGGCCGCGCTCACCGTCATCGACAGACACTTATGGTTGACGCTGGCGGATATGAGTGAGTCAGAACGCGCTGTTTTCCTCAACGCCCCGCTATCGCCCACTGGCCTCTTCGGCCCTGCGGTCAGCGGGATTGTGGACCGCTTCTCTGAAGTACAGAAGGCGTCGCAGGCTATGAATCTCTTCCTGCCCCGCCGCTCGAGCCCAGCCGCAGGCCGCTCTCAAGCTCAGCCTCCTGCGCGCAGCTCCACACAGCGCTCGTCTCGGCCACCAACTGCTTCGCAGCGACGCCAGGGCGGCCGCCCTAGGTCGCGCTCGACCAGCCGTCACAGACCGCCGCCCCCCCGGGGTCCGCGTCCCAAGATAACGCTGAAGTCTGAGCCCGCGAAGTCCTCCTAGCACCCGCAGGGAGGAAAAGATGGCTTAGTCCCGCTGCGGCCGGACCGCCATCAAAACGCCCAGCTCTGTCAGTCCCCTCAGTACAGGCTACTGCAGCAGCTTACACCGCAGCCAACGAGCCAGTAACACCACTCGCTCGCCTGCACACAAACGCCGTTTTTACGGCGGCCCAAATAAATCTCAGAAAGAGTGTAAATTCGGGTTTTCCGGCTCCGGCCGAAGGTGTTGTAAGTGTAGAAAATGTGCCCACTCCCACGTGCTCACTGCTTCACACAAACACGGTCCCCATGGTAACGCGTTCAGAGCGCTCTCTCATAAAGCGGTCACACGCCGCTCGAGTACTAAGTGTAGTAAATGTGCCCACAACTCTGTGCTCACATCTACCCGTAACTCGCTCTGCCACTCGGTTACCCCGGGCAACAACGGCTCAGGCCGAGAGTGTTATAAGTGTAGAAAATGTGCCCACTCCCATGTGCTCACTGCTTCACACAAACAGGGTCCCCATGGTAACGCGCACAGAGCGCTCTCTCATGAAGCGGACACAAGCCGCTCGAGTATTAAGTGTAGAAAATGTGCCCACAACTTTGTGCTCACACCTACCCGCTGCTCCCGCCGCTATGTAGTGCCAGTCAGTTACCTTGGGTCGCAGACCCTCTAAAGCTCCCAAACACTGGCCGTGTCATAAGTGTAAACTCTGCGCCCGCTCACGAGCACGCGCACTCACTTTTAGACATTATAATCCCCACGCCACTCTCGCGCCTGGGATGTTTGACAGCAAATCACGCTCCATCCGATGGGACCGAGCTACTGAACGCTGTACAGTCGGCCAATACTGTTTACCAGCACCCGTGTTCGAGCACCAGCGGCGCGCACGCCGCTCCATCCTCTCTGATACAGGTTCCCCATCCCGCGCAGCGCGGCGATCTGAACCCAGAGACCATTCGACCCCTAGCTATGCATGCGGAAGCATGGGAAGCGATTCAGGGCGCGTCAGAATGGGTGCTGAATACTATAAAACACGGCTATTCGCTTCAATTCGCTCGTCGCCCTCCGCGCTTTACAGCACAGATGGAGACGAGAGTGAGTTCAGAAGCTGCGCACCTGCTTCAAGCAGAAATAGCGAAGCTGCTGCGCGAAGGGGCTATAGAACAGGTTCATCCTTCTCTGAGCGAGTCGGGCTTTTACAGCCGCTACTTCCTCGTACCCAAGAAGGACGGAGCGTTAAGACCTATTTTAGATCTGAGACATCTGAACAAAGCCCTCATGAGACGGCCGTTCAAAATGATCACAACCAGAAAAATCCTCGCGCAGATTCGCCCAGGAGACTGGTTTATCTCTCTCGATCTAAAAGACGCATACTTTCAGATCCAGATAACTCCCCGTCACAGGCCATTCTTGAGATTCGCCTTCAACGGTCGAGTATATCAGTACACAGTCCTGCCCTTCGGCCTGTCTTTGGCACCCCGTACATTTACGAAATGCATGGACACGGCCCTCGCTCCCCTGAGAAAACAGGGAATGCGAATACTGAATTATCTGGACGATTGGCTTATTCTAGCGCAGTCAGAGACGGAACTTGTGTCTCACAGAACAGCGCTTCTCAGCCATCTGGAGGAGCTGGGTCTCTCGGTCAACTGGACCAAGAGCTCGCTATCGCCCCGTCAGTCAATTTCCTTTCTTGGAATAGAACTGGACTCGGTGGCTATGACGGCCAGACTGTCGGAGCAGCGCGCGCGCCGCATCCGCCTCCTCGCCGCATCCCTCCAAATAGGCAGCCGGGTTCCGCTGAGGACATTCCAGCGTATCTTGGGGCATATGGCCTCAGCTGCAGCAACTCTCCAGCTGGGCTTACTGCGCATGCGCCCGCTTCAACGCTGGCTGAAAGCGCGCGTGCCCCACCGAGCCTGGGCGGCCGGCGGCTTGCGAGTCAGAGTGAATCAGGGCTGCATTTCAGCCCTGCAGCCCTGGCTGGCAGCCAAATGGTATCTCACAGGAGTGACTATGGGAGTGATTTCACACCGGAAAGTTGTCTCGACAGACGCTTCCAACCTAGGTTGGGGAGCGCTCTTCGAAGGCAGACCGGTCTATGGCCGCTGGTCAGACCAGGAGAATCTCCTACACATAAACTGTCTAGAGATGCTCGCGGTCGAGAAAGCGCTCAAACACTTCCTCCCATTCCTCCACGGTCACCATGTTCTAGTCCGCACGGACAATACATCGGTAGTGGCCTATGTGAATCGCCAGGGCGGTGTCAGATCAAAGACGCTCTGCACCCTGGCGGAACGCCTCCTCGTGTGGGCTCAGCACCCTCTGCGCTCGCTGAGAGCCGCGCATGTGCCTGGCCACCTGAACGAGGGCCCCGACAGACTGTCCAGGGACAACGTTCAAGTGGTCTCTACACCCCCAAACAGTCCAGTCACTGTGGCGCCGTTTCGAAAGTCAACCTTTTTGCGTCAAAAGACAACGCTCATTGCCCAGAGTTCTTCTCGAAGAACGAGGACGCGCTGGCTCAGACCTGGCCCAGTGGCCCGTTGTACGCTTTTCCCCCGGTCTCTCTGCTGCCTCAGGTCATCGAGAGAATCAGGGAAGCGCGCCACTCAGTGCTCCTCATAGCCCCATGCTGGGAGAACCAAGCTTGGTTCCCGGATCTAATACAGCTGGCAGACTCAGCCCCCTGGCCGATACCGGTGAAGAGAGACCTTCTCTCTCAAGCCCGCGGCTCGATATGGCATCCCCATCCAGAGCGCTGGTCTCTGCATGCGTGGAGCCTTAACGATTACACGCTGATCTGCCAGACGGGGTCATGAACACGATCATACAATCTAGAGCCTCCTCTACGAGGCGGATAACTGTGGATATGAAATACCTCACGCTTAAAACCGTTTTTCTGATAGCACTGTCTTCAGTAAAACGAGTGGGAGACCTTCACGCGTTATCTGTTAACGCCGCGTGCCTCGAGTTCGGACCTAATGACTCCAAAGTCATTCTCAGACAGAGGCATGGGTACGTTCCCAAAATTTTGGGCACTCCCTTCAGAGCACAGGTCATTTCCCTCTCAGCCCTGCCAACGCACGGCAGCGAGGCCGATAGTAATCTCCTCTGCCCGGTCAGGGCGTTGAGAAACTACATTTCACGGTCCGCCGCTTTCAGGCGCTCGGAACAGCTCTTTGTTTCGTTTGGTGGGCGCACCAAGGGTCTCGCCGCCTCGAAACACAGCCTGTCCAGATGGATAGTGGACGCTATTGCTGCTGCTTATGCGTCTAAAGACCTGCAGTGCCCATTGGGCATTCGAGCTCACTCCACCAGAGGCATGGCCTCGTCGTGGGCGTGGTCCAGCGGGATTCCCATTCATGACATTTGTGCAGCGGCAGGCTGGGCCTCCCCCTCCACATTTGTTAGGTTTTACAACCTGGATGTTCCCGCCTTGCAGGCGAAAGTGTTATCAGTCTAAGTCTCGCGTATGCCAGCCCACTATTTGTGCGCGGGCTACGTTGTGTGATTTAGCTCTACTGGTTGAGCTGCACTATGCAGGGAATTGTCAGTTCGGACCGGCCGTGCCGCTTCTAACTCCCTAGTGTGTGCTTATGTACGCCGCTAGCCCTCTTTGGGCCGCCCGGCTCTCTGCTATCACGTTCCCCGGGCTCTCCCTGGGACTCATTCAGTGGATGCTGGGCGCGCACGGCGTTGACAAGGGCGTTCCCGTAGCGTAGCAACTACGCAATACGAGAGAACCTCTCGTAAGAGAACGTTTCGGTTACTAACGTAACCTCTGTTCTCTCTAGAAGAGGGAACGAGTATTGCGTAGCCCGCCGTGCTCGCGCCACGAGCTCATTTCGCTTCATGCGACAGAAACCAGAGAAGCAGCCTCCGAGCCCTGTTTATATACGCTAAGCCACACCCCTTTTCGCGGGCTGTGACGCATTAAGCGCGCCAAGCGCGCTCATTGGTCGTGACGTCACGCCAAGGGCTCAGCGGTAGGCTGCTGCAGTTGCCGCAGGGCAGCCAATTTATTTATTTATTAATTTATTTGACAGGGACAGTGTAAATTAATTAGCATTTCTGCAAATGCACCAGAATTAGCCAAAAGGCTATTTTTCATCCGTTGTCCCTGGACAGATCTCAAAATTGTCTACCTAAAAAAACAATAAAAAGATTACAGTGAACAATACAAATATAAAAAGCAGTAGAATAAATATAACTCCTCACATCCTGTTGATAAATACAAGTTTACCAACATACAGACATTATGTTAATAAATAAAAAAAATAAAAAAAGAATTAATATTATACACATTAACACCACAGAGACACAAGTTGCAACAGGTTGGGTTGAGTGAAGATACATATTCTTATTAGTGCTGACATGTTTGATGTAATATGAGCCAGTTTTTTAGATGTTTTTTAAACAGAGTGTATGTGGTGAGTTCCCTGATGTTCTGAGGGAGAGAGTTCCACTCCTGCGCTGCTACGACTGAAAAGGCACTCTGACTAAAAGCACTTTTCCGTAGAGGAACAACACAGTCTCCTCGGGCCGACCCTCGTGTTACTCTCTGTGTGGTGTTTCTGATGTTTACAAACTGACTGAGTGGAGGAGAAGACAGACCATGGATGATTTTGTAAAACAGACAGAGGTTTGAATACTTAATGACATTTTCCCAACTTAAGAACTTATGCTTTTGTAAAATGGCACAGTGATGATACCTAAATGTTTTTTTATCCACAATTTTGATTGTCTGTTTATAAAGTGACTCTAAGGATTTTAGTGTAGTTTTATTTGCCTGTGACCAGGTTGTAAGACAGTAAGTGATATGAGACAGTACCATACTGTACATGAACATTTTAGCTGCCTGAAGTGACAAGTTTGATCTTATGAACCGGAAATTTGCAATATTAAATTTGACTCTGTTGCAGACCTTTTTTATCTGTGATTTAAAAGTTAGTTTAGAGTCTATTATGATGCCTAAGTATTTGAATTCTGACACAACTTTTATTTTTTCCCCTGTCACATAAATATCTGCCTGATTATTTGCAATGTTTGATTTAGAAAAGAACATTTAAACTGTTTTATTTACATTAAGTTTTAAGCAGGATTGATTTAGCCATTCAGAGACATGGGCCATAGACTGTGTGAGTTTTTCAGCAACTTGTTTTGTGTTTTTACCATGGGTATAAATGACTGTCGTCAGCGTACATCTGAATATGGACGTCTGGACAAACAGAAGGGAGGTCGTTTATATAAAGTGAGAATAGCAGTGGCCCCAAAATAGAGCCTTGAGGAACCCCCGTGGACATTGCGAGGGGCGGTGAGTGGTAATCACTGATCCTGACTGACTGTGAGCGATTTGATAGATATGACTCTATCCAATTTATTGCATCTGCAGAGAAATTAAATTGACTTAGTTTGATTAATAATATTTTATGGTTTACAGTGTCAAAAGCTTTTTTTAAATCGAGAAACACAGCTCCAACCACGCCACCTTTATCCAGTAAATGTTTGATATTTTCTATGAAAAAACAATTTGCAGTTTCCGTGGAGTGTTGAGTTCTGAAACCAAATTGCATTGAATGAAGAGAAAATGTAGTGGTATTCAAATGTGTTATTATTTGTTGGGAAATTAGTTTCTCTGCGACTTTTGACACTGTAGGTATGATGCTGATTGGTCTGTAATTGTCCACTGACAATGGATCTCCATTTTTGAGAATTGGAACAACAGCAGCTGACTTCCACACACTTGGAAATACTGCCTCAATAAAGGAGAGATTGACAATTTTGGTTACTGGTGTTAACAATGTAGAACTGAGTTCTTTCAGCATGCACACATCTATGCCAAATATGTCTCTAGTTCTGGAAGCTTTTAGTGTTTTTATTGTCTGTAAGACTTCAGATTCTGTGACTGTGCCTAGGTTGAAAATTGGCTCTGAGTTATTTATCGGACAAATATTTAGAGTGTTAGATGGTAAGCTTTGGGCAATAGTGGAGACAGATTCAATAAAAAAATTATTGAAGGCATCTGCAACTTTGTTTGTTGTTTGTATTATTTGTAATTTGTCCATTTATCTTAATTTCTAAAAATTGTTTCCTTTTAGTGTCTTGTCCTACAAGTTTTTTAAGTTGGTTCCAAATTGTTTTAGAATCCCCTTTTGCATTTTCTATTATAGTCAAAAAAAATCTGCTTTGGCCTTGCGTATAGCTTTAACAGTCTTATTCCTCAATGTTGTAAATAGATTTTTAGCACTAGCTGACTTAGTTTTAATTGCATTTTTTAGCGCACAATCCCTCTCTTTCATTAGTTTGAGTATGTCCGAGTTCATCCAGGGAAGTATGTTTTTATTGTGTTTGTGTTTAATTTTACAGCTAAAATCTTTAATTGTTCTCTCAATTGTCGCCACAAAAGATTCAGAGTCCATTTCACAATTTGTTCCCACCAATATGTGATCCCAGTCAATCTGCTGGATAGCACTATTAAATCCTTCCTGGCGTTTTTTTGGGATTCCAACAAACTCACGCTCTCTGACAGAGTAATTAAATCTCTTTTTTGAGAGCTTTCTGGCCACAAGGATCAAATTGTGATCAGAAAGACCAGCTAACATATTGTATGATTTAGATATTCTCTCAGGTCGGTTGGTAAATGCCAAATCAATCTGGGTGCTGCTTGATGTGGTGATTCTTGTGGGCCCTTTGATCATTTGGACTAGATCAAATTTGTCAGTTATTCTTTTAAGCTTTTTTCTACATGATGTGTCCTCCCAGTTTATGTTGATATCACCCAAAATAATGGTCTCTTTGTTTAAGTTAGATTCTTTCAGTAATGTTTCAAACTTTTCATAAAAAATGGCATCTGAAGAGGGGGGGCGATATACCACAATGATTGTGAAAGACATTTGTGGTGATAGTATAATATTTAAGCCCAAGCATTCTAGTTCATGATCATTCAGCTGTTGAATTTCCTGACACTGAATATTGTTTTTTATATATATCATAACACCACCACCTTTTGACCCTTCTCTGTCTCTCCTGAACATATTATAGCCAGGGATGTTAAGTGCTGCAGAGGGGGCATTATTATAGAGCCAGGTCTCAGTTAGACAAAGATAATCCAAATTTGAGTTAAGTAACAGGTGATTAACTTGATCTGTTTTTGACATGATGCTTCTTATATTTAAATGCCCACCCAGCAGACCTTTGGGTTTTGCTTTAGGGTCCCAAACTATTTTTGAGTTATTGACAGTTTGAAAGAACGCCCATTTCCGGTGTTTGGCTACCCCTGGATTGAGCCGCTTCCTGGTTACGGTTGTTACCATGGTGACGGAGCGGCCATTCAGTAAAGTTTGTTGTTGTTGTGTGTCCGAATCATGCCTCCCGCTCCCAAGCGAGGCCAAGGCTGTACCATGCTGTTGTCCCACGGACTCACTACTAAAGCTTCCGTCCGACACACCGACACAAACCCTCGGACCCGGAGTTTCCTCGTGCAGCGCCCCAACAAACCGCCCCGGTACCGCGCCATCCACACCATCACCCGCGCCTCCCCGAACAGACAGCTCGACCACAGTTGACGAGGGGAACAGATGAAGGAGAGGATCAAGATATTGTGCAGAGCAACACGGAGATGTACCTGAACGTACCTGCAAGGTATGAGTAGTGTGTTTGTCCTCTGCACGTTGGTTAGCCTCTCCTGGCATCTTGAAGTGATGCGGACCTGGGCACGGGTGGATGTCTCCGGATAACATCAAACATATGGCGATAATAAGTCCAGTTGTCAGCGGTGATTGAGTCGGTGTTGTTGATTTAGTCTTCTTGGTAAACTTATTGTAAAGTAGTGGGTAGACCAAAGTCACAGCCAGTGTATAGGTTCCATAGCCGGTGCTTGCTTTTGCCAAATCATTGTTTGTCCGTTTATATCCCAGATCTTCATGTTTTGACGGGTTATCATTTAAATTAAGCAGAGGAAAGATGTTACCAACCATCCGAACCGGATCAACATAAATAGGCTTTGAAATCTTTGTGAGCAAACAATAGACTAGGAGCACTGTGACAGCCCCTCTCCCACCTGCAGCCATCGTTGGTTCCTTTGTGTGAATTAACATCAATGGGCACGCTAGTAAGCTTGCCCTAGGTCTGCAGGCTGCCGCACTGCGTTGACAAGATTATAAAAATTAAGGATAATTTTTGGCTTCAGTATCTCGAGAAAGAAAGGCTTTCCCGTAGCGTAGCAACTACGCAATACTCGTTCCCTCTTCTAGAGAGAACAGAGGTTACGTTAGTAACCGAAACGTTTTCTTCTATCTTCTTCAGTTCAACAAACTACTGTCTGTTCACAGTTTTACATGCTGAACACGACTACAACAACAACTTCTTTGTTAAACAATTATCAGTTTCCCAATTTCTTACATGCATTTGTGGCTGTAATTTTTTCCCCATTTTACAGAAAAACTGGTGTAGCCTATAAAATTTTGTTCAAGCTTGCTTTGAGATGACCCCATATTGGCTGATTTCTATCTCTCCTGGATTTTCCTTCGACGCGCGTCTTACTAATCTGTTAAACGTCTTCAACAGATCCGACTTTTTAACCCAAAATCGGACAGGTTTTAGCAAATTTGCTTCCTGTAATTACGGTTTTACTCAAAATCTTTCCTTGAGCACTTTCTAGTGCTCAATTAATTCTGGTTCACTTAATTAATCAGGTGTGGCTCTTCCGTCCACTTGTACAGAGATTTTGAGTAAACCAGGTGTGGCTCTTCCGTCCATGTGGATCTTCCGTCCACTTACGAGCTAGTTTTCGGCATCCATCGAAAAACCTTCTCTGCCCGTACCAAAGAGATAGTTCCAGCCACTATGGTTCACTTGCAGTCATATCAGATTACACCACACAAAATAAAATAATTTAACTGTCTCTTACCCAAGATACTTTTACTGCCTCCTTTCTGAATCCAGTGGGTTCCTCCTGGCCCTGATAGCAGTTTTGGCTCTTCTCTCTCAATTCGGCGAGGTAAGACTAAAGCCTTTTGTGCTTTAGGGTGATCAGTCCGTCAATCCGCTTTCTCAGGGCCAGAAGAAACCTCATGGATCCCACTTCTGACACCAATTTGTTGAGGCAAAAACAAATAACTAACAAAACAGCATCAGGCATAAGAGACATCAAGATTCAAATTGTCCTTAAAAGATATTTATTCTTGCAAGAATGTTCCCAGTCCATCCACAGTCCAGCTGCAGGCGGAGTGAGACCCAGAGCAGAGGTTGACCAGCTTCTTTATAGTGTTCTATTCAAAGGCTATCTCTTACAGCCCCCACTAAACAAAAGAACAAAAGGGACCCCCCTTGAACCCTCCCCAGCCCGGGGGTCTTCTCACCTCTGAAGTCTCACACACACCTTCCAGCTGTATCAGCATCATAAAAGAAACTCAAAATACAGCCAAAGAACGCATGGCATTCATTTGCTAAATCATTGAAAATAAAATACAAAGAAAAGATAATTTTTTCCACAACAGTACATAATTAAGTAACTATTTAGAAAAATATTTCTATTTTAGTACTGACTACCTTTTTATTTTCTTAAGATTTTTTTAATTATATTTTTTCCTGAAATTTGTCAATTTTCTTGCAGAGAATATTTATCACTTTTGTGATTTCAAAAGGTATAGAACAATCTTCTGCAATGGAGGAAACAATTTTATTACTTTTTTTTAAAACATTTGTTCACTTCTCCATTTATTGCACTTTAACAATGTAAACAGATACATAGGAGGAATTCTTAATTTTGTGTATGAAACTCAGTGACAATGTATAAAGTGTCTTAAAAACAAAAATTTTGATCACTGTTACAAAACATTAAAACAGTATGACCTGACACTTCTAAAACTTGTAACTTTTTTTAAAGGAAATAGAAGTAAAACATTTTCAATACAATTTACAATACAATTGTCATTACACAAGCAAGAACAGGACATTTTTAAAATGAAAAATTGTTTCTTTCAGTTTCTAAGAAGTGCCCATGAAGAAAAAAAAATCAACTTCGGTCTGCTCAACACTTAACACTGCTCACATCTTAAATGTGAAAAATTTGTCATTGCTCAATCAGACAGTTGAGAGCACCCACTGACTTCCGTATAAGGAAAAAATATATACTATGGAAGCCAATGGCTACCATCAACTGTCTGATTACCAACATTCTTCTAAATATCTTCCTTTGTGTTATACAGAATAAAGAAACTCAAAGGTTTGGAACAACATGACAGTGAGTAGGTAATGACAACATTTTCATATTTTGGTTGAACTATATATTTAGCATTAACTAGGTATTTTTTTTAGAACATTTAGAATGCATTATCAAAAGGAACACAAAGACTGAACATTTTTAAAATGCATGAAAAATTATTTGAATTTAGTTTCATACACATTTACTGCTTTTCCAGAAATGCCTGTATAAGTGTATCTAAAGATTTCTGTGAAGAACTCATCTGTGACATGATTTCCTCATGCCGTCTCTGGGTAGCTTCCTCAGATGCCTGGATAAAATTCAGGAGTTTGTGGTGACCACTGCTCCTTTTCTTCCTACGACGACTGGCATAATTGATGGCTGAAGCCTCAGAAGATTGGGGTTCAGCTTCAGGAGATGGTGGCCTGCTACTGGAGGAGGACTGTTCTGGAGACACTTCAGTCTGCCAGGGAGAAGAGGGCCTTGAGGAATCTTTTCGGAGTGCCTCGGGTTTCTTTATTTGTACACCCATTGAATCGCCAATAACGGGAAAGTCAACATCATGATTAGTTCCAATTAATTCTTCCATCTCATTATAAAACTCAAATTTGATGACACCTCGTCCAGTGGATTTGTTGTTGTCTTTAATTTTTTAAAGGCATCCTCCAGGGTTGCACACTTTCTTGCAACCTTTGCCTGATAAAATTTTAAATTAAACTGCTCGGTCAGTTTCTGGGCTATCTCTGACCAGAACAGTTTCTTTTGTCCACGAGCCATCCGTACCCTAGCACCCAGCTCAGCCAGTAATTTTGGAAGCTCACCTTCAGTGCTGGTAAGATGTGCACGCATCAAGTCTATGAGGTACAGAGTTTGTTCTCGAGTGAAATTATGATGCGGGGGATAGGTGGACAAAGGTACTGAATTAGAAGGTACTGAAGTAGAAGGAGGAGTTGTAGTAGGAGATGTGGCGAGGCCAGAGGGTTCAGGGTCGGAGCAGGTAGTGAAGGATGGCAATGTGTTAGAGTGAAAAGCTGGGAAACTGCAGGAATCTGTGGAAACAACAGAAATGTACAAGATTCTTTGATGAATACAAAGTTCATAAAACCGCATACATTTTTTTTTTTTTTTTTTTATAAAGCATTTGTTAAATAGTCTTTAAATAATCTTTTTTACATTATAAATGTTGCCTGTTACATTTGATCAATGTAATAAAAGTATAATAGTATAATGAATAAAAGTAATCTCTTTTTTTAATCTGATTACAAATGTATGAATGGTATCATTGTAAGGATGCTGAAAATTAAGCTTTGCATCACAGGAATAAATTACACATTATTATACATTTACATAAAATATTAAAGTTTAAAACAACTGTTTTCTACTATCACAATATTACAGATTGTTCTTTATTTTTCAGAAATGTGTTTAGCAAATTAGTTTAAAAACAAATTATGTTTTCAAACTTTTCAGACTGACCAACCAATTCAGACTGTTTCTATGACCAATTTTAATAATTTTGACAAAACTGAATTTGTGAATGGATGTGTGTCACAGACAGAGAGAAACTGTGAACTGATGCAAATAGTCAATTAACGTTACCTGTGGAGATTATATTTAGTCGCATTGTCATTGCCTCGTCAAGGTAAATGAAAGGGGAACCCTCGGTTTGATACAGCACCTGGGTCAATGGTATTGTCATACCACGATCCCAGTACAACTGGTTATCATGAACAAATGCTAAACAGAGAGATAAAAAATGTTAAAACCATGTGCAATGAATGTCGCGAATCAAACTATTTCTCGTCTAAAGGTGCACAAATGTTAGGATTTTTTGTTGTAATTCATTAACTTGCTGCTAATAACAAGATTAATGATGATCATGATAAATGACAGTTTCTAGGATGAGTAAACATTGAATTCAATTAAAATTTACCGTCAACTACAGACGTTGCATCCATTGATTCCGCCATGTTTCTCACTGACACGCGCCCAACTCGTACAGATCGGGGCTTAAAGAAAATCCCGAGCTCCCCACTGGTATTTACGACATTGTGGTGGCGTTCATGTGCGTTCAACTCGTAAATACGATGTATACGAGATGACTTGAACGCACCATTACTCCATTCCTATAGAGGGAGTCTGTTGCAGGCTAACTTCCTGTGCTTAGTTTTCCACTAGGAAGTAGATAAAAGCAGTGTGCAGGGTGGATGAAATTTTTTTTTTTTTTTTTTGCCCGGTCAGCGTGCGTTAAGTGCGAGCTGAAAAGTTATTTATAGCAGAAGTTCATCTTCGCGTCAGGCGCAGCTTCTTAAAAGTTGGACGAGTAACTGGTCGGCGCATCGCCTTTGTTCTCAGTTAAGCAGGGACGCGGCGAGCCGGAGCAACGAGAGCTTTTCATTCATACGGGCGAATTGCTGTCGTAGCTGTAAACAGGAACGGTAAGCAGATGTTCCTTGTCTGTTGCGTGCAACCCAGAGACCTCGGTAAACGAGATCGTCCTTTAATAGAGCTATTCTCCTCGCTCTTAGCTTTCTGGGGATTAAGCCGGATGCCGAGGAGTCGAGTGGAGCACCAGTAATTAATACAACTAGAGCGGGGATCCTAGGTGCAAGGTAGTGATTCACTGGTGTAATTTTGTAATGATTTAATATATTAATGTGGGATGTACTGTGCCAATTGTTTGTTTCTTCCCTGCTTAAATGTGTTGCACTATTGCTGCGAGTAGAAATAGATTTTATATATTTATTCTGTGTGGTATGTTGTAAGTGAGATCTTATACTGTGTGAAACACTATGGTGTAAACCAGGGAAGGATAATACAGTTAGAAGGACACTGTATGTTTGTGATTTATTACAGAAACTGAGTGCTTCGGGGTGTAATTGCCGCTTTCCCCTATTATAAATGTGAGAACTGTATTGTACCTCCAAGGTGTATTGTACATTTTGTTTGTTTTGTTTGTTGTTTTCCTTGCTTTCCTGAAGGGGTGGTTTTTGATGAATGGTCTGGCAAACAATATTATAACATTGCGCCCCAGTTACCCAAAGCTAGCTTCTTGCGTAGATTTGGGGTGGTTTCACATGGATTATTCAGTTTGAGTTTGCCATGTACAGGGTTTCCATATTGGGGGTGCTATGTTAACTAAGATTGCGGTATTTGATTCACTGATAGTGAGGTTTTGCTGTTGGCCATTTGTGTGCCTATGGACAGTATTATTTGCCAACCTTCAATATTTTAACTATACCATTTGTGATAATAAATATTATTTTATATTATTTTTTGTATACCAGCCTTTGTCTTCCTTTGAATCCTTTAAGATACCTGTTAAAGGGAACTAGGTAATGCCGATAAAGAAAAGTTCCATAATGTTACATACTGATTCAAACTTCACAACCTAGGAAGCTCAGGAGTTGATTGAGACGCACCCTTAATCTAGACAACCAAAAATGAAAACTAAAATCCTTAAACTTGTAATCGAGACTCTTAATACAAAAGAGACAAACAACAAGGACTGGCAAACACGGCCCTAATTGTTATGTTATGAGTACATTAGTTTAAGAACTACATTACCCAGCATGCCACACGAGTGCGGGGCATGCGCGGAAGCGCGAATGTAGATGAGAGAACAGAGTTGTGCATATGCATGTTGTGAAGTAAAGATATTGAGATCTTCAATCACGTCTCGTCTGCTTATTATTAAGATTAAGCAAACAACACGTGGTGTCAGAAGTGGCCGTGAGCAGTTACGGAGAGAAGAATTGCCACGAGTGAGTCACGGAAAAGGGGAAAATAGGACGGAAAAGTTCCCGGTCGCGTGAGTGTAAAGGGTTAATAACGCAACATGCTAACCGAGTTTGCTACGGCGTGTGATGTCTACAAGTGGCAGTGAAAGTGAAGCCGGGGACGAGGGACAGATCGAACAAGTAGAAGAGGATTTTGTGCCCGAATCAGAGGATAACCAGCAACAGGAGAGAGCTGAGGAAGTCCTGGTACCCCGACATGCAGTAATGGAGAGGCTAAGTCCACCCACTTCCATGCAACTGACTGGTAATCTTGCTGATAATTGGAAGCGTTTTAAACAAAGATTTAATATATATTTAGCAGCAAGTGGAGCAGGGGGTGATGATGAAAAATTGAAAGCACACATCCTTTTGCATGTTATGGGAGAAGATGCTTTGGACATATATAATAGCTTTCAGCTGGATGAAGCTAATCTGACTTTAGCAGAGCTAATTGCAAAGTTTGAAGAGTACTTTGTGCCTAGTCAGAACGTGACATTTGAGAGGTACAAGTTTTTCACCCATGACCAAAAGCAAGGAGTAACTTTTGATCAGTACTTAGCAGAGCTTCACACACTAAGCAAAACATGTGAATTTGGCACCCTGAGAGATTCATTAGTGAGAGACAGGATCGTTTGTGGCACAGTGGACAATACACTCAGAGAAAGACTGCTCAGAGAGACTGGACTTACACTAGATAAGTGTGTCACAATGTGCAGAGCAGCAGAAACCACTCGAGCACAAGCAAAAGAGCTTCGGAGAGGTGAAACAACAGTGCATGCAATAAACAAAGAATGGAAGAAAAAGAAAACATTTACCAAACAAAAAGACCAAAAAGAGAAATCTGCAGAGTTCAAATGTGGTAAATGTGGAGGCAGCCACAAGCCAAAATCATGTCCTGCATTTGGAAAATCCTGTAACAACAGTGGGAAGAGCAATCACTATGCAAGATGTTGCAAATCAGCTTCTAAGCAGAAAGTCTACGCAGTTGATGAGGAAGAATAGGATGATGAGGAGTTCATTGTGGACGTGTTGCAGGCTCAGAAATGGATTGTGCCAATTGAGGTGAATGAGACATTAATACCATTCAAGTTAGATACAGGCGCCCATGTAAACCTTCTATCTTTTGAAGATTACAAAACATTGACTGTGAAAAGCAAAATTCATCCTATAAAAACAAAAGTGACAGGATACACTGGAGAACGCGTTCCTGTCAAAGGTGGATGCTTCGCAACCTTCAAACACAGAGGCCAGCAGATAAGAGCATTGCTACTGATTGTGGATACGAATGCACAACCAATCCTGGGACTCAAGGCGTGCACACAGCTCAATCTGGTAAAAAGAGTGTTTGTAGTGACATCATCAGATACTGCAAATGATCATGACTCACTCATGGAGGAGTATAAGGACTGTTTCGAAGGACTTGGATGTCTACCAGGGGAGCACAAAATACGTGTGGATAAAGGTGTGTCTCCTGTTGTGCATCCTTGTAGGAAAATCCCTTTTGCATTGCGTGGAAAACTGAAAGAGGAACTAGTGCGCATGGAAAAATTAGAGGTCATCAAGAAAATAGATGAGCCAACTGAATGGGTCAGCTCGCTGGTTGATCTGCAAAAGAAAACAGGTGCTCTGAGAACGTGCTTGGACCCAAGGCACTTAAACAGAGCAATTAAAAGAGAACACTTTAACATGGCTATGTTTGCAGGGGTAAATATTATTTCTTTATAGAGGGAAAGATGTTATGTTATGAGTACATGAGTTTAAGAACTACATTACCCAGCATGCCACACGAGTGCGGGGCATGCGTGGAAGCGCGAATGTAGATGAGAGAACAGAGTTGTGGATATGCATGTTGTGAAGTAAAGATATTGAAATCTTCAATCACGTCTCATCTAGGGTTGCCACCTGTCCCGGTTTTCCAGGGATTGTTCTCTTTTTTGAGCGACAGTCCCGGCAAATTAATATTCTTTCCCGGGACACGAATTGTCCCGGTTTTTTGTTAAAATGTACTTCTAAAGTAGAATTTCCTGGTTTCAAACCGTTTCCTTCTACTGTTAACGTTAGCCTACTGCAGAGCTGCCACGCGCAATTAACCCTTCTCACGCACAGAAAAATCGCAAAGCAAAGAGGACACGGAGACCGACAGACTAGACAGAGCGGGTTACTTATGATATAAAAAAAATCTCAGCTCTCAGATTCTGTCAATTTTATTACGAAATTCAAACAATAAACACCGTTTTGGCGTTTGTAAATGTGACGTGAAAGATCCCTAGCGGCACGTGAACTGATCACCTCTAGCTTATAGTAAATAAACACGAATGGACAATGTTGAAATAAAACGTACAACTTACCGAAATGTATATTCATCATACATAATATCGATCAATCAGTGTTTTTCAACCGCGGAAAGGGTCAATAAAACAGCTGGAGAACAATTGTCACATAACATTTACCTCAGGAAAGCCATTTGATGACCATAATAGGCTATAGCACGTTAGTTAGCTAGAAAAAAAGAGCTATAGAGAGTATTTTGCTAAACATGGGCTACTATATTACATATTTATTATATTTACTTATCATTAAATAAAGTTGTTATTACAATAAAAAAATGCATTATATTTAATTTGTTAAATAAACTTATTTTTAACCTTAAATAATTTTACCAGCTGATAAGGCTCTCTGTATGTTTACAGCATTAGGTGAGATTTTTTTCTTGAGAAAAATGAATGCCTATCTTCTAATATTTATCCAAATCAGTCAATTAAATCAAATCACAAGAATTGAACTGAATTGAAATCCTGAAATTTGTTTCAAGCAATAATAAAAAACGTATCTTACCAGAAATTGTACCATATAAACATTGTAACGTTGTCACTAAACCTAATACAATTCAGTTTAGTTACTAAAATGTTTTGACAATCACAAATTACACTTATTTGCAAGATTATTATTGTTTTTTAGAGTTAAAAATTTCAGTTAAATATAAAGGAAAAACAGCGCTGGAAAATCATGCAAAAACACCCCCCCCCCCCCCAACAACAACAGAAAAAAAAAATTGTCCCGGTTTTTCACAAATCAAAGGTGGCAACCAGTCTCATCTGCTTATTATTAAGATTAAGCAAACAACACACTAATCATCTGTGTGTAACATTTTTGAGACCTATTCCTGCTGTGTTTCTCTGCATGGCTTTAAAGGCCAGCTCTGGCCAGTTTATATACCCTTGTAAGCTTACAAGTCTCTCCTGACCTTGCTTTCCTCTCTTACGAGCCTAGCAGTTATTTGGATAAGGTGGGTGTTCACAGGATTGACTGAATTGACCTCCTTCCTTTCATGGTGGAAAACACACGGGCAGATCTTAAGTAGAATTTTTTTTTTTTTTTTTTTTTTTTTTTTTTTTGGAGCCTGGAGGTCCCTTCAGAGCCAGGTACACTCTCACTGGCCAGGTTACAGTCTCCTTGTTTACTCCATTTATCAGCATTATCAGCAGCGGCCATTTGAATAGTTTGAACTGATGCCAGATACAGTCTTAATCACAGAGCACAAATTAATGGTTTTCATTTAATTAGCTGAAATTTTCATAATAATGTCAAAAGAGATTAATTAAGAGGGTTAAATACAAAACAAAATCAATAATATAAATGCCACATTCAAAAATGCATTCAATCATTTGAACTGTTTCTCTGGGGTGTAACAAGGAATTCAAGGTAGTAATAAGATTTAGCAAATATGCATATTTAAAATGCCTTCATCTAAGAAAACAGTTCTACCAAAAAGACTCGGAGGCAAAATGACGTATCATAGCATAAATTTATTAACAGCCCAGCAAGTACTGTGTTATAAAGTTCTTTGGCGTAGGCCCCGTCCGTAGCTCGCAATCCAAGAGTAACAGAATCTGCATTTCCTGCCTGAAGACGAAGCCGACGCAGCCAACCCCCGGGGATGTATGGGAAGGGACCATCCTGGTGGTGGGGAGGATGGAGGTGAATGTTGGCATCAGCATCTGCGAACTCAGACGTGTGTAAGTACCGATCTTTTATACTTGGAGTATTAGAACACGATTGGTTAGATGAGAACTTAATAAATGACGTAACAATTGAGTCTTCCTGGCAGAACTTACGCTAAAGCTTTCATACCCAGATGAATGATCTTGCACTCAGAGGTACATCCAAATTGCCAAATCCATTGATTGTGCATCCAAAAAAATAATGAATTGCAATCGAATCAATTCCAATCATAATAAGAGACATTGCAACAGTTTAACTTGATTAAAATGCACAAGCATGATTTTGAGGAACACAACCTAAGCACAAAAAAAAAACAAAAAAAACATATACCCGACTACTACCATGTCGGGTATATGTACCATGTACCATAGTACCATGAATATCAGGTTTTGGAGCTGATTAGACAACCATTCTTATCACCAGATACCGTCGTCATCTACCACTTGTTCTCTTGAGAGTTATATTGATCATGTGCTGTGGCTAAGTGGTTCTTCCCTCATTGTTGGTGAGGTCGAAGAAGATGCCAGTTCCACTCAGTTGCTTTCTCTCCAGTCCACTTCAATCATCCTGGCACCAGAGGTTTTTCCAATCGCGCCAAAACACACCATAGAACTCTCCCAAGTCCTTAGCCATCTTCACTCCTCACACGAGCATGAGAGTCAAGAGTCCCTTCCTGCAATGAAGTCCGCATCAAAATGTCCTTTCCCAAGTCTAGGAAAGCTGTTTCAACTTGGCACTCCATGCAGCTTGCATACTATTCTCTTTTGGAAATAAAATAGTTCTGGTCTGTCGATTGTCAGAGATTATGAAAAGTGCCTTTAGTAATACCACCTGCAACCAACTAACAAGTAGCACATAGAAAACCATGATTTGCACCTCTGGCATAATTATTATTATTTTTTCTTTAATATGTCCCACATCAACTTCTTGTTTCAACAGTCAAGCCATTTCATGGTGTCTTATCTTTCATAGGCTAATCAGTTTTCTTGGATATTTCTAGTCTTTTTCCATCAGCCTGAAGCTAAACTGATAGAGGCTGTTAGCTTTGACCCAGTACCTTCTCCTCCTTCAGAAAAAAAGTATTTTTTCTCTTTTCTTATGGGACTTTACCTTAGCAGACCCACACCAAGCAGACATCTGACAGCTCTGATCCAGAATGAGAGCGAAACACCAAAGCTCCGCCCCTGGCTCAGGGAGAGAGTGTTTCTGCTGTATTACTGTGTGTATAGTTCTCCTCATCTGTCCTTTAGATTTATAAAGTGCAAGGGCTGTGCTGTTAGCTCTCGGCAGACTCCCCGACGTGTGTTTAAACTAGATCATATCAGAGAAGCAGACACCACTAGAATACCAATGGCTGTGGATGTAAAAGCCAAGACAAGGCATCAAAGGCACACTTGAATTTAGGCAGAGCTAAACATAAAACAGTACAAAAAAAATATCACTTTTTAGTTTTGTGGACTATCATTCACTGACATCTAAAAAAACGGTCAGAGTATGTGCGAGACTTCTGATTCATTAGCTGCTATGGCCGTCACAAGAATGGTTTGCTATAAAGCAGCATAACAACCTGTTTTTGTACAGTTAACTTGCACATTCAAGTTACAAATGGCTGTGGCCGCACTTACGTAAAATAAAAAATAAAAATACACAAAAAGATACATCAATATTAATCTAGATGTTTACATTTGTGAAGAAACCATGAGTAGTACTCGCAGCAATGGTTCTAGTGTGTTGTGGGTGGTTGTGAAGGCATTACTATATAGGTTCTAAGGTGTTCCTGGGTGGTTGCTTACTTGTTAAAGTTAAAAGACCCCATTCTTTAGTCTTTATGATATTCTGGTCAGACCATATGGATTGGGTCCCTCCTTCAATGTAAGTATATAGGATTTTTAGCCTGTTTTATCCTCTGCCAGTTGAAAATCATCTAGTCAAAGTTGAATTACTTAGCACACCTCTCCTTAACAAGCCACATTACTTGATGTACTGTGTCACTCATGTCCGTAGCCGATGCACCCAAAGCCAAATACCTTATACGGAAAGGCATGAACTTTGACTTTCAAATAAATAAATAAATAAATAATGAATAAATAAGAAGAAAATAAGAAAGAATATTGGTTAGACCATTAGACAAGCACAAGGATAAAATTATATTTAAGTCAATGATCATTCAAATCCTGCATTGTTTAATTTTCTTGTCCACATCTTAGAAATCTTAAGACGTGTTAGAATAGCATTAAACTAATATACTCAGGGAGGGACCGAGGAGAGCAAGCGGATCAGGAGAATGAGGCGGAGCCAGAAAACTGGGCATAAATCGGTAAAAATATGTAACACAGAACATTTCCTAAAAATGCATTCAGATACATTTGTACATCTCTACAGTTCTCTGGGGTAGCATGTATAATTGTTATTTTGACTTTTAGCTACATGTAGTCTTTTACACGTGCATTTATAATCCATCATGACCCTCTATGAAATCCTTGTGAAATATGCAAAAGCTGTGCTTAATCCTTGCATGGTTAATACTGTAATAATTAATTTAATTGCCCAAGTAGTTTTTAAGAGGTTGTGAAGACGTCAAGTCAAGTCAAGTCAAGTCATCTTCATTTATATAGCGCTTTTAACAATGTAGATTGTCTCAAAGCAGCTTTACAGAGATAAGCGTATAATTTAAGGTAACAGAGATTGTTTCGGCTTTGCAGCAGAGTTAAGTTATTTCCATCTAAAGTTAGTTTTAATTGATTTGGTTCCGTCGCAATGATCATTTGTTATTAAATTAGGGGCCGCTAAGACGACACCATTCTCTCTACACAGACTTTAAACGCGAACCTGTGAGAAACGCTGATGGCGTTCACATGCGCATTTAGAATGGGTTCTATAGTTATGTGCGTTTGAATATACGCAGGTTTGGAATTCCCTACAAGCCAAGCCTAAACAAAATACTTGTCTTTCCTTATAAATTTTGATAAGGAATTTTATTTTATTTGTTGCTTTGGGGTAGGACCGTGAGACGAATTTTCCCGACAACGCCTTATCTGTAGAGTGGTAGTGGGATCCTCCATAGGGAGAGACTAGTTGGCACTTCAGCACTGCGTTGTCATCGGTCCAGGTGAAGGTCCTTCGTCAGACCTGGATACGGCCTGGATCCGGCAGGCTGCAGGAAAAACCTTGGGATAAACACAGACACTAAAATTAGCGTAGATGCCATTCTTCTCATGATGTAACGAGTACATCAGGATTTTTGGGAAGTGTTCCCGGTTCCGGCTGACCTAATCTATGCAGCATAACATTAAATTATAGAAGTCTATAATGTATTATGTGAAAGCTAGGTCAAAGAGATGTGTCTTTAATCTGGCTTTGAACTGACAGAGTGTGTCTGCTTCCCGGACAATGGTAGGAAGACTGTTCCAGAGTTTTGGTGCTAAATAGGAAAAGGATCTACCGCCAGCAGTGGATTTTGATATTCTAGGTATAATCAACTGGCCGGAATTTTGAGATCGCAATAGACGTGACGGACTATAATGTGTTAAGAGCTCGCTCAAGTACTGCGTAGCTAAACCATTCAGTGCTTTGTAAGTAATCAGCAATATTTTAAAATTTATGCGATGTTTAATAGGGAGCCAATGCAGTTTTGACAGAACCGGGCTAATATGGTCATACTTCCTGGTTCTGCTAAGAACTCGAGCTGCTGCGTTTTGAACCAGCTGTAGTTTGTTTATTAAGCGTGCAGGGCAACCACCTAGTAGAGCATTACAATAATCTAGCCTTGAGGTCATGAACGCATGAACTAATTGTTCCGCATTTGTCAATGAGAGCATATGACGTAATTTAGATATATTTTTAAGATGGAAAAATGCAGTTTTACAGATACTAGACACGTGACTTTCAAATGAAAGATTGGTATCAAAGAGCACACCCAGGTTCCTAACCGACGACGAAGACTTAACAGAGCAGCCATCAAGTGTTAGACAGTATTCTAGGTTATTACGTGAGGAAGTTTTTTGTCCAATAATTAGAAACTCTGTTTTTTCAGAATTTAGAAGTAGGAAATTACAAGTCATCCAATTTTTTATATCCGCTATGCATTCCGTTAATTTTGTGAATTGATAAGTTTCGTTAGGTTTTGAAGAAATATAGAGCTGAGTATCATCGGCATAACAGTGAAAGCTAATGCCATGTTTCCTAATGATATCTCCTAAGGGTAGCATGTACAGAGTGAACAGCAGCGGTCCTAGTACTGAGCCTTGTGGTACGCCATACTGAACTTGTGATCGATGAGACATCTCATCATTTACTGCTACAAACTGATAACGGTCAGATAAGTATGATTTAAACCATGCTAGTGCATTTCCCGTAATGCCAACATAATGTTCTAATCTATTTAAAAGAACGTTGTGGTCGATGGTGTCAAATGCAGCGCTAAGATCGAGTAACACTAATAGAGAGATACAACCACGATCGGATGATAAGAGCAAATCATTTGTGACTCTAACGAGAGCTGTTTCGGTACTATGGTACGGTCTAAATCCGGACTGGAAATCCTCGCAGATATCATTTCTTTCAAGAAAGGAACACAGTTGTGAGGATACTGCCTTTTCTAATATCTTTGACAGAAAAGGTAGATTCGAGATTGGCCTGTAATTGACTAATTCTGAAGGATCAAGTTGCGTTTTTTTAACAAGCGGTTTAATCAAAGCCAGCTTAAAGTTTTTTGGTACGTATCCTAGAGACAAAGATGAATTAATGATATTAAGAAGAGGATCTATGACCTCTGGAAGTATTTCTTTCAGTAGCTTAGTCGGTATAGGGTCTAACATACATGTTGTAGATTTAGATGATTTAATGAGTTTAGTAAATTCTTCCTCTCCTATAGCAACGAATGAATCAAATTTTTCCTCAGGGAGACTACAATACACTGCCTGATGCGATACTGTAGTAGACGGTTGCATAGTTATAATTTTGTCCCTGATATTATCAATCTTATAAGTGAAGAAGTTCATAAAGTCATTACTGCTGTGTTGCTTGGAAACTTCGGTGCTTGAAGCTTTATTTTTCGTTAGTTTAGCCACCGTTTCAAATAAATACCTAGGATTATGTTTATTTTCTTCTAATAGGGTTGAAAAATAAGCAGATCTAGCAGCTTTTAAAGCCTCTCTGTAAGTAATTGAGCTCTCCTTCCATGAAATGCGAAATACCTCTAGTTTTGTTTTCTTCCAGTTGCGCTCCATTTTTCTGGCTGCTCTCTTAAGGGCCCGAGTGTGCTCGTTGTACCACGGCGTTGGACTATTTTCTTTAATCTTCTTTAAGCGCAACGGAGCAACTGTGTCTAAAGTGCTGGAAAAGAGAGAGTTAAACGTTTCTGTTGTAATATCTAGTTCTTCTAAGCTATCTGAGATGCTGAGATGATGAAACTGATTAGGAAGATTATTAATAAAGCAATCTTTAGTAGCAGAAGTGATAGGTCTCACATATTTGAAACACGGAGTCGGCTTTGCAGCCTTGGCTAAATGCAAATTACACGAGACTAGATAATGATCTGAGATGTCATCGCTCTGCTGCAGAATTTCAACGGCATCCACATCTATTCCGTGTGATAATATTAAATCTAGAGTATGATTACGACGATGAGTAGGTCCTGACACGTGTTGTCTAACTCCAATTGAATTTACAATGTCTTTAAATGCCAATCCCAATGCATCTTTTTCATTATCGATGTGTATATTAAAATCACCAACAATTAGTACTTTATCTGTAGTCAATATTAATTCTGATAGAAAGTCCGCAAATTCTTTGATAAAGTCTGTATGGTGCCCTGGTGGCCTGTATACAGTAGCCAGCACAAATCTCAAACGTGATTTATCGTTTACACTATATATTTTTACATTAAGCACCAATGCTTCAAAAGAATTATATTTAAAACTTGATTTCTTAGTGGTTTTGAAACTATTACTATAAATTACAGCAACACCACCCCCTTTGCGTTTCAGACGAGGCTCATGTTTATAACAGTAATCTTGTGGGGTTGATTCATTTAAAGTAATGTAATCGTTTGGTTTTAGCCAGGTTTCTGTCAAACACAGCACATCTAGGTTATTATCTGAAATCATATCGTTAACAACGAGTGCTTTTGAAGTAAGCGATCGAATATTCAGCAACCCAAGCTTTAGCATTTGCTCATCTGTATTATAGCTGTTTTTTATTTGTTGAACATCAATTAAATTTTTAACCTTAGTTGGGTTTAAACGTTTTTTGGATTTCCAAATTCGGGGAACAGACACAGTCTCTATATGATGATAGCTAGGTGAGAGAGGCTCTATGTGATGGGATTTATCTGACCTTGGTGACGCGAGGCCGCTAGCAGACAGTCGGTTAAGCCAGTCTGTCTGCTTCCTGACCTGAGCCCCAGATTGTCATGTTTGAGCTCTAAGACTATGAGCCATATTACTAGAGAGAAGAGCAGCACCATCCCAGGAGGGATGAATACCATCTCTTTTCAACAGGTCAGGTTTGCCCCAAAAACTTTTCCAATTGTCTATGAATTCTATATTATTAAGCGGACACCACTTCGACAGCCAACCGTTAAGCGAACATAATCTACTAACTATCTCATCACTCCTGCGAACAGGAAGGGGGCCAGAGCAAATTACAGTCCTTGACATCGTACTTGCAAGTTCACACACCTCTTTAATATTAATTTTGGTGATCTCCGACTGGCGGAGTCGAACATCATTAGTGCCGACATGAATAATGATCTTAGAGAATTTACGATTAGCATTAGCCAGCACTTTTAAATTTGCTTTGATGTCAGGCGCTCTGGCTCCCGGCAAACATGTGACTATGGTGGTTGGTGTCTCTATTTTCACGTTCCGTGTAATAGAATCGCCAATAACTAGGGCACAATCATTCTCAGTGGGTGTTTCACTGAGCGGGGCAAATCGATTTGTTATGGTAATCGGAACGGAAGAGTGGTTTTTAGATCCGCGACTAGAGCGATCCCTCACTGTCACCCATTTGCCCGGCTGCACGGGCTCTACTTCAGCCAGAACCGACTCATGTAAAGTGTGCACTATTCTATGCGCATCCAAAACATCTAAAGCACTAGCACTCTTACTATCCTCAATTAAAGTTTGGATGCGTGTTTCTAATTCTGAAATCTTCTCTGTCAACCTAACTGTCTCCTTACATTTATCGCATATAAATCCTATATTGTCGACAGAGAAGCCTATACTAAACATGTGACATGAAGTGCAAGTGACAATAACAGGACAAGACATTACTCACCGTGTTTGTTGAGTGATTCTTACTCACCTGAGCTTTTTATGAACTCAAAGGCGCGGACGCGCGAGAGAAAAATAAATAAATAAAATAGCTGAGCGCACGGGTGGCGCGTTAACAGGCTAGCGAATTACTAGCGTTTTGTGCTAGTAGTACTAATAACAAAAGCTAGCGATGTCAGGTTAATCTGAGATGTTGGGTAAAATGTAGTAGTATAAACAACTAGAAATGGTAGTAAAATGATGGTTCAAAACAAAGAAATATATGGCTAAGACGGAGCTTATCGCACCGAATCAAACAAACACACTCACAGCAGGCAGCGAGGCAGACAGGAGCAATCCAACAGCAGACAGGAGCAATCCAGGACGTCCACTGATGTCCTTTACACATCTAGTCAAGCAAAACAGAGAAAAAAATGGAATTATCTTTATGAAATACACGATTTGTATACAAAGTAAATATATTTACTTTATCTTGTTTAAATAAATTATAATCACAAAGTGCACAGTGTGGTTAAGTGATTGCAAAGCCACTGCATTTTAGTCATTATTTCAACCTGTTGTACCTGATGTATTCGTTGTTATTTTTTCATGGAATGTATGCATATACATGTAAAATAGAAATATATCCGGTCACCATTTATGTCTGAGTTGGATGTAATTGCCAAAACTGTGCTGCCAAGATCTCTGCCAAGATGTAGTAACAAAAGATCTTGCGATATTATAAAATCCCGCGATAGGATAGATTATCTCGCGAGATGTTAACGCGTTCTCCCCATAGACTCCTGAACATTGAACAACCACAAGGAGAGGAGGAATTGAGGAGGGAGTTGTATCGATATTATTAAAAATCTACTGTTGGGTAAGTACATTTTGTATTATTAGATTAACGTGCTTGAGTTTTACTTGTTTGACATGAATGAACCGAAAGAAATGATGCCCACATTGTCAACTGAAATTTACTGAGTTTGGCTAAAATTAGCAAGTAGGCTAAAAGTTACTTTGAACTTATACAACGGTATACCATAGTATAAAGTATGTTTAATGATACAGTCAAAGTTATTACTGTAACTTATTAATGCAGCCTTTTGAGAGTTTCTTTCAGAAAGTAAATGTTTATCCTTTTAAACTTTATTATCTATTCAGGGGACATCACAGCCCACCTGTCTTTATCAGAAATGTCCTGTTCACTTTCTCACAGTTACACACCTAGTTAAAGGGACACTCCACCCATTTGCACTAAGCTTTGCATTGTTAGAAACCCAGTCATACTATTGAATGGTCGTGCAACACTCTCTCATTTTCCCCTGAGATGGGAGAAATCCGTTATTTACCTCTTACACTTCCTCCCACAATGACGCAAAAATCTTTTTTGCTGTGGAGACAGATGTACAGTTATGACAATAGCGGAGGAGAGTACTCAATATGATATAGAAGAAGATGATTTCGGAAGTCTGATGCTTGAATCAGGTGTTTGTGGCTACCTTTACAAGCCGCATTATAGCGAAGAGCAGCCGAGGCAGAAGACCTGCCTGCCGCGGACGAGGAGCCCGGACTGGCTCGAGTTAGGGCGGACTGGTGGCGCCGGTAATCTCACTATGCAACTCATAGACTGTAAGATGCAACTACGAACATAGAGATAGAGTCCGTCTTCGGCAAAGAATTTCAACGATGACAATTTCTCCTGGACGAAATCTCTGAATCAGACGAGGATACGGACATTTGTGTTGTGAACTATCCTAGTTTCGCACCGCATATGTTCTGACTGAACATCCAGGTACCATGCAATAATTCACCTTTTCGAAAGAAATACAAACGAGGAGTAATGCACTAATGAGTTTGCCAACTAACTAGACATTTTGTGTGAAATGAATTTCGAGCTCTGGTGGTAGCTAGCCTTGTAGACGGAAGAGTGATTTCTCTTATAGGCAGATATGCGCTGTTCTGGATTAGTGGGAGTGGCTTGCGGAGCTGTGCAATGTGGTGCATTGTGGGAGTTGTTGTCTTTCATACAAATGCGTCCTGAAGTTATTTTTTGTCTTTCCTCGGTCACGAAGGCACCAAATTCATAATTTATTTTACATTTCGACTACATATATGACCCACTTTCAATAAAAAACAATGTTCCTATGGGTGGAATGACCCTTTAAGGGTCTTTCTCAAGGGCACCACAGTGGTATTGAAGAGGCAGGGGACAAATGCTGTTCCCCCCACCCCCCAACTGATCTAACACCAATTTAAAGCAGAACATCTTTTATACAATAAAATAAAATGTAATGCATGTTGATTACCTTTTTTTAATGTTTCATTCATGATTCATTCGTTTTTTTACATTTAGCTGTAGACTATAAAAATATTTTGAAAATAAGTGCATGTCATTTACCTCAAATCTTTTATTTTATTTATTTTAAAATTGATGCAGCAATGGCAGGACACCTGAAACACGCTCCAGGAAGAGCTGGGGGTGGTGGATACAAAAAATGAGCCAAACAATGTGTTTAAAGGTGAACTAAGTAACTTTTTTATCTTAACCGAACAGCTTCTGAGTCATTGGAATGGTTATATGACTGTTTTCGGGTTGAATGGTGGTCTTCTCGCACCCCTCGAGCACCTGTGAGACGAAAAACCACCCTTGCAACTTCGGGGCGGCGGGCCGCCGGCCGCAGCATCAGGAAGTATCACGTGATATCAGGTCTCGCGATGTAACAAACTGCTTAACGGCACCGCACACATATACTATCTAAACATTTATATGCTAGCCTTCTGTGTATTATATATACCTCAGTGGACATGGCTCCGTGCGTTCGCCGGGTTCTTTGAAAACAAATGCACATGACCAGCAGGAGAAGATGGGACTGGCCAACGAGTTTTGATGACAGTGTTGTCAAATATCTATTCCGAAGCTGTAGGGTGAGCTCTGTTTGAACAGAGCTCTGTGAGCTCTGTTCAAACCTGTATACCTTTCTATGTTATGTTAAACACAAAGATGTTTGGAAGAATGTTTGTAACCAAGTAGATGTCGCTTCCCATTAACTACCATAATAACTTTTTCTCCAATAATGGTAGTCAATAGTTGCTCTGTTTGCTTGGTTACAAACATTCTTCAAAATATCTTCTTTTGTGTTCAGCAGAAGAAAGAAACTCATACAGGCTTGGAACATGAGGGTGAGTAAATGAAAGAATTTTTATTTTTGGGTGAACTATCCCTTTATATAATAATTCAGTATTTTGTAATTGGTATTTTAGTTTGGTTAACAAATGTTAAACATTGAAAAAAATAAAGAGAAATTTTGGCTGTTCAAGATCAATAAAATGTTATGCTAAATCAGAACATGCTTCTTTTTTGCTTATGTCCACAAATAATGTGTTCTTGTTTGTGATGTACACGTGATTAAAACATTTTATTGACGTTCAGTTCTGACTGGACCAATTTTGGACCTTTTTAGAACCTTTGTCAAGATGTGTAAACCTCAAGACTTGATTGCCTTTCACGATGTTACACAATAGGTGTGTGATTATTTTATATGTAGGCTTATATATACACTTAAATGATGCAGCAACACATTTAAACACACAAATGACGACGTATTTAGACGTCCAGGGACACGCAGAAGAGACATGGAATTCACGGTCAGATGACATCGAAGACATCCGTTCAACTTTCATTTTGGAACTATTTTTCAACAATGACAGGACGTGTCGAACGGACATCTTTTCAACGGTCATTAAATGTCCAAATGTTTGCTGGGAAGTCCTTCTCCACCTCACCCATGGTAAAAGAGGAACCACTCATAACGAGCACCAGCTCAACAAAATGAATAAATCTTCCACGAGGATCATCAACTGAAAACAGAATCTGACTCATTAAATGTTCATTCAGTCTTGTATAAAAAAAAGGTAAGACTTTATTTCGATTGTCCACTTTTGACATTCTACTAACTATAAGTACCTTTACATGCCTACTACCAGTCAGAGTTAGTTGACTGTCTTCTTAATATCTGCTTACACTTTATTTTGATTCTCCCCAACAGACATTCTATAAACTAATTCTGTAATTCTGCAACTACATGTCAACAAACTCAATGGAAACTGCAATGGAAAACGGAGCGAAAAGCGAGCTGAGCCGAGGCGAGTCGAGTCGAGTCGAGTTGAGCTGGTACTGGTAATGGAAAAGCGCCATTAGAACCTCGCCGGAGGTGGTACGAAAAAAAGTACCTGGAAGCAGGTACAGGTACAACTTTTACACAGTGGAAAACCGAGTCGAGTCGAGGCGAGCTGAGGCGAGCTGGTACTATGTAGTGGAAAAGCGCCATAATACTCTTATGAGAGTTAGATGGCATGTACTGTAGTTGCAAAGTTTATTATAGTTAGTAGAATGTCTAAAGTGGACAACTGAAATAAAGTGTAACCAAAAATGTAATAAAAATAAAAAATCTTGTGTCTGATGAACGAGGTCCAAAAACTCACTGATGTGGTCCTCAAGGGAGCGATCATCCTGGGTGAGGTGGAGACAGGCTGCCAGATCCATTTTTGGTCCAGTATTCTGTCATGACAGAGTCAGGCAAGGAAAAAGGAGATGCAGATGTCACCGCTAGGGCCGAGGACAACCACCACTCCGGAGGAGCTACACCACCTGTTGGACAGAGGACCAGGACCTTCCAATGAAGAGCAGCAGACAACTGTAGGTGGTGGGCAGGACACAAGGGACTACAGGTAGGTAGCGGCAGACAGTGGGCTTTCTCTTTTCACAGGACAGCATCAGATAACTGAGTGTCACCTTTCTTTCACAGGGCAGCAGCAGGCGGAATGCAGCGACGGATAACAGGATCTCTCTGTTCCCAGAACAGCAATGGTGAGTACAGAATCCAGCAGTTAATAACTGAGTCTTCTCTTACCACAGGACAGCAATGGCAGAATGCAGATCTTCACAACGACACACAGAGCTGAACTTCTCCTTTCTTTACCACAGCGGCATGAACTGGGACACCTGTACCAAGCTTTACCCAGAGCAGTTCAAATTATTTCCTGACGCCCCACTGGGCTAGACGATCCCCGACAAAGATTTCAGAGTGCTGGTAGCGTTTTAATTCTCCCATACTCGTGCATGCATCAAACCACTGTAAATCTTCACACGTGCTCACTTCAATCTTCAGACACTGCAATGACACACCACTTCACAGTGAAAAGTATACCTTCACTCCATCTCGTCGGGGCCGGCCAGTCCACAAGAGGTTATTTCTCTCACAGTTGCAGTTCGCGTACTTAACTTCTCTCCCGATGACAACCTGTATATCCAGCAATGCTTTCGCTCGTTCCGTTCTCCCAGTCCTACTGGCCAGTCTCTTGTCCGTTCTCGATCTCAATCGTGCCTCGCATTTCCCAGCACTGGGCCACCGTCTCCTAATCATGATTCACATTTTGGCCGTGTCCGCTCTGCCTGCCTCCCCCTCCTCCGTCTTCTCGTGCAGCTTCAAGCCGCCACTTTTAAATCCCCCGTTGGAGACACGCGCTCCAATAGCTGCTTGATTAGCCGCTGCAGCTGCCGCTTGTCAACGCGGTCGGCCTGAACCGGCCTAGTGTCGCACCGGAAGTCTTCCCCCGGGCAATTCGTTCCGCTCTCATAGTTCCCTCTTTTTCACCCGGTGACACAGATCTAATAGGCTCTATGCACGAACGCTGCTGACATATTTCCAGTAGGATCTCAGCCGGCGTCTTTACTTCCACATAGCGCATTCTATAGGACAATTCACTTTAATAAAATTCATTTTCTCAGAAACGGAGACAACGATTTTAGAAACTGATTCGCTAGTCGGATTTCGCGTGATATGAGAGAATACTCACCCTCAAAGTTGTCGATGTAGCTCGAAATTTTTAATTTAAAGAACTTCTCTTTCTTACTCATATGTGTGACAGTTAACTGCCTCACAATATTGTTAACATCATTCACGTTAACCGCTGGAAGTTCTTGTAAACAGAGAGTGTAATTTGCCATTATCTCCACCTAATGCAAAAACGGCTTCTGACGCAGCACCGGATGTAACTGGGCGGGCTGAGACAAAACGCGGAAGCGATCGTGCATAGAGCCTATTGCAGCTTAACTTTTGCTTACAAAAATAACAGTGATGGTAACAAAAAAAAAGGAACACAGAAGGAGAATGCAACTGCTTTACACGCAAACATAAAGGCAATAGTGGAAACTGAACTGAGGGCAATAAATACACAAGATAATGAGGAACTAAACAAGACACAAGTGATAATGATGTGAAATCATGGTAACAAACTAGCAATGGGAACATAAGTAACAGGAAAACAAGAACATACAAACTAAGAGTCCAAGGAACAAAAACTGAAACCAAAACCAAATGTGACTTATACAACATCATAGATGTTTTGTTGTTTTTGCTGTTGTTTTTCATTTTTTGAAATGTCTGTTACTGTTTTAAATCTTCCGAGCTATAGGATACCATGTTTCTGTGTCTCAAGCTCAGGCCCCCACTCCCCACCACTTGTATGCAACATTTATTTTACATACATTAGGTTTATTTTACAAAGTGTTTAATAAAAAAGACATTGTAAGTTTGCTTAATGGTAACAACTATAATGTAAAAAGGGGCTATTCATGTATTTTTTTTAAGTACAAAAATGTACAAAATTAATGTTAAAATTATTAGAAATAATATTTTTTAAGAATTATGCAAGGCACATCTGTTAAATTGAAACCTTGATGGGGAAAAAATGCTTTTTAAATAGGCTTTTCGTGTGGTTTTGAAGTGAAGATGTTAGCTGTATAAGTTTATCAGGTTGATAATGAGGCAACATTATTGGCTAAGGAGCCTTACCTGTTTCTTCAGTTTAAGTAGTCTTCCCATTGGGTGCAGCTTTACTGGAAAACGTACTCGGTTACTAATGTAACCTCGGTTCTCTCTAGAAGAGGGAACGAGTATTGCGTAAGGTTAGCTTACTCATCGGGAAAGTCTTCTTTCTTCGAGATCTGAAGCCAAAAAATTATCCTTAATTTTGTATACATTGTCAACGCAGTGCAGCAGCCGACAGACCTAGGCAGGCTGTATAAGCGTGCTCATTGGCTGCTCGGCGGCAACTGCTTAAGCCTATCGGTGAGCGCTCTGAACGCGGCAACCAATGAGGGCGCTTCGCGCCCTCCACACAGACAGACAGACAGACAGGACTTCCTGTTTCGAATGCGCATGCGTCGCGTCTGAGCGCGTTGTTGTCTTTGGAGCTCCATCGATTGATTTATAATTCTTGATTTCTCTTTAAACTCACTTACAACGAACATTTTCTACTTTTCCTCACCTCATAGTTATAACGCGGATTGTTGAGCAGACGCGTCTCAAGCCTTGTGATCCAACGCTGGATACTCTTATAGGTTACGTCCGTGGATCACGGCTGAACGCGTCTTCTCCGCACTCATTTAAGTTACAAACAAACATTTTTTCGCCTATCGTGCGTCTACTCTACACCCGTACCACTGAAAAGACGGATTATATCCAAGACTTAAGCCATAAATTAGTATTAATATTGATAGCACCACTGGTAGCGTCGTTGCTAACTTAACTTACTGTCCATCTGTTAAAATGGCGAATATATCAAATGTAAGTAGTCTACCTTTTGGTGCAGGTGAGGACACATTTGAGCTGCACGCGGTGCAGTCTGAGCTGGAAGCTGTTGAGAAACAGATCCACGACCTTTTAGTAAGAAAAGCCGAGCTGATAGACCGGCGTTTGGCTCTCGAAACATCACGTGCCGAGGCACACAAATCAGAGATTAATGTTACTAACCCGCTGACTCCGACCTCGTCTACTCCATGCGTTCCTCAACATCGGTCCCGAACGTCGAGGTCGCGATCAGCCATGGTCTCGTTCACTCCGGCTCCAACATGCCATCACGAAGCCTGGATTTTTCCGCAGCGGAAGTCGCGAGTCAGGTCTAGACCAAGAAAACTCTCTCCGACCCTCCCGGTTTTCGAGATATCCACACAAAACCGCTTCTCCCCTCTTCGCGAAACAGAACGCGATGCTGTGATCATCGGCGATTCCATCGTTCGACATGTACACGTTACGTTAAATAAAAGTAAGGTGCATAGTCACTGCTTTCCTGGTGCTCGTGTTTCTGAAATCGCTGCTCACGTTCCCGAGATTCTGAACGAGCGCGTCGGAACCGTTGTCCTGCACGCGGGAGGGGCCGACATCAGACTGCGCCAAACGGAGGTTTTGAAGAAAGACTTCAGGAATCTGATCGATACGGTACGCAGCACATCGCCTGATATAACGATTATTGTGTCAGGACCGCTTCCCACGTATCGACTAGGTCATGAAAAGTTTAGTAGATTATTTGCGCTTAATGAATGGTTAATGTCATGGTGCAATGAGCAGAAACTTCTCTTTGTAAATAATTGGAATCTGTTTTGGGAGCGTCCTAGGCTTTACCGTGCTGATGGCTTACACCCAAGCAGATTCGGATCGGATCTTCTGTCAGATAACATCTCCAAAATGTTAAATACCTTTTGACTAGTAAACAAAAGTCCAAATCATAGTCTCTGCTGCACCAATTTAACTGATATAAATAGTGTAGAACATTGCATAGAAACTGTGTCTATTCCTCGTTTAGTGAGATCAAATCATAAATCTACTGCAGGATCTAGAAAAAATCTAATTGTTATTAAACCAGAAAATGTTGCTATTGGTAATCAAAAACAATTTTTAAAGCTAGGTCTTCTAAACATTAGATCACTCACACCTAAGGCAGTTATTGTAAATGAAATAGTCACAGATAATAGCTTCGATGTACTTTGCCTTACTGAAACCTGGCTTAAACCAAATGATTATTTTGGTTTAAATGAGTCTACTCCAGCAGGATACTCCTATAAGCACGAGCCCCGTCTGAATGGTCGTGGCGGCGGTGTTGCAACAATCTATAGAGATTTTCTCAATGTTACTCAGAAAACGGGTTATAAGTTTATTTCATTTGAAGTACTTGTACTAAATGTTACGCTCTTAGATGTTCGAAAAACATCCCTATTATCTCTAGCCTTGGCTACCGTATATAGACCGCCTGGGCCTTACGCTGATTTCCTAAAAGAGTTTGCAGATTTTCTCTCAGACCTATTAGTTAACTTCGATAAAGCATTAATTGTTGGAGACTTTAATATCCATGTAGATAATCAAAATGATGCGTTAGGGGCTGCGTTTACAGATTTATTAAACTCCTTTGGGGTCAAGCAAAACATTACCGGACCGACTCATCGATTTAATCATACACTCGATTTAATTATATCACATGGAACCGATCCAACCGATATAGATATCATTCCACAAAGTGACGATGTCACTGACCATTACATGGTAACTTGCATATTACGTACTCCTGTAATATATCATGCTGCGCCGCGTTATCGATTAGGCAGAACAATCCTTCCATCCACCATAGATAATTTTTCAAACAGCTTATCGGATCTGTCTCAGCTGCTCAGTGAACCCAAACAAACAGATGAACTTGAGGAATTAACTAGCACTATGAGCACCATTCTCTCTGGATCATTGGATATTGTTGCGCCCATTAGATTAAAAAAGGTCAGAGAGAAAAGTAAAGCACCATGGTACAACAGTACTACGCGTGTTCTAAAGAGAGAAACCCGTAATTTAGAGCGTAAATGGAAACAAACCAACTTAGAGGTCTTTAGAATCGCATGGAAAGACAGTATGTCACGTTATAAAAAGGCCCTAAAAGCGGCCAGGGCTGAGCATCTACGCAAACTAATAGAAAACAACCATAACAATCCTAAGTTCTTATTTAACACCGTGGCGAGACTAACAAATAAACAGATGTCTCCTGAACAAAGTATTCCATTACAGTTTAGTAGTAATGATTTCATGAAGTTCTTCACTGAGAAAATAGAAAACATCAGAACCACAATTGTAAACGTTCAATCCTCAATCGCGCCTTATAATTCAGCCTCAATTATCACGCCGCAAGAACAATTACAGTGCTTTTCAACTATAGAACAAAAAGAGTTAAATAAATTTATCATTTCCTCTAAAACAACAACATGTTTATTAGATCCCATACCAACTAAACTATTGAAAGAAGTGTTACCTGTAGTGGAAGAGCCTCTCCTCAATATTATTAACTCGTCTTTATCTTTAGGTTATGTTCCAAAAACATTTAAACTGGCAGTTATAAAACCTCTCATTAAGAAACCACAATTAGATCCGAATAATCTAGTAAATTATAGACCCATTTCAAATCTTCCTTTTATGTCTAAAATACTAGAAAAAGTTGTGTCCGCTCAACTGGGCTCTTTCTTACAAGGAAATGACACCTATGAAAAGTTTCAGTCTGGATTCAGGCCGCATCATAGCACTGAAACTGCGCTCGTTAAAATCACAAATGATTTACTTTTAGCTTCTGACCAAGGCTGTATCTCAATATTAGTTTTACTTGATCTTAGTGCTGCGTTCGATACTATAGATCATACAATACTCTTAGATCGACTACAAAATTATACTGGTGTTCAAGGACAAGCATTAAGCTGGTTTAGATCGTATTTATCTGACCGCTACCATTTTGTTTATTTAAATGGAGAAAAATCTATCATAACTCCAGTAAACTATGGAGTGCCGCAGGGATCTGTGTTAGGCCCTCTATTATTCTCAATATATATGCTACCACTTGGAAATATTATAAGGAAACATGGAATTAGTTTCCATTGTTATGCTGATGACACTCAAATCTATATTTCATCACGGCCAGATGAAAACACTAAATTATCCAAATTGACAGAGTGTGTTAAAGATATAAAAGATTGGATGACGCATAATTTTCTTTTATTAAATCCAGACAAGACAGAGGTACTACTTATCGGTTCAAAAAACCACCCACAAAACCTCTCACAATACAACTTTAACATAGTAGGATGTCCTGTTACTTCATCCTCTACAGCAGGGATCAGCAACTCCGGTCCTGGAGGGCCACTGTCCTGCAGAGTTTAGCTCCAACCCTAATTAAACACACCTGAACAAGGCAAACAGTGTTTTCAGGATTACTAGATAGATACAGGCAGGTGAGTTTTTATCAGGGCTGAAGCTAAACTCTGCAGGACAGTGGCCCTCCAGGACCGGAGTTGCTGATCCCTGCTCTACAGTAAAAGACCTGGGTGTTATATTAGACTGCAACCTGTCTTTTGAAAATCATATTTCATATGTTACAAGAACAGCCTTTTTCCACCTTAGAAACATTGCTAAGCTACGTAATATGCTATCAGTTTCTGACGCAGAAAAGTTAGTTCATGCATTCATGACCTCGAGACTAGATTACTGTAATGCGTTATTAGCCGGTTGTCCTGCATCCTTAATAAACAAGCTACAGTTAGTCCAAAATGCCGCCGCTAGAGTTCTAACTAGATCAAGAAAATATGATCATATAACACCGATTTTATCATCCCTACATTGGTTACCTATAAAGTCCCGTATTAATTACAAGGTATTGCTACTGACTTATAAAGCCCTAAACGGCTTAGCTCCAGTCTATTTAACCGATCTTCTATCGCCCTATAATCCATCGCGCTCTTTAAGGTCACTAAATTCGAGGCTTTTGGTCATACCTAGGATATCTAGGTCCACCAAAGGAGGGAGAGCATTTTCACATTTAGCACCAAAACTCTGGAATAGTCTTCCGGATACTGTTCGTTGCTCAGACTCGCTCTCCCAGTTTAAAACTAGATTAAAGACGCATCTCTTCAGCCAGGCATTCATATAATACTTTTAATCCTACAGTTAAATCCGACCTCTAGTTCATAAACGCCAGAGGAGAACTGGCCCCCGACTGAGCCCGGGTTCTCCCAAGGTTTTTTTTTTCTCCATTAGGTCACCTGATGGAGTTTTTCGGTTCCTTGCCACTGTTGCCTTTGGCTTGCTCAGTTGGGGATATTTGGGGATATTTAATTAAATTAATCAATCAACGATACTATTGATCAGCATTACCGAACGTAGACGTTCCACTAGAAACAAACATTGATGTATTGTTCTAATTTATTACTGTGAAGCTGCTTTGATACAACCTGTGTTGTGAAAAGCGCTATATAAATAAACTTGACTTGACTTGACTTGACCCTTCTAACCGTCAGAATGGGTGTGGCCAGCGTGTATATATTCAGCGCTCATAGGCTAAAATTCTGGTTTTCGCAGTCTGAAGCGCAAAAGCTCGTGGCGCGACACGGCAGGTTACACAATACTCGTTCCCTCTTCTAGAGAGAACCGAGGTTACATTAGTAACCGAGTACGTTCTCTTACGAGAGGTCTCTCGTATTGCCTAAGGTTAGCTTACGCATCGGGAACCCTTTGTCAACGCCGTGTGCGCCGAGCATCCAGCCCATGAATCCCAGGGAAACCGGGGAAAACACTCTGCTGGGAAATGTGGCCGGTCGGAGAGACGGGCCAGCGCAGTACAGGCACTTCATGCAGCATATGAAATAGAGCGGCGCGGCCGGTCTATAAACATATAACAGTACAAATAGTAGGGCCGGCAGAGCGAACCCATACAGTACATAAGCATTCATAAGGGTAGGAGAAAAACGACATAGTCGGTCTCACATGAAGGGAAAAATTCCCGCGCGACAGAGAATAATACGGGCGGCCAGCAGCGCGGGCCAGCACCGACAACAGCGTGTAACGGGAAATAGGAAACAGAGCGGATCAGCCGGTCTGAGTCAAACACTTCACCCTGAGTATAGTACCAGAATAGCGCCAGCATATGAACGTAGTCTGCACACGAGAAATGGGCAGAGCATACATGTCACTTATGCTGACAGTATTTTTGCCTGTAGGGCAGGAACTTCCAGGTTAAAAAACCTCACGAATGTTGATAGGCCCAGCCCGCCGCCATACAAATACCGTGATTAGAAATTCCGCTGGACCAGGCCCACGACGAGGCCATGCCTCTAGTGGAGTGGGCTCTGAAGCCCAGAGGGCACTGCAGGTGTCTGGAGGCATAAGCTGCTGCTATCGCGTCCACTATCCACCTGGACAAGCTCTGTTTCGAGGCGGCAAGACCCTTGGTGCGTCCGCCGAAGGAAACAAGAGCTGCTCTGAACGTCTGAAAGCGGCGGAGCGCGTGATGTAAACTCTCAGCGCCCGGACAGGGCATAGGAGGTTATCACTGTCCCCACTGTCGGATGCTGGCAGAGCCGAGAGGGACATAACTTGTGCCCTAAACGGGGTTCCAATCGCTTTGGGGATGTAACCGTGTCTCGGTCTGAGAATGACTTTCGAGTCATTCGGCCCGAACTCAAGACATGCAGGGCTAACAGATAGCGCGTGCAAATCACCCACTCGTTTGACTGAAGACAGAGCTATCAGAAAAACGGTTTTAAGCGACAGATACTTTAGATCCACGGATTCAAGCGGTTCAAAGGGAAAAGCCTCTAGGGCCGCTAGGACCAAGGACAGATCCCACGAGGGAACCGAGGGGGGCCGCGGGGGATTCATCCGTCTAGCTCCTCTGAGGAAGCGGATAATGAGCTCATTCCTTCCCATTGCCCGGCCGCGCGTCGTCTCAGCGAACGCTGCAATAGCGGCCACATATACTTTGAGCGTGGAAGGGGATCTGCCCTTTTCCAACAGCTCTTGTAAGAAGGAGAGCACCCACGGGACCCCGCATGCGCGGATCCAAGTTTTTAGTAGCGCACCATTTAGAAAACACCGACCATTTAGACGCGTAGAGCCGTCTCGTGGAGGGGGCTCTCGACTGTGTGATCGTGTTCACGACCCCTTCTGACAGGTCAACGGGTATCCGTTGATCACCCATGCATGCAGCGACCAGCGCTCTGGATGGGGATGCCAGATCGATCCACCGGCTTGGGAGAGGAGATCCTTTCTCACCGGGATCGGCCATGGGGGTGAGTGCGACAGCCTCACTAGCTCTGGGTACCAAGTTTGGTTTTCCCATCGCGGGGCTATAAGCAGCACTGAGTGGTGCGTTTCTCTGATCCTCGAAATAACCTGTGGCAACAGGGAGATCGGAGGAAAAGCATACAGCGGGAGGCTGGGCCATGTCTGGGACAGCGCGTCCTCGCTCTTCGAATAAAACTTCGGGCATTGAGCATTGTCTTTCGACGCAAAGAGGTCGATTTCCGCTCTGCCGAATAGGCGCCAGAGAAACTGGACTGTCTGGGGGTGCAGAGACCATTCTCCCGGGGGAATGTTGTCCCTGGACGGTCTGTCTGGACCGACATTCAGGTGGCCCGGCACGTGCGCGGCTCTCAGCGAGCGGTAAGCCCACACGAGAAGGCGTTCTGTCAGCCTGCACAGATTCCTGGATCTGACACCACCCTGTCGGTTCACATAGGATACCACGGACGTGTTGTCCGAGCGGACTAGCACATGGTGATCCCGTATGAATGGGAGGAAGCGCCTGAGCGCGTTCTCGACCGCTATCATCTCCAAACAGTTTATGTGGAGGCATTTTTCCCGGTCTGACCACAGGCCAAAAGCCGGTTTGCCCTCGAACAGAGCGCCCCAGCCTGAGGGGGAAGCGTCCGTCGAGATAACTTTGCGGTGTGAGATAGCTCCCATTGTCACTCCCCGCTGGTACCAGTCGGCCGCTAACCAGGGCTTCAGAGCTGAAACGCAGCTCTGAGTCACTCTGATGCGGATACCGCCGGAAGCCCATGCTCTGTGAGGCACTCGGGCATTCAGCCAGCGTTGTAGCGGGCGCATTCGTAAAAGACCCAGCCGAAGCACTGCTGCGGCTGAGGCCATACAACCTAGTAACCTCTGAAATGTTTTGAGAGGTACGGTGCTGCCCGGCAGAAGGGACGCGGCCAGGCGTCGAATGCAGCGCGTGCGCTGTGTCGACAGGCGGGCCGTGTACTGATATACCGGACCGTCGAAGGCGAATCTCAAAAATGGCCTGTGACGGGGTATTATCAGGATCTGAAAAGCACGCGTCTTTTAGATCGAGAGATATAAACCAGTCCCTCGGGCGAATTTGCGCGAGAATTTGTCTGGTTGTGAGCATTTTGAACGGTCTTCTCATAAGAGCCTCGTTCAAATGTCTCAGATCCAAAATTGGTCTGAGAGCTCCGTCCTTCTTGGGAACGAGGAAATAACGGCTGTAAAAGCCCGACTCGCTCATGGAAGGGGAAACCGGTTCTATAGCCCTTTTGCACAGAAGTGTAGCTATTTCTGCTCGAAGTAGATGTGCTACTTCCCCATTCACTCTGGTCTCGATAAGCGCTTGAAAGCGCGGAGGGCGGCGAGCGAACAGCAGAGTATAGCCCTGTTTTACTGTGCTTAGCACCCGTTCTGATGCGCCTGGAATAGTTTCCCACGCTTTTGCGTGTGCAGCCAGGGGCAGAATGGCCTCCGGGCTCCGATCGCCGCGCATCGCGGGCTCGAGAGCTCGAAACGGAGGGGCGGGCGCGGCGCGCGCGCTCTTGGTGCTTAGATACGGCGGATCGCACGCAGCGATAGCTGGCCGTTTTACACACAGTGTCCCGGTGGCTTTAGACGGGGAACATAAAGTGTGAGGCGCGACGCGCGATGGCGGCGTCGGGGGCGAAAATGTTCGTTAGTATGTGTGAGCGCTCGAGGGCGGGCACAGGAGTTACATTCAGGGGCGAGCGCGGCGCGCGCTCTTGGTGGTTAGATACGGCGGATCGCACGTAGCGATAGCTGGCCGTTTTACACACAGTGTACCGGTGGCTTTGGACGGGGAACATATAGTGTGAGGCGCGAAAATGTAGTTAGTATGTGTGAGCGCTCGAGGGCGGGCACAGGACTCACATTTAAAACATGACCGGTCGTGCGAGGCCGTGTGACAGAGCGGGCAGTGAGTCGGTGTGGGCACGGAGAAGTGGACACGTGACCTACTTTTAACACTAAAGCGGCTTTTGCCTGCTTCATGAGAGTGGGCTCTGTGAGAGACACGGGATGTATAGTGCTTGTGTACATTGGTGAGCACAGAACGTGGGCACATTCACTGTACTAGAAACACATACGGCGTCAGCCGTGCAACCAGACATTATGCTCTTTTGAAATTTTTCTGGGTTGCCGTGAGAACGGCGGATGCGCGCAGGCGAGCGGGTAGATACCGGCTCGTTGACTGCGGGGTAAACAGCTGCAGTAGCCGTGGCAACGGGGACTGACAGAGCGTTAAGCTTCGACGGTGGTCCAGCCGCAGGGCTGCGGGATTTAACCGTCTTTTCTTCTCTCGTGTTTAGACGCTCAAAAATACTCGAGCACCCTGAGAAGGTGTGGTGCGAGAGGCGGGTTCGCTTTCTGTAAGTAAGAAAGACTGGCCGCGAGCTCGGAGAAGCAAGCAGCATAAATTTTATTTTCCCCGAGAGCTGGGATCGAACGCGGATCTCTCGCATGAAAGCGTATGATTCTGCAACTGAGCCACAGGGAAAACACATAAGCTTTCAGTTAGCGCGAGCATATAAAAAGCGACCTCATGTGTCGCGTCGGCGTTTGTTTGCAGGCGAGCGTGTGTTTAAAACAGGCTCGTTTACTGCAATAGTAATATTTCCAGTCGCCTGAACTTAAGAGGGGACTGAGAAATGTGTGAGGATTGGCGGTTGTCCAGCCGTAGCGAGACTAACACACTCTCTTCTCTTTTCGCCGGTGAGTGAGGCGCGCACGCTGAACGCTGCTCGTGACCGTCCGCTTTGTCATCCCTTGAACGGCGCAATCTGCGCGGCCCAACGAGGGAGAGAGCGGGCTTGTTTTCTGTATGTAAGAAAAACTGGCCGCGAGCTCGGAGAAGCGAACAGCATAAACTTTAACTGCCGCGAGAGCGGGGACCGAACCCCGGTCTCTAGCTTGACAGTCTAGGATTCCGCCACTGAGCCACAGGGGAGAATACATTAGTATCATGTCTTGTGACAGCGTTTGCTTGCAGGCGAGCGTGTATTTATAACAGGCTCGTATACTGCAATAGTAACAATTCCAGTCGCCTGAACTTAAGAGGGGACTGAGAAATGTGTGAGAATGGAGGTTATAGTCCAGGCCACGGCGGGACGAAAACACTCTGTTCCCCTTTCACCGGTGACGCGCGAGGACGGAGTAGCTTTCTTGTAACGTAAAGAGAGCTCAGACCGTCCGCTCCTGCCATCCCTTGTGAGCGGCGCAGTTTGCGCGGCTCGAACAGAGGGAGAGGAAACTCGCTCCGTGACCGTCCGCTCCTGCCATCCCTCGTGAGCGGCGTATTGCACGGCTCGAACAGAGGGAGAGGAAACTCGCTCCGAGACCGTCCGCTTCTGCCATCCCTCGTGAGCGGCTCAGTTTGCGCGGCTCGAACAGAGGGAGAGGAAACTCGCTCCGAGACCGTCCGCTTCTGCCATCCCTTGTGAGCGGCGTATTGCACGGCTCGAACAGAGGGAGAGTACGGGTATCTATCACATTCGCCTCATCTCCTGACGCGGCGGCGGCGCGGGCAGAGCCGGCGGTTGAGCGGCCGGGAGGGAGAGGGCGAGAGAGAGCTCGAGGGAGAGGTTCCGGCGAGCTCCTCAGTCACAACAGTCTCCGGTGGTCGCTGCGAGCGGCGCTTCTTATTGCGCGGCCCGGCAGGGACAGGCGGAGCGACAGCTTGGTCGAAAGCTTCAAGTCGAGCCCGCAGGGTCGACATTGAAAGCTCTTCGCACTCGGAGAGTGCGGTGGCGGCGTGCCCGCGGCCCAGGCGGAGAGCGCAGAGAGGTGGCGGTCTCCGTTGCTGAGCGGGGAGCGGCACGAGCCGCAAAAGCGAGCCGTGTGCTCTTTTAGAGTACACACAGAAACAGTAATAATGTAAAGGATATGTCGCCGGATAGCGTAGCAGGCACGGATGGCTGAAGGCGGCGAAGACGGCCGGCTTCCTCAGGCGCTGTCCTAAGCTTGCTGGTCGCTGGTTTCAACGGCGGCGGCTCTCAAGATCCAGCGATGCGAAGAGCGTCGCTGAAGACAAGAAAATCAGAATTTTAGCCTATGAGCGCTGAATATATACACGCTGGCCACACCCATTCTGACGGTTAGAAGGGTGTGGAGGGCGCGAAGCGCCCTCATTGGTTGCCGCGTTCAGAGCGCTCATCGATAGGCTTAAGCAGTTGCCGCCGAGCAGCCAATGAGCACGCTTATACAGCCTGCCTAGGTCTGTCGGCTGCTGCACTGCGTTGACAATGTATACAAAATTAAGGATAATTTTTTGGCTTCAGATCTCGAAGAAAGAAGACTTTCCCGATGCCTAAGCTAACCTTACGCAATACGAGAGACCTCTCGTAAGAGAACTCTGAGCACAGGACTGAGTAAAATTGTCCCTAGACAGCAGGTATGACCCACTTTTATCCTAAGGCTTCATTCATCTCTTTGCAATCTAAAGCCTGGGAGCATTTACCTGTGAATCAATGAGAAATTAATCAGTGCTGACATACAAGCAGCCTGTACAAAATGTGCTCACAAACTTTTAGACAAAAAGGCAACAAAAAAAAAAAACGAAAGAAAACCGGGAAGACACATGTGCACTGAAGTTGAGTTATAGAGCATCAGTAAAGATGTGAAAAGTTTTTTAAAATCAAAACTATAGCATAGTATTTTTTCATTCTACTTTGATTGCTATAAATAAAACACATAATGGTTTTTCTTACATAGGAAACCTAGAGGAAAGCAATGAGTAGCCAAAAAAATGAAAATTATATTATTAACTTTAGGACTTTCTTAATTCTCTGTCAGTTACGGTTGTAACAAAGATTTAAAAAAAAAATTCAGGATCTAATCGCAGAAGTTCGTTTTTATTAACAAGGAACTAAAAATAAAATGGCCTACTCAGACAGCTTATGATAGCCATATAATAGAAATGTGATGAACAGAAATTTGAAATTGTCAGGAGCTGTGATTGGTCCGTCCTTCAGAAAGACGTGGTGTATTGGTGCTTCCATAATCACGCCTGGAGACATTCCCATAGTGACATACCTGTTCTTAGAGAATCCGGGGTTATGCAAGTAACCTAACGTTTGTGTGTTATTTCTTTGTCTCAGCTACTTCCAGGTATTATCTCCTGTCTCCAGTTCCTCAAGTGGTAATCTCCAAAGAACTGTAAAGGAAAGTGTAAGACTGTCATTTAAACTATTCAACGACATTCATCTCAAAGTGTGTGTGGTGCAACTTACCTAGACTGTTTGCAATATCTGTTTCCTGACAAATAGTATAGGCTTATATTTAAGTGAAGTGTTTTCTAGAACCACACTTTACATATAAATTAGGGCTGTCAATATAACACGTTAATTCAATTATTTATGGGGAAATAATGTGTTAAAATGATTTAATGCACCCGCCCCTCCTCAGACTTACAGAGGTCGTCTTACATTTCATAGTTAATTGGTGACGAACATAATGCAGGGCAACAACTCACTGCATGATAGAGCCTATAGAATGCAGTTAGAATGCCCTCATATCTTGAGTTAAATTTCAAGATATGAGGGCAAAAATGCACTTGTATGAGTTTGTCTCATATTTCAGGCTGAAACTAGCAAAAAACACTTGCGTCGCGCCTGGTACCGCATTGCGCCAGGTGTATGATAGGGCCCAATGACTTACTCATTTAGACATTTACTGCCACCTACTGGCAGTTTTAGTTTCTTATTTAGAGTATCATTTCATAAAAAAAAAAAAATAATAATTTTTAGTAAATGTTCCTTATTTTATGTTCCTTAAAATGTCCCCGTTGCAAACTTGAATCACCCACATTGCTACTGTGCAGCATGTTGGATTACATTTACTACCAGCCCAGGTTCATCTTTAGACTTTTGCATTTTGTTTTGATCATGACCTTTCATACATTCCATAAAGATTCAATTACCTAAATCCAATAAGCACCAGGTAGTCTTGTAAACTCTGAAAGACCATTCCCATTGAGGAGAAACTCTGTGAGTGTGGCCTTGCTGCTGAGGATGTGGTCTGGAGATGATTGGGTCTATTAAAAGTGTACTTATCCCTGCCGAGGCTGTGTGATTGATCTCAGCTGACACGTCCTTTTACCCACTGTCACATTAATAACTTGGTGTCTCTCATGAGAATGACAGACTGCTCAGTCCTGGAAGAACACGCTGCAGGATGCTCAAGGTTAGAGCGCTCGCTCATCACAAATCAAGACCCCAAGTGTCGCTAAACACAGCAGAGCATGCAATTTTCCTTCCACATTCAACAGAAACACTATGGTGGGTGATCTATTGAACACTGAGCAGTAAGCATTCATATTTTATTCATGTTGTTGGCTAAACTGCACCAGATAACTTTTAATATTTTAATAAAACTCCTGTTGATTGGTTTAGGCTCATGTATAAAGCTCCCTAAGGGTGGCGTTTTGTTGACTTGTCTGCTATAGGACACCCTGATAATTGATTTGTCCATTTCTTGTCTTTGAGGACTGTTTCACACCGCATACATAAGGAGAACAAAAATGGTGCATATTTATTTTGCACCCATTTTAACAGTTTTCATTTTAACAGCATTCACACTCACTGCATGCGTGATTTCACACAGCAGTAGCCTAGCACACACTGAAAATGTGCTGTAAAATGATTTATCAACACAGTCTATTCCAATAGGCTTTAATACAGAAACATAAAATAGTGAAGTGAGTTATTCACCCATTGTTTGAAAAGTGGGGCTTGATGCAAGTTTCACATGCAGTGACAGGCACATAGACAGCATTATCTATTTACTAGGTCTGAGTGAATCTCAACAATTAAGCAGTTGATGGGCACTGCATTCCATTTTCTAAATGAATCTACATTAATCTACATTTAAATGTCAATGCAGTCCCCTCCTTGTGTACATTCGATTTCTTGACAATCAGATTTGTAATAGTTTTCAATGGCCCACTCCCGGTAAATCAATCCATCCATTTTTCAAACCATATGTCCTATAGGGACCCTGGGGGATGCTGGAGCCTATACCTGCGTATTGGTCCTTGACATGGAAACACCCTGGACAGATGCATCACAGGGATGCCATAGCTTTTTCTTGCATTTCGTCCGTATGTCTTTCATAAGCTGTCCTTTCTCGGTCAGGTCTGAAATAGAGCAGGCTATAGAGGGAAACTTATATATACAGCGTCTATAATATCTGGGAAACCCAAAACTTTTCAGTTTGGTTTATTTAAAGCTGCAGTCTATAACTTTTGGCGCTCTAGCGGTTAATAAACAGAACGGCACGCATCTTGCAGAAGAACATTGCAGCCAGAGCAACTTCTCTCTGTTTATGTCTTTTACGAGTCATGCAGGTATTGGGCTACTCCACAGCGGTACGACCCGTACCAGGCTAAAACTGTCAGAATTTAAACACTTATTACACATGTATCGTGGTGATTCAGAATAAGACAAAAACACGGTTTGGAAAATAGATTCATGATGTACTCGCTTATCATATACATTTTGTTAATTGTGAGCACAAGAAAGTTATGGACTGCAGCTTTACAGCCAATCTGAAACCCCACATAAGCCACCTAAAAAAACACAATAGTTGGCACTTAGTGTACACTACATCTACAGGATTGGCTTAAAATTCCTCAGGAAGGAAAATATGGATCCCACATTTTTATCAGTGAACTGCCCCTACCAGGAAGACAAAAATGGATGTTTAGAAGAGATTCCAGTGTGAATGCAAAGAGATCCCAGTGTTGCCTCCTACACAAATAAATGCCTCTGATCAGACAGAAAAACGACAGCAGCTTTTACTTTCATCATGCCTGTTGCCACAAGATTCCCATCTTTGATCTTGAAATACTGAGATGGGAGATGACCTGATTGACAGAACTTCCTATATGAGAATTGTCATATAGGAAGAATTCTAATGCAGAATTGTCCCAAGCAGATGTGTAGCTTGTCCAAAACTGATACTTGTTTAAAAAAAGAAAAAAGAAAAGAAGATGTTTGATCATTGTCTCTGTGGCAAGAAGCATTAGGGTCTTTTTCTTCTCACCTTGAGGAACTTTTTGATGCCACCTTCCTACAGTCCACTTAGAAACAAAGTTATGTTTACTAAGCACTTTTGATGAGGAACTAATAACTGGATCTTGATGAAGTGTACCAGGTTATTGACATCATATCTTTATAGCAGCAAAACTTTCTTTTTGCTGTAAATGAAAGCATCTTACATAAATGTAATGTGCTCCACAAACACCATTAAAGCAAAGAAAGGCAAAATGATCCACCTGAATTTTGGTATAAGAAGCCATTAATGGCCGTTCACACCAAAGACGATAACTATAACAATAAAGATAAGGTTCTAAAAATCATTATAAAGTGAAAAGAATAGCAGGGTCCACACAATAACTGTCATTATGACGGCACAGAGAAAAAATACCCTAGCGTTGGAATCACTTTCAGATATTTCCAGCTGATGAACAATAAAACAATGACAGCCAATCAGAATCCACCAGACTTTAAAGAGCTCAAGTATTTAAATAGGCAGACGACATAACTGCCATGCGCTTGTAAGAAACAGAATATTATCGTCCGCTGGTTTGGGCGCTAATATAGTTATCGATTTATAGTTATCTTATGTTCTTGGTGTGAACGGGCCTTTATTCAGTCAGACATAAATTTTTGTCTCAGTGGCTGGTTCTTGGCCAGAATAAACTGCAAACTGGACCAGACTCTATGTGGATAATAAAAAGCATACTGGACATGCACCATAACTCCTAACAGTGTTAGGACATGTGCCAGTATGCAGGTCCCTCAAGATCTCTTACAATAGGTTTACATGGATTTCAAGTCGACACCATTGTCCGAAACAAAATGGCCATTGCCATATCTGAACTTAAGCTCCGGATGCTTCCTCAGCACATGAACAGTAACAACGGCATCCTCATAATTTGGAAGTGCATGAAAAGTTGATTTCCTTTGCGGTTCAGAAAACAGCGTCTTCTCAGCATGTTGACAACACAAACCAAACTCTTCCAGGCCTCAGCTACAACAATAGTTCTTGAGGGTCAAAGTAGACATTGTTCGCTGGCAGCCAGTGAAGACCATAGGCTAGCATTATGCAAATTTGTTAACCTACTTAGGTTTGCGGAGGAAGTTAGACTGGAATTACTGATGACACATTTCAGTTTAGTGGGTTCTACATAAATAAAAAAAAATGTCTTTACTCTCTCTCAATGACCATACTTATCAGGTTCAGGCTAGTTTAATTTTGTCTGCCCACCTGTAAGGCTTTACTGTTGGATCTACGTATATCCATGGAACTGGGACACTGCTGAATGATGAACAGAGGGATTGAATTTATAATATTTATCTTTACTATATTCTGTTAAGTACAGTTGCGGCCTGTTCCAATACACTGTGTGCAATAAAGGCAACATTTTCAAATGAGGTAAATTGTTGGAAGAAGGAAGCTATCTGTCTAACTAAAGAACAGGGCTTTGTACTGAGGGCAGAATATGTGGATAGTTTTAAATGGAAACTGACATTTGGCATGGCTGGAGGAATCCCTTGTGGCCATTTTGCTGAGATAATGGTAACTGTCTTCTTTGGTTAAACTGCCCCATTGCTCAGTGCTAACGCAGGGTGTAGGAGTCCAACACATCAGTATGCTAAGGCTTCACACAGCTCGGCAGCCCTGTGAATTAACGCTCAATCTGTCATCTGCAACCAGTGGAATATCCGGGAAGAGTAATGCAGATGGATGGGAAAGAGATATTAGCCGAGGAAGTGATGTATTACCACAACACTGCTTATGTCTCTAAACTGCTTTATATTCGTAGCTTTTCCTATAGGTGAAACAAAATACAACCTTTCATGAACCATAAATGCATTTAGCAATAACATGCTGCCATGCTGTCGCCAAGACCAGATTTTAGTATAATGTAGGGTGGCGGTAGACAGCATTTTAAGTGCTGGTCAGACACAGATAACCTGTTAGAGAGACATGGTAGGGACTTTTTGCAAGACACTTTTAGCTTTTCACCCCATTTTCCCCAAATAGAGCTATCCTACAATTTGCATACTATATGCTCCTTTGGATAAAACCTCTTCTAAACAAACCAGTTATCAGTAGGCCTACCCAGATTTTAAACTGAGAAAAACACAACAATGTGTTCAGTACAATATCAGTTATACATACAAGGCATATTTGTTAAATGAAAACTATGGAGGGAACAGAATTACATTTAAAACGGGCTTGTCGTGTAATTTGATAGACTTCTGGTTTACGCACTGTCCATTTCCAGTTTCATCCCAATACAGAAACAAATAATTTTGAGATTGCTACAGATACAAATATTGGCTCTGCTGCACAACCTTACTATATGGTATTTTGAATCTATCCAATATTGGCGGTTACTAGCATAAGCAGTTTGCATCAAATGCCTTCATCAAAAACTATGAACAAAATCATGGAAGGTAAAAGACTTACACATGCAAGGCAGGTTCACATGCAACAAGGATAAACATGGATTAGAGTTTGATTCAATGCAGAAGTGTCCTATTAGGCCATGTGCCCCTCTGTTTTTTTTTTGTGTTTTTTTTTTTTTTTTTATTATTCTGACATCTTGCTGGTCATTGTAGTTGGAAGATGTGTGTAAGCGTGGGAAGAAAGCCGGAATTTAAGTAGGGCAGATTCTAGGTCTCATTGCTAGTTTATGTCAAAAAATGTTGTAAGATTTATATTTTAATCATTGATCACATGCAGACTGACACTTTTGGCAAAGGTCCTTGTGTTATTCAGCCTGAAGGTGGTGCTGTAATGTTGATTAGGCTGAAACTTGCTTTAAGCATACATGACACATGCATAGAAGTCTTTCTTAGCGTACGCTTACACGACAACGATATGCTTAAAAAAGAGAAGTTTTTCCCCGTACGGACGACACCATTGTCACAACGATCCCCATTCACACGGATCCACAAAAAACAACTAATTCTGCAGCCAGGCCATTAGATGGCGATAAAACACAGACTGAACACGTAATAGGCATGTGCTTGAGGTCATCTTCTTCAGAAATTCGCGTTTTAGTTGTTTACACGGAGACCGGTTTCAAAAACTTGCGGTTTGAAACCCGTTTTCAAAAGTTTGCATTTTCAGGCACCCAAAACGCCGTTGTAGTGTAAATGAACGGCCGAAACGCATAAAAAGTTTTACGTTTTACATTTTACATTTAACAGCCCCTTAAGAATTGCCTTAAAGGCCAACTGAATTGTCTTGAAACGCACAGCATTATTCAATGTGTTGATGTAATTTCCACTGAAACAGGAAGACAAGGCAGGACATATCGAACAGCTCCTCCCCTTTTTAAAATAGCCAATAGCGTTTTGTTTATATCACAGCTCGGCCAGAGCCGTTGAGCTCGGTAAAGCTGCAGTTTCTCCTAATATCTAACCATTTCTCCTCCATATTGCTTTAAAATAGAATTAAAATGTGTAGAATTCAAATGGGTCCAATACGTTTTCTGGTATGTGCCGACTCACACATATGATCCGCTCTTTGCTCTCGTGTCTCTGGACCTCTGTGGTGGTTCACGTGACACTAACGTGAAACCAGACTTCATTCGCCCTAATGTAAAGCATTTACACTATCTGAATTGTTCCCTATCCCCTATATAGTGCGATAGTAATCAAATAAAGTAAATGTGCGAACAAGTTAACGGTTAGCCGCAGTTACAGCGTGCAGAGTGATGTCATCAAAATCATTGATCCATATTGGCGGAAGTGAGAGACTGTAAGTTTTGAATGTTTATCTCTTCTAAATGCGAATTTTGTCATTGTTTTGGAGCACACTAGCTTATAGATAACAGTAAGGCTAACATATTCATACTATAAGCCAAAACACTTCCATTTTGATTTCATGGGGACTTTAATGTAGTATTTATTGCCTCTGAATGTTGTTTTAGAATGTTAGAAAGTTGTTGAGGAATTCCGGTTAGGAAAAGAAACTCATTTCTATTCTCAGAATAAACATAAAATAAACACAAGAGAACTATAGGCTATAAGGCTATTCACATTAGCACAGTCATTTAAACTAAAGGATTTATACTTTCATTCATTTACGCTACTCCAGAGAAAAAACATGCCAACTAGTTACTGACCTGATGCAGACACAAAACTGAAGTTTTGAACTGATATCGTCTTGGTCTGGAGCGAGGTTTACGTAAGGTAAAACTGTGAGTAAAACTGTGAGTAAAACCATGGGGCACTGTAGAGCTGGGGAGTAACATGCCTCCTGAAGCCATGCTTTAAATTTTAAAATACCCTGCTCACTTAAAGTAGTCTAGAAAATACGAAAAATATTATTTGCAGAATGCTAAACACATTTACAATTTATTATTGATTCAGTTATATATATATATATATATATATATATATATATATATATATATATATATATATATATATATATATATAGTTTATTTTTTTTATTTTTTTTATTTATTTATTTATTTTTGATGGGGCCTTACAAGCGAACCGTGGCCGGCTGTCCTCTGCACTTCAACAACTGTCTGGTTTGAGTCAGCTACAAAATCAAACATCAGAAGAATACAGAGGACAGTTTGGACTGCTGAGAGGATCACTGGTGCTTTCCTGCCCAACTTCCAGGAACTGTATGCATTCAGAGAAGAATAAAAATCACCCTCACATCCAAGCCCACTTCTCTTTGAACTTTTGCTGTCTGGCCGGCACTACAGTGCATAGAGCACCAGAAAAACCAGGCACAAGAAAAGTTTCTTCCCCCAGGCAATCTCCCTCTTGAACAGTTAAATGTTCTCCAATGTGCAATATAACTTATATTTATTTAACAATACCATACCTCTTCCTATTCCATTCCCTGTTAATTCTATTCAATTCTATTTATATATAGCACACATGTACATACAAATTTGTCTATTTTTTATTTATCATAAACATAGGCCTATGTGTGTCTTATTCACATTTATCTTTATTTTTTATTTGTACATGTGTACTGTTGTTGTCTCTGTACTGGAAGCTCCTGTCACCAAAAATTCCTTGTGTGAGCAAACATACCTGGTAATAAAGCTCTTTCTGATTTTGATATCATATTTGTGAGATTTAGTCAGATTAAACCGTTTTGAGGTTAATTTATCTAATACAACATCTTTGCTATTAATTAAAAAGCTAATTTAATGAAATCATTCCATTTGAATTTATCGTGTTGCTATTACAATGTATCTTCAATTAAAATATGGGCAATTAAATAATATTATATATTCACATAGGCCTACTTTTATATGAGTAAATATCTTTCAGATGAATCTCTTTTACTGGAAATTCGCCTTGACTGTCATCGTTATTCAATTATTAACTTATAAACTTATTATTTATTATTTTATAGCCTAATAATGATACTTTAAATATATATAAATATTAAGAAGAATTATAGGTCTATCTATGATAACAGTCATTTATAATTCTGTAAATGTTTACCAGGGGGGGCTTCTTGCCCTCTTAAGATGGCCTCCTAATACATGTGTTAACATATATCTAAATATGTTACAATGTCGTTAAGGAGGCAAGATATATATATTCCGTATAATATGTAGGCCTACTCTTTAAATGCAGTTTTTCAGTGAAGTAGCAACCTACCAGAGCCCTCTGAACCTACCCTTCTCTTTCGTCTCCAAACATCGCGAGACGTTATCTCAGTGGCGTGACGTCAGAACGTCAGCACAGAAGCCGACAAGATGTCGCTGGCAAGGTAAGTAGCACTGGAACTGTTTTTAAGGGTTTTTGTTTCCACTTTTTCAGTCAAGCTCAAGTTAAAGAGGTCTACGTGTTTTTTTAGGTGCCCACGTGTGATGTTTGTTCATAATTTGCGTTCTTTGTTAACTGAATTATGTTATTTGATGCGCTAAGGCCTGCGGTGTTGTACTCTTTGTATCACAGTGAGTGCTAAGAAGCTAGCAGCTAACGTTAATGCTACGACCACAGCAAAAGCACACAAAAAAAAATATTTCTAGCTTAAATAAATAGCAAATTCGCGATTAATATGTGATATATATATATATATATATATATATATATATATATATATATATATATATATATATATATATATATATATATATATATATATATATATATAACTTATATGCTAAATGCATTCGTCACATCTCCATTTTTTAAAGTTATAATTAACGTTACCTCTTGTACTTTGTGCTGTTGAACTTTAATTTGAATAATTGTAGTTTAATTTGACATACAATTTGTCTATGTTAAGGAAACATATGTTGTCGCCTTTTAAATCCAATTTATCTCTGTTTGACTTCGTGTTCACAGTTTCTACATCATACACCGCATACTATTACATCACCAGGTGATTCCTGTTATTAAGATGTTAACTTGCATCCATATACAGCTGTAATTGACATCCTATTAATAGGGATCACCTGGTGATTTAATAGTTTCTGTTAACCTCACTTTACAAATTTTTTTCTCCATCCTGTAGTTTTCTCCCTGCACCCACCCAACTGTCCCAGGACCAGCTGGAGGCGGAGGAGAGGTCTCGTGTTCAGAGGTCACAATCCACTGCTTTGGTCTCCACTCGCAGAGAACCACCTCTTTACGGATTCAGGAAATCATGGGTGCCCCGAGTACTAGAGGTACTGCAATAAAAGATTATTTATGATTTGATTTTATATATATATATATTTATATATATATATATACAGGGTTGCCAACTCTCACGCATCTGGCGTGACACTCACGCTTTCAGCATCAATCTCACGCACACGCAAGAAATGTCACGCCAAAATCCATTTTTCTCCCCTCTCAATCCGTTAATTTTCTGTTGATGACTAGACCACAGCATATTAATTACAGGATAGGAGTTTAAAGGAAAACTCAGACTTTTTGGGACTTTAGCTTATTCACAGTATCCCCCAGAGTTAGATAAGTCCATACATACCTTTTTCATTTCTGTGCGTTCAGTAAGTGTTATTTGACGCACCCACCGCTAGCCTAGCTTAGCACAAACACTGGATGTAAATGGATAATGGTAGCATACTAATCCCAATAAGTGACAAAATAATGCAAACATTTTCCTATTTACATGTTGTGATCTGTATAGTCACAGCGTGTACAAATAACAAGGCTATATGAGACAGAGACCATTTTTAATCGTATAAATACTGGGAACTATATTCTCACTAGGCGTAGGAGCACAGCTAAATCAACAACAGGGCGTCTCGTGTGCTGCGCTAATCACTCCGCCCAAGTAGCCACTCCGCCCAAGTAGCTGTGCTCCTACGCCTAGTGAGAATATAGTTCCCACTATTTAATACGATTAAAAATGGTCTCTGTCTCATATAGCCTTGTTATTTGTACACGCTGTGACTATACAGATCACAACATGTAAATAGGAAAATGTTTGCATTATTTTGTTACTTATTGGGATTAGTATGCTACCACTATCCATTTACATCCAGTCTTTGTGCTAAGCTAGCGGTGGGTGCGTCAAATAACACTTACAGAACACACAGAAATGAAAAGGGTATGTATGGACTTATCTAACTCTGGGGGATACTGTGAATAAGCTAAAGTTCCAAAAAGTCGGAGTGTTCCTTTAAGGCCCACCGCTGCAATATCGGCCTACAACGTTCTTACTGCAGTATATTCTGATCGTTGATTCGCTGAAAACCTTGCACCTGATACGTCAGTTGCGCATGAGAAGTTCAGAGAGAGTTTAGAGCATAGGTTCGGAGTCGGAGCCACTGATGCGCGTTTGAAAGTTTGGATGACAAGGTAAGCAGATAACAAAATGGTGTGCCTTTCACTCACGGGCGTAATTTCCTATGTGGACAGGGGGGACATATCCCCCCTCTTTTCGAAATCCTGTTCGTCTCCCCCCTACTTTCAAATTAGTTTGTTATGATTTTTAACCGCACACCGTCATCGCCAAAGAGGAGCAGGACCGAGCAGGACACACAATGCGCGCAGCCGCGTCCAGGAACGTCGCTTGCACACACTAAAACTACCTCACTGAAAGTTATAATGAGCAGGTATCGCGCTGTTTGTGAATGTCCTGACGCACACACTCAAACACACAACGCACTGAAAGACTCGCGCCAGTATCGAGCGCGTCAGAATCAGGTTTCCTGGGCTTCTCTTTCGCGCTTGAACGAACAATAACACATGCCAAAATGTCAGTTTTGTCGAGTATCCTCATAACAATAAGCAGTCTTAAATTAGTTACATAAAGTCTTAAATGAACAAGAGAAAATGAGATGCGTGAGAGCCTGTCAGCAGCGGCAGATTTTAAAGTGACAGCAGCCACTAATTCTGTCTGTCAGTAAAGTTAACCAAAGAACAAAGGGAACAGAGAAAATCACTAACTGCTCTTGACTAAAGAACGCTTGCAGCTTTAATAAGGATTAATCTAATTTAATTAATAATTTATGCAGTGCAGACTGTTTGATAACCTAATTCAATTTCTGTATATTTCATACCTGTTAGACAGGAAGGGCACATGTAAATATTACATTTATTTTTGGGTTTATGTGAGGAAAGTTTTAAGTTCACTTATGTTAAAAGTTGTTATAATTTTCAAAAGTAAAAAATCATTTTCATGGAGACATCAGTAGCTACAGTGATACTGGCCTTCATTCCTAAAAAAAGGCATTAAACAATTGTTTAAAATATACTGTCTTTATGTTGTTTCTATATTACAGTGGAAATTGAGTCTCGCATTATTTAAATTTTATTTGCACACAAAACATTAATGGTGAACATTTTTGACTTTATAAAATGATTCTCTCAAGTCTTGGCAATTGGCCCCTATTAAACAATAAAGAAAGTAAGACATTTTTCTTATACATAGTTTAGAAGCCTACTATATTCTTTTTGGCAGAATTTATCATTATAATCAACTTAATTATTTTCTGGATTTTGTATCACCATAGTCCCTAAAGGTATGTAAATGTAGGAAATGTGATTAAAGGGGTCATATAATGCCATTTTTGTACAAGCTAATATGATTCTTTAGGGTTTAAATTAAAAGTTTGTAATATACTTTAATTAAAAATTCTCATTAGCATTGTAAGAAAACACTAATTTTACCTGGTCAAAAACAGCTCTGTTTTCAGCACACCGTTTCAGTGCATGTGTCTTTAAATGATAATGAGCTTTGCTCACCCCGCCCCTCTGTTCTGTGCGTACACCGTTTGAAATAACACAATAACCATAACACCTTGTTCATTATAAACGTGGGATTATGAATTATATTGAGAACGTCGTACATAGAAAACATGCTGTAATGTACCCTGAGTGTAAACCTTAGATGCATTCATCGTGAAGCCTGCAGCAAGGTTTGCAAATTTGCAAAGATTAATATAAATATTAATATAAAGGTTAATAAAACATTACACTCACTTCTGGAGGTTCAGCAGGAACACATTGGTACCGATCCGTTTTTTCTCGTTTGTAAAGCTGTCTGGTGTGAAATGATTCGCGCAAACATGAAAGCAAGGATGATCGTGGGGAATTTCCCGTGAGGGAATCCCCGCGTCAATCCTTTGGGCATATCCCTTCAAAAACAAAACTCGGCCACTGCGTCTCCAACGGTTCGGATTTAGGAACATCAAAATGACTGCTGTGTTCCTTATTACACCGAAGAACAATCGCAGACGCCATTCTGCTCATAGACAGCGCTCCAGTGAGGGTATCAACAATGACGCGCGGACTATGATGACAGACAGCTCGCTCACGAGCGAGGGCGGGTCTGTGTTGAAACACTGCTGTCACTCACCAATCGTGGGAGGGGCGTCGATTTTGTGACGTCACAAAATCGAACAGCTTGATTCAGGAGAGGGTCAAACATATAAGGAGATTAAAAAAAAAACACTGGATGGATTTTTATCATTTTATGATGGTTGTGTACAGGCACTGCCAACACACATTTCAGTACAATCAACTTGTAAAAGTGCATGTACCATTATATGACCCCTTTAAAATTGTGAAAAACATTTTTGCTTTTTTGAAAGTGCAAAAACTTTTTCCCCCATTTTGTGTGATGATCAAAAAAATTATCAAAGGTTGTCCAGATTGTGTTGAGTCGGCCACAGTCAAATGCGGATGCTGAGTGAACCTTTTCAGTTATTGGCCTAAACAAGACTGACACCAGGAACAGACTGTCACTTGATGGCACCCTGTGAGTGATGGGAAGTTCGGATCATTTTACTCACTCGTTTGTTTGATCTCGTTCATTAAAATGAACAAATCTTTTTTTGAGTCATTTCGTTCATTTAAGGGGCTTTAAATGTTATACTTTTAACAGCCAAATTCCCCGGACACATCCACCTACGCAGTCTTTATCATATTCTGAATTAAGAAATCATTATAATGCAGTCAAAAATAATTTACAGGGAACATAAATAATTACTTTCCGAGTCTTTCGTTCATTTGTCACGTGACAGACGCAATGAACGTTCATGAACGGATTGAACCCTGCTTCAGATACGAGCCTCCTGAGTGAAGCAGGCCAACTCTGCCACTGTGGCACAACAGGCCTCATGTGTGAAACTTGTGTTGTGGTTTTCTGGGGAGGTGTTGTGGTTTTCTGGGGAGGTGGAGTAACTATTATGTGTCCCTTTTGTTTTGAGATTTCTTATTGTTTTGATGTTGTTGTTTTACATGCTTGTTATTTAATCACCTCTATCTTTATTTTTTTTTATAGTGCAATCAATAAATTAATTGTACATTTTGAAAAAAAAATGTTTTTTCATAAATCATTGTTTATACTGAGTAAACAAGGACTGATGTTTTTAAAATTAGGTTTAGGGTTACGCGCGCACACTGATGATTTACAGAGTCTCACTCCAGCCAAAGTCCCAAAGTTGGCAACCCTATATCTAATATATATATATATATATAACCCTATATATATATATATATATATATATATATATATATATATATATAACCCTATATATATATATATATATATATATAACCCTATATATATATATATATATATATATATATATATATATATAACCCTATATATATATATATATATAACCCTATATATATATATATATATATATATATATATATATATAACCCTATATATATATATATATATATATATATATATATATATATATATATATATATATATATATATATATATATATGGGTGGGGGTCTAAATTAAGTGGTAATTTCCCTAGTTTTTACAGAGTTTTATTTACACATTTTGATTTCCAATTAGGGCTGAATGATTAATCGCAAAAAAACCGCACGCGATTTGCGATTATTTTGTGTTTTAGAAAAATTTTGTTATTTTAACACGATAAATATGCCCCGCTGCAGAAGTACAATAATGCGCATCATTTCAGGAAATCCCTATCGCTGTAGCTGAATAAACAGAAGATTGAAACGCTTTGATTAAACATGACTTATAAATACACGACTGCCTTATTCTGTGTAAGAAGGCACATCATCTCACAGGAGGAGGAGCTCAGCTGTCGTTATGAAGTGAGTTTGGAGTAAATGCATGTTATTAAATGTTGTCTGTTGTTGGACGAGGTTCATAAATGCTTCATGTTTTGGAAAGATGTTTGACGCGTGTTGTTTTTTCAAATGCACGTTATAAGTGACTCAAACTCACAGTGCTTTCAGATGGAGCAGCGTTTACAGAGCCGTACATCAATGACAAACTGCGCATAAAAAATAAGCGTAGCCTTTGCGATTTCAAAATCACGCTAAGCCATCTCGGTTTAAGTGCGATTAACGTACATGGAAAGTGCGGTTAATCGTTCAGCCCTATATCCAATACTTTGCACTTTAAAATAGACTTCTAAATGTCTATTCAATGGTCCCTATGCAACGCACTTCCTGTCCTACCTAGACACTCAAGTTAGCAAGATCGTGAGTGTGGGTATTGGCATAGGCCCTATAATTATATAATACATTTTAAGTATTTGAACTTGCTGCTTTGCTATTACCAGAGAGATGCTGCACAGATGCATGTTATTCACTCTAACCTCACTAGATTATGCTAGATCTAATGAGCCAAAATAACTGACTGTCTTTGCTTCGGGTGTTAGTTTCCTACACTGATTAAATCATACTGTAAATTGCTTTGGTAATCTTATGATATTATTTTACAGGATTTTGGAGATGGAGGAGCTTTTCCAGAGGTCCACGTGGCCCAGTATCCTCTGGAAATGGGTAGGAAGAAAAGGACGTCCAATGCTCTGGCAGTGCAGGTGGATGCAGAGGGCAAGATCAAATATGACGCCATTGCTAGGCAAGGTCAAAACAAAGACAAGGTGCCTCATCTTCTTGTGTTGTTGAATTGTTAATATATATTCAGTGAATCACACCTGGAGAGGACGTTTTCATAATTTTATTTGCTTGTTTCAGGTCGTGTTCAGCAAATACACAGACATGCTTCCTAAGGAAGTACTAAACGAAGATCATCCTGAGCTGCAGAAACCCGATGAAGAGGCTGTGAAAGAGGTGAGATATAACAGCCTTGTTTGACTGAGAACCGGTTTAAATGTAGACATTTAGCCTACTACAGGCTGAAATAATACTCATTTGAATCTTTTACTTAAAGGGGTCATGACATGAGAAACCAAATTTGCCTTGATCTTTTGGTATATAAGAGGTCTTTGTACCATTAAAACGTCCTGCAAGTTTCATAGCTTAAGACGTCCTCCCCTTTATAAACGAATCATTTATTTAATCAAGCTCTAAATACAGCTCGTTCTGGATCCATGGTATGAAGTGACGTCACGGTACGAAGTGACGTAGCAGTCGTTTGCATATGACCGCCTCCAGCGTAGACAACTACGCTTTAAGCGCAAGATAACTACGCCTCATTTTATCATCGCATGTGTCACGCGCTTCACATGTGTTCAGTCGATGTGCAGCGAGTGGGTCTGTTTACAAGAAGATTGCGATTTCACGCAGATGTGCTGTTCCTGGCTGTGGACAAACAACATGTTTGAATAATATATGCTGCTGAAAGATCCAGACGTCAGGGGAAGATGGACGGAGTTTATTTTTTGTGGACGTCCCAGTCACGGCAGTGTTAATTTAAGCGTGTGTTCTCCACATTTCAAGGATGAGTGACAGTTGAAAACAATCGCAGTATGATGCTGGCTTTGCCAGAAAACTTTTGTACAAGATAAGGCCGTGTGGACTATTCTGGGCTCAACAACGACGACGCAAACTGTAAGTAATGTAGGCTATTTAAAACTTGAAACTTTTTTAAAACGTTAATTGCAGTTTAATTCATTATGAATAATCACAGTGTTTTTACTTAGTTTAGCCTACTTATTGTTTTCATGACTGTCATGTTCATGCCCCGTAGGCTATTAAAAGATGTAACGTTAGGCTGTCAAACTGACAAAATAGTTTCACACTTTCTATGTGGACGGGCTGATGCATTCTTAGTGTTGATGGTTCATTTCCTCTGATTCCGACTCAAACATCATTGCAATAGCCATTGCCTCGCACGCATCACCCGTTTCTATGGTAACGGTAAACACAGCTCGCAAAATCCACACGTTTTGACAAGGGGGCGTTAACAATTGATGCATAGGCACTGACGTTATCCAATCATAACAGTGGGTGTTAACACTGAACTCTTAAAGGGGAAACACCCCCAAAACAGACTGTTTGAATCAGAGTGTGAGAAACAGGGTGGGAAAAGGTCATAAATCACTCAATTTTAAACGTTTTATGTCCAAAAAACTATAGTAATACTATAATTGCACCTAAGGGAACACAATAAAAGAAAAGAAAAAACCATGTCATGACCCCTTTAAATATATTATCGAATTATATTTTAATTTTTAAAGGCATCATTTCAGTTAGGGGGAAAAGCTTTTGGCTTGTTTCCTGTGACCACGAGGACTTAATGAGAAAAATTGTAATGCACCAAATTTTATTTTTCAAAGCAATCAAATAGCATGACTGTCTGAAAAATCAAATATAATTTCCAAAACTGCATAAGAAATTATGAACAAAGCAGCATTATGTATTTATGCATAGTTTAAATAGAAAGATCCGAAGTACTTTTGGTTTTAAATCATGAGATTCAGTGGAATGGGGGGGGAAAAGGTTTTTAAAAGTTTAAGTGCAAGACACGAGTGCAGTTGTCAAAGATGTCTGTCTAGCGCTCAATAGAAAAGCAGCGCAGAAAATGCGTTCTTGGTTGCGGTTTTTACGTGCAGCAATTCTCTGCATTGAGCTGCTCTATTTCTGCATTGTTTAGAATGATAATTTTTGGATAACCAATGTGGATTTTTATTTTAATTTCGACGAATATTCAAAATGGGGTTTTGACAATAACAGCATTTCAGTAGTTAATACCAATACCAGTGGAATTTCATAATCGTATTTTTTTAAGTAAATGGACGACAGAAGCAGGTTTATTAAGCTTCATTTACACAGCAATGTGTAATGCATAGATGCTGGTCCTTAATCACTAACTTTGAGTGGGTTTTTGTTGGCTGGTGTTAAAATGACATGAACAATGTTGGTACTGTTGTTGGTTTTAATCAAACAATAATCCTTATGACTTTGAATAATTATGAAGCCAAGCCAGCATGAATTAACGTTCCAGTTTCCTCCTCCTGTAGATTACAGAAAAGACCCGAGCAGCTCTGGATAAACAGGTCTCGCAGAAAATTGCAGCGGCCATGCCTGTACGTGCTGCAGACAAACAGGCCCCAGCACAGTATATTCGGTAAGACAAGTTCCACTGACAAATGCTCTTAAACCTAGAGTTTAAATAAATGTTCTGGGTTCGCTACAATTTGAGCTATATCGACAGGATGTTGATGACCAGAAAATTATTTAAACTTGTGCCTTGGTTAAAATCAAGTAAAGCAAGCCAGTGTTGAAAGGTATAATGTGCAGCTTGAATTTTTGTTCTAGCACAAGCATGAATTATTCAGTAAAAACCTATATTGTTTAAGGATTAAAGCTGTCTAAATCATCTGTTATGAGGTGGGAGTAGTTGCCCCTTTGTGCTTCCATTTTAACTGCATTACTGTAACGATTTTTGCTTTAAAAACACTTCTTTTGTAATCGACATTATGCCACAGATACTCTCGACAGAGTTTGGATTGAACCTGAAAAAATCCTTTAACGTCAGTCTGAGAGTTTCTGTGCGATTGTGTTTGCACTGCAAGATGTTGACAGCATTCTGTAATTGAGTTTGTGTTCGAGTTCACAAAAGTTCCATAAATTGTTCATATATTTCTTAAAGGTACACACCCTCCCAGCAAGGACTCGCGTTTAACTCTGGAGCGAAACAGAGGGTCATCCGTATGGTGGAAATGCAGAAAGATCCAATGGAACCACCGCGATTCAAGTATGTGACCTTAATCTGAGATTTAAGTGAAATTGAATGTGGTGTGTGGGAAAAGCACAAGAAACTCAATGTTTGTGTTTTCTTACAGAATCAATAAGAAAATTCCTCGTGGACCTCCATCCCCTCCTGCTCCAGTCATGCACTCTCCAAGCAGAAAGGTAGGAGTCTGGTTTCCACCAACTATCGAGCCCAACATTGTTAGTCATCGGCTTTGTTTACACTCAAAATCCACAGAAACCTGTCTGGAGGAAACATTTCTGAGAACATCTCAACTAAACTCAAAGCATCTCTTGTTTTTTCCTTTTTTTTTTTAGATGACAGTGAAAGAACAGCAGGAGTGGAAGATTCCACCCTGTATTTCCAACTGGAAGAACGCAAAGGTAATGCTGAGCCTCCATCGATTATTCAGCTGTTTATTGTTGTTTTAAAATATTGACTGGATACAACTGTGTTGCTTCTCAGGGTTACACCATTCCTCTGGACAAGCGTTTGGCTGCTGACGGACGAGGCCTGCAGACCGTCCACATCAATGAGAACTTTGCCAAGCTGGCTGAGGCTTTGTACATTGCAGACAGAAAGGTAGACTGCTTATTCCTGCATCCCTTAACACGCTGAATCCCACATTGCTAAGTTTTCTGACTTTTAAGAAGTAAAGAAACCTTCAGCACTATATCAACTAGGGATGGGCATTCGATTAAATTTTCTTAGTCGATTGTCGGGAGAATTAACGATCGACTATCGATTAATCATTTACATTTTTATATTGAAATTCATTATTTCTTTTACTTTTTATAAATTAAAAATGCAATGAAAATACAAAAATACAGTTTGTTTGTCCTCGATGAGATCTTTATTACAAGAAGATCAACTTGTGGCAGTGAAACTGGACGTTCGGTAGACTTGAAGATATGCCCTGCGGTGCTCTAAAACAGCGGAACCTGCAGCTGCGAGCCGGCTGCGAGCCTGGCGTTATGCCCTCCGAAACGCATTCGAGACGGATTTAAATCCGATCGCTCAAACCACTTCAGGAGGAGATCTGAGACGCATTCCAGACGAAACTGGACAAGAGTAAATGCATCTGGTTGTTGAAACCACATATGTAAATTTGACTTATCCCAAAAATGCTAAGAAATAAACGTGTGAGAGCGTGTTATAGGCTATATGTCATGTTATAGCCAGATATGACGACGCTACTTCAACACGCATCACCACAGATGAGAATCTATTCATGAAGCCAACGTGCAAACTATCGCAAATCAAAGTGAAAGTAATTCATCAACACACAATCATCTTCATTAAAAGTAAAGAACCGAAATGATCTTACCAGGGCTGTTGCCGCAATATCTTGTTGTGGTCTTTGATTTAGAAATTTTCGCTGATGATCAATAAAATGCAGCTCATATCTAGAGCTGGGTACCGAGTTCGATACTTTTTAGGTACCGACCAAATTGCCTCGATACTATCGAGTATCGAACAATGACTTGTTTTTCGGTACCAGATTTCGATACCTAAGGGGTTAACTCGTCAACGTCAGTGCTCAAACAAATACATATGAAATGCACAACGACACGCCTAAAGTCGCTCACGCACATACACGCAAACTCTACACACACGAGACACGCGGAACTCTCTGCGCACATACTCATGAGGCGCGCGCACAAACTGTCCATGCACATTCTCATATGAGGCGCGCGCGCACAAACTGTCCACACACATTCTTATATGAGATGCGAGCACACACACACAAACTTGCGCACATTACTCAATGAGACGCAAGCACAGTACACACACTCACTATACCCTAAAGATGTGGAAAAGCCGATCAAAAGTGTGGCTACATTTCTCCAGGCTCGATGCCAACAGCACGCGATGGAGTATTTGCGGTAAAATAATTGCTGCAAAGACCGGTACCGCGACAGATAAGATGAAGCCCTTGACAGTGCACGGAGTAAACATAAGAGCAGCAAGTTGCTCCGTCTTTGACTGGTAAATGAAGAGATATCTTGTTGATCACTCTGACAGTGTTTATATTGCAATAATGACCTACTGAACGTACACTGCCGTTCAAAAATGTGTTGGTTGGTCAGAATTTTTTTCAGTAAATTAAAGTGATCAAAAATGACCTTAAAACATGTATAATGTTACAAAAGATTTCTGTTTCAAATAAATGCTGTTCTTTTGAAAATTTTATTCATCAAAGAATCATGAAAAAATGTATCATAGTTTGAAACAGACTAAACAGACTACTTTTTTCATATGTCTGAAGGATCATGTGACACTGAAGTAATGATTTTGAAAATTCAGCTTTGACATCACAGGAATAAATTACATTTTGAAATATATTCAAATAAGATTTTAAATTGTAATACTATTCCACAATATTACAAGTTTTACTGTATTTTTGATCAAACAAATTCAACTTTGGTGAGCATGAGCTCTTTATAAAAAAAAATGTTGTTCCTTATGTACATGTATAAGGAATATTTTGTTCCTTTGTGCTTTTTTTGTGCCTTTGTGCACTGGCTAGGGACCATGAGTCAAACTGAAAAAATAAAACCAAAGTTTTTCTGAGGTAATGTGTTATGTAATCTTGTTAAAATGGATTTCATAAAATTGGTATCGAAAAAAGTATCGTTCAGGAACCGGTATCGAAATCAAGGTATCGGTATTGGTATCGAAATTTTTTGAACGATACCATGCCCTACTCATATCAGTTGCTTTCGGTGACGTGCAACAATTTAAATATGCATATCGCGGGAATTCAAGATCGGATTTATATCCGTTTTGCAAAAACACATTTATGTGACCAGGTGTAAATGGAATCGTTTTGATAAATCAGATAGCTATCCGATCTGAGAAAACGCATGAAGTTTGCACCAGTCTACTGATTTCTGTTGAGAAAGATAAGCATGTTGACATGATCTGGGATCAGATGCGACCGCAACCTGGTGACAGCCAGTCCAGCCGCCGAAAACACCCGCTCTGAGGGGACTGACGTTGCTGGGATGCACAGGTAGCCTACCTCCGCGCTAAAATGAATTCCATTGCTTCAAGACTCACACTACGCAACGCAACCTGCATTAGTTTAATCGATAACAAATAAACGCTATCGACGAAATTCTTAACGATCAATTATCGATCGTCGATTAATCATGCCCATCCCTAATATCAACATTACAGGGCAGTTTCTCAGACCAAAATGATGTGTGAAGCACTATCTGGGAGTAACACTATCTGATGATGACATCTGAAAAAAAAATAAACCTTTGCTCCTCTGATCAATTTGGAGAGCATTTATAGATCTAGCTTTATTTTGGTTGGGAATGCCCGCTTTTTACAATGCAAATAAATCCCTATAAAATTAAGTTCTTTCTAGGGCCGGTAAATATTTTAACTTATTTTTATGCTGATGTTGTTGGTTGTGTGATGTGTACAGGCCAGAGAGGCTGTGGAGATGAGAGCTCAAGTGGAAAAGAAGATGGCCCAGAAAGAAAAAGAAAAGAAAGAAGAGAAGCTGAGAGAGTTGGCTAAGATGGCCAGAGACAGGAGAGCTGGAATCAAAGCCCACGGTGACAAAGGTACAAAGAGACGGACACACACCATCATTAATATAGCGTTTTTAACAATATGGATTGTTTCAAAGCAGCTTTACAAGTGAAACTAGGAAATTAAAGAAACAGAGATGGTTTTGGCTTTACAGCAGCTCTAGAATAAAGTTATTGTCCAGCTAAAGTTAGTTTTGATTGATTCACTTATATTGCAAAGATCATTAGTTATTAACTTAGGGGCCGCTAACACGACACCGTTCTAACAGAAAACCCTTAACATGCTCCGACCCGCTCATTCGCACAACAACAGTGTCTGGCGCTCGAGAACGCAAACCTTGAAATAGGTTCCAAGGTGCAAATTTTGAAATTACTTTAAAAACCTTATCTCTGTCTAAACTTAAAAAACGTGAATCTGTGAAAACGCTGACGGCGTGCACATGCATATTATGTGTTTAGTCTATAGGTATGCGCATTTTAATATACATGTGCGTAGTCTTTCTTTACAAATGTATTACACTTATACGTGTTGTCATACGCATAATGCTGTGTATGTGGTATTTTCCTGAAACATTTGATATTTAACTAACAATCACTGTTTGAAATTCTGCCTACACTTTTTTTTTTTATGTTTAAAGTTAATATTTATTTTAAATGTTTTCCAATTCATGAATTGAAAAGGGAGACGATTTGTTCTCGGCCCTGGTTTCGGTCATCAGAGTGCTGTCGCTATTGGTGAGATCACAATCTATGTCTTTGGTTTTTTTCTCAGGTGGTGAAGACACAGAAGTCAGAGAGCGTGAAGAGATCCGTCATGAGAGGAGGAAAGAAAGGCAGCACGACAGGAACATCTCCAGAGCCGCCCCTGATAAGAGGTACATGCATTTTTTACACACTTGCCCTGAATCATTCATGGGCCGGTAGAACTGATGCACACATCCCATTTTAATGTACGTGGTTTTGCTTTATTTTCTGTCCTCTGATCTCACACAAGTCCCACCGGTGTTCGTTTTTACATCAGACACCTTTTAGTGAAACAAACTTGATTCATCCCATATTCAGACTAATTTTGTTGTACTTGTTCAAATGGATTTAATCTGTAGTTGTAATAGCTTGAATTATTCATGATTTTTCCTCAAAAGATGTTTGTGTGAGAATTCCCTGAACTCCCAGTTTGAGACGCGTGTAATGTAGCGTGATGACCCTGATGGCTCTTTGTATGTGGTGTTAATGTGGGTTTAGCTGATGTCAGTGTAATTTTGGTCTGTCCAGGTCGAAGCTACAAAGAGATCAGGACAGGGACATCAGTGAGCTCATTGCCCTGGGACAACCGAACCCCCGTACCTCCAGTGAGGCTCAGTATGACCAGAGACTCTTCAATCAGAGCAAGGTAATCAACCCTCAGGTTCCCTCAACCCTCTGATCTCAAATTGGTCATCGTACTGATTTTAGTTCATCAGTGTGATGGTAAGGTGCGCAATTAAAGGAGAACTCCGGTCAATTTTAACATTGAGCTCATTTTTTTTGTAAATTTGGAGTGCTGTCAATACAGAGAACAACGACAAAAATCGGTGTTATCCTCTTTTTAAAGATTGTCAAGTTCACACGCATAGGTTTAGTTACCTATGATCACGCGCGTGAACTCGACAATCGATTACTATGGACTTCGACCGAAAACAGGAAGAAAATACAGGTATGTGCGCTGGCTGAAATAACATCATTTTTATTAATCTTTCACATCTACTGCAGTCAGATTCACCCGTGATCACTCTAAAGGAATCACTCACATGACCTGTGCACTTGTAATGACACATCAAGGATGTTAAGAGGCTAAAAGCAGGTTTAAAACTTGCCCCACTGAAGTCAACAGGGTGCAAATTTTAAAAAGAGGATAACATGGTGTAGGCAACACCGATTTTTGTCGTCGTTCTCTGTATTGACAGCACTCTAAATTTACCAAAAAATGAGCTCAATGTTAAAATTGACCGGAGTTCTCCTTTAAACACATGAAATCAAGCGTTTAAGACAGACAATCCATAATCCTTGAGCTCCTTTATCTGCCTCTATGATTTTTCTGTTGTTGAATCGTAGACCTTGTTTGGCAGTGAACATGTTAATATGTAAATATTATACATGTTAATAAGAAACGACTGAAGACTCATCGTTTTTGTCAACACTTGACCCATTAATACTTACACTTAGTATTCTATATATCTCTTTAAAAAAAGAAAACCTTTCTACATGTACTGTGCTAGACTAACTGGGACTGGTCACAGCACTTGCTTATTGTTGGTTTGATTGCTTCTGTTATTCTTTTTTTTTTTATTATTATCATTTGTAAGTCGTTTTGGATAAGTGTCTGCTAAATAATTAAATCTAAATGTAATATCAAAGCCTGTTTTACATCATCCAATCTAATATTGTCTCTACATCATTCCACACCAAGTATTATTTTTTGGTTTCGCACAGAAATACAGCTTCATGCAAACGAATGCTCTCAATGGTCAAAATGGGGAATTCAATTCAAATCATGGTCATTGGTAATCAAATCGTGATTTTTCAGAACGTGGGAAATTACTGGCAATCTCTAGTGCATAACATTTTTTTTTTTTTTATATATATATATATATATATATATATATATATATATATTGTGACTATAAAATGTTTTTAAAAGATCAATACAAATGACTGTAAGATGCACTTTTCGTAGCTGTGAGGTATAAATCTCACTGTTTGCTTGTGTTTTTCAGGGGATGGACAGTGGTTTTGCCGGTGGAGAAGATGAGATGTATAATGTGTATGATCAGCCCTTCAGAAGTGGCAGAGACATGGCACAGAATATCTACAGGCCCGGTAAGAATGCGGATAAGGACGTGTATGGAGACGACCTGGACACACTCATGCAGAGCAGCAGGTATGGAGACACCTGGACTCAATATTTGCAGGCATTTTAACTATAGAAAAACACATCTGATTTGTTTGTTTTTTTATAAACTAAATTAAAATACAAAAGTGATCATTACAACCTTATAATCAACTTGCTTTAGGCCCTGCTGAATATGGTTAGAATCACAACAGATGCGCATTGGTCTTTTTGACACGTTTGTTTATTGTATTATAGCAGGGAACTACACTAACCTTTTCCACTGGTGGCACTTGCGCTACTAACTTTTTCAGTTACTGGCGCAAAACATGATTTGGTCGCACAAATTATTTATAGTAAGCCGCTCTGGATAATAATGAACAATAATGAATATTGCATACAGATGTGCTTTTTATTTTACTTGCCATCTTTTAAACCACATGCCTTCTTGTTTTTGTTTTCTTTAACATTGGTTGGGATAGATTTACTGCAATAGAAAATACCGTACACAATAAAGTGCAAAATGGATTTCAACATGCTATGGTTGGCACAGATGGGCAGACTCCGGAACTCTTAAGTAGTGATGCACCGATGTGAAAATTGTGGCCGATACGATAACCGATATTAATATTGCTGTTATGGCCGATACCGATATTTACCGATGTCGATATCTCTGTATAGAAAACAAATTTACTGATAATCAAATAAAGAGATATTTTCCAAAACACTTCTTTTTTTTTTTTCTTTTTTTTTTTACTTTAGAAATGACTGATATTGGGCACCTTTACCTGTGTGCAAAATATGTCACACATAGGACACACATGCATTATATTGAATTGCATATAATGTGTGCTGGTCAACTAAATTAAGAACCCCCTAGAAACAGTAAAAAAAAAAAAAATCGGGCCATTGTGTGCAATTAAGATAGGCTACTTAATTTGTTATTCCAATATCCAAATATGATACTAAATAGCATAGGGAAAAGGGCTTCTATTTGTGACGTGCTGTCTTTGCGTTTGAACATTGCACATTTTAAACAGGACACGCATTAGCTGAATAAATGTTAGCCAATACAAACATATTTATAGAAAACAGTTGACAATGAATAGACAGGAGTCCAATAATAGCATGACAAATCACTTATTCTAAAAATAATATCAAGTATAAGTTAGACGAATCCGACATATAATGAGGGCTGTGTTAACAGTAAAACGTCCGTCATTTAACGAATTTTAAAAACACGGATGGATAATACAAAATGCTTTCTGACATTTTGACAGAAAAAAAACAAGCAAGAACAATATTTAAACTATAGCCCGTCAATTTTCATTTTACAATTATTTTCTCTCTCTGTGTGCGCGCGTCCGTGTTTGTGAGAGAGAGAGAGAGCTTGCGCAGCACTGATACAATACGTTTAAATCTAAGTAACGGTCGTGGGGCTGAAGCCAACTTGATGTGTAGAATGCTCAGAGCACGTTATAAAACGTATTCTTAAAATACACATTTCTGTTTTAATAAATGCTCATAGTAAATCATAGCATATTGCCTAAAACATGGGTACAAAAATAATCAGTGATACATTTGTGACCCATTAAAAATTAGGGTCGCAATGGCCTTTCAAAAGGTTGCATATGTGACTATTTTGGTCTCAGTGTAGTTCCCTGTATAGCCTCCTGGCTCACGCACTTGAACGATTCCCCTTCTCTCTCCAGGTTTGTTCCTGATCGGGAGTTCTCAGGTGCGGACCACGGCCCCCGCCGCGACGGGCCAGTGCAGTTTGAGGAGGATCCTTTCGGTCTGGATAAGTTCTTGGAGGAAGCCAAGCAGCACGGAGGCTCCAAGAGGGCGTCCACTAGTGGCCGCTCAAAGGACTACGACCACGAGAAGAAACGCAGGAAGGAGTGAGATGCTTCCTCTGTCCACAGATGCAGGGTCAAATCCTCCTCTCCCAATTTTTATAGCTGTAAAGTGAATGATGAACTATTAGTAATATGGTGTTTCATCTTTTTTTTTTTTTTTATCGTCTAGATGTTTTCTCCAGTCATGTTTCTTGAGCTCAAAAGTGTGAACTTAAAACTGTTGTACTGCAAAGCCATTCTAATAAATGTCTTGTAGAGGATTTCATTGAATGTGAAAGATTTTTTTGTGAAATTCGTCTAAAGTAATCTCTGAACTAGCCTGGCTAACTTCAGACCTCTTCTCATTGAGATGTGGTCTGGGAACCACATGTTCATTTTCTCGTATTTGAGGCGTGGTTTACGAATGCCCAGAGCCGTTTATTGGGTGCTACGAATGTCTATCAAATGCGCCTGTACGTAGCTCATAGCCAATCGTTTCGATTATACCAGATGACGTATGTAGAGCGACAGAAATTCGACGAGGAAGAAGACTAAATAAACTTACGTTCTAAACTACTTTGAACACTATCTAAGGCTGCATCGAAAGGTAACTTCGCATCTGATGCCATGTTGGATCCATAGATATAAACAAAGTGCTTCGGTGTGTCGCATAGACGTCGTCATCGTCTTGCTGCTCCCTCCCCGTTCTGTGATTGGTTCCCTTTTTGAGGGGAAAATCTGGTCCATGGTGTCCAGGCTGCCTAGCAGCGTGAATAAAATTGCGCTGCGTGCAAGGCAGCATGGGGAAACCCAGGCTATCTCTGAACAGTGCTCCAACTACTTTGTGCCAGATGAAATTAATTTTAAATGACTCTCTCCATTAGTCTTATAGATCCAGTGTATCTGCTGAAACAAACATTAGCTCTCCGTGAGTTTAAGGGGGAAGATTAGTATTGTTTAGTTAGTTCTAGAGCTTTATAAAGAATGCATAGCTTACATTTTGTGCGAAAATAATCTGTAAATTGGTCCTCTATTAATAATGGGTTGAATAATTCTTTAAATAATGGCATTTTACCTAGGATTATTTTAAATGGAGAAAACGCTTAATGTTTTAAAGGATATAATGCTTTTCCTGATGTTAAGGAAAGAGTAAATGTGTCAGACTTGGACTTGATATTTAAAAATAATGCCAGTATCAGTAGCATTTTACAGCAAATATTCATTGTTCCATTCTGTTACTTACAATCACGCATAACATTTAGGAAAAAAGAGCAGATGGCCGAGTAATGAGAGTGAATAAATGTCATGATGTTATAATTTTTAATAGGTTTACATCATAATCATAAAGTAGCATCATGTGATAGTGAGGTTAAAGGTGATCTAAGTCATGCCACGCGTTTTTTAGGCCAAAACATTTTTTGTCACATAGAGCAAACATCTCCTCACTATCCGCTAGCTGCCTGTCCCCTGAACACACTGTAAAAAAAACGCGGTCTCTCTAGACACCACAGGCTCCACAAACGGAAACAAAAACAAACTGGGCTCACCCGCACCACGAAACATAACAAACAGTGCTCCAGCCAATCACTGGCAAGAAGTATTTGAGGGTGGGGTCTGGGGGGTTGTGCACGTACACATGAAGGGGGTGTGGAGGAGAGAGAAGCATGAAGAGGGAAGTTTTTGAATTATGGCCGACACACGACCAAAGAGAGGACGTTCCGATGAACAGAACAACTTGCAAGAGGGACAAGGATAAGGAACGCGCGAAGTCCCGAATTTACATCGGAAAAACCTTTGAAAGGTGGCGAGAACTCCGCCGGCAGAAGGCTTGACCTGTACTAGTAGCGAGAGAAGTTCAGTTTTAACGCTAACCACTCTAGGGCCATGTGTCCACCAAAGCGTTTTTACTCGCGGCTGGCGTGTTTTTTCAATTGTTTTCAATGGGAGCGCCGCGTTTTTAAAACGCCATGAGCGTAACGAGGCGCTGAGCGTCTTTTTCACGCTGAAGCGCTGAGCGTTCGGCGTTTTTTACTGGTCGCCGAGAGTTGAAGAATGTTCAACTTTTGGTAAAACGCAGCGCTCATCACTGTCACTTTTTACCCAACCGTCCAATCACAGTGGAGGAGGGGCGGGACTAATACCACACCGACCAACCGCGTCCGCCACATGATTCTGCTTGTACAACGTCAACAGATGACAACAACAAGCATAATAACGGAACAAAATCAAGAGCCAGATAAAATACATTACATTGTATTGACATTTTAATATAGAATCAACACAGAAACAAAATATGTGTGAAATGAGATACTAGTAAGACTTTCGCGTATATTCCGTATCATAACAAGCAAAGTGTCTCGGTCTCAACCGTCTCAACTGAAAAAACGCTGCGCTGCCAAAACGCTCTCAAGCGCCCACAGCTGAGCGTTTTTAGCAGAGCGCCTAGCGTTTTCAGCTGGCTAAAAACGCTTTGGTGGACACACGGCCTAAGGCCGTGTGTCCACCAAAGTGTTTTTACTCGCGGCTGGCGTGTTTTTTCTATTGTTTTCAATGGGAGAGCCGCGTTTTTAAAACGCCATGAGCGCAGCGAGGCGCTGAGCGTCTTTTTCACGCTGAAGCGCCGAGCGCTCGCCGTTTTTTACAGGTCGCCGAGAGTTGAAGAATGTTCAACTTTGGGTAAAACGCTGCGCTCATCACTGTCACTTTTTACCCAACCGTCCAATCACAGTGGAGGAGGGGCGGGACTAAAACCACACCGACCAACTGTCACATTCTGTACAACGACATCGACTAGCAGAGCTAAACGGAAAAAAAATGGATGAAAAATTAATATTGCTGGTCTCCGAACATAGTTGTCTTTACCAGATGACATCCCCGGATTACCACAACGTCAATTTGAAAAACAGTGCTTGGAGTAACATTTCCTCGGCGATGTGTCTATCAGGTAAGCGGCAGTCAGCTAGACAGCTGATCGGTGGGGGGACGGGCTAGCTACATTTCTATAACGCCGGTAATCAGAATATTCTCATTATTGTTTCACAAAATCTCTAATCTTTTTGTTCTTACAAATTTCAGTTCAAAAATGTCGTAAAAAATGGAAATACTTGAGGGACACTTTCAAAAGAGAGAAAAACGAGGAGAAAGAGAGAAAGAAGTCAGGTTCAGGTGCAGCAGCAGGCAGTCGGAGGTGGAAATATATGTCCATCCTCAGCTTCCTGGAGCCATATATAACAAATAGGGACACCTCTAGCAATCTGAATACATCTGATGAGGATATCGGTAACACCAGTGGAGGTATAGTGTAGAATACTACGTGAACCCCAATGTTAATGTTAAACTGCAGCTACATCTGTTTTAATTGTGTAATAAGTGCTGCTATATCTGTAAAAAGAATTGTAAGATTGACATGTTAAATGAAAGGCAATTGTTAGTATTTCTTTCAAAGGAAGGAATTATTATTTATGTCAAAGGAATGAATTACTATTATTATTAGTAGGCTATACTTAATCTCTGTGTGTGTGTGTGTGTGTGTGTGTGTGTGTGCGTGCGTGCGTGCATGTGTATATGTATGTGTGTGTGTATGTATGTATGTACATATACTTTAAAAAGAATATAATTTTCTGATTTGTCCCCCACAGACATCAGATGAGAGCACACAGTCCCTGACCCAGTCCAATACCACACAATCCGGATCTCCTGACTCCCCAAATGTGCCACCACTCTGCACACCTGAAATATCTCGCCGTACTCTTGCTCCAAAGAGAAGGGCTGAGCAAGATATTACCGAGTACCAGCGCTGTGTGCTGAACGCCATCAGTAACAACAAGCCAGACGAGGAAGAGCAGTTTCTTTTAAGTTTAGTTGGTGCCTTGAGACGACTTCCCCCACGCAGTCGTTCTGAGGTTAAACTTAAATTCCAACAAATATTACATGACGCAGAATTTAACAATCAATAAAACAATATCATGCACACATCAACGAACATACAGACAGACACATACACACACAAAAATAACATTTGAAATAGACACACCAAATTACTTCATATGTAAAACAAACAATTTTTTATAAGGCAGTTTAATGTATTTATCAATCTGTACATGAAAATTTATCATTAAAATAATTATTAAAAGCATTCATCTTTTCCAGTCTTTTATTTTCCTCTTGATTTAGACTACTAATTTATTGTATTCGTTATGTGCAGCTTGTTAGTGAAAGGAAATATGCTCATTTTCTGAGGTTATGGGTGGCTCTTAAAAGAGCCTTTTTTATTTTTTTTATTGGTGGTGGTCCTGGATGGTACTGATGGCAGTGGTCCTGATGGTGGTGGGAGTAATTATGAGGCATTAGATGACAGAATGCTGCCATGCAACTTCACCTGCTGGAGAGGAGAAGTAGGTGGTGTACCTTTGCCTTATTTCCAGTGCTTCCCTAGAGGCATTGTTGCTGCCTGCTCGCTGGATGGGCTGCGTGGCAAACTGTGGCTCTGATGGCAGGGGAGCACAACTTACTTCCTCTTCATCAGCATCCTCATACCGTAGGAAATTGTGAAGGATGCAAGTGGCCTTCACCACTGCATCTGCCACTTTTGGTGAGACACCAAGCACTCTGTGGTAGAGTCTCCATTGGGCAGCAAGTATCCCAAATGTGCACTCCACCATCCGTCTCGCACGGGAAAGACGGTAATTAAACACACGCTTCTCTCTGTCGAGGTGTTTTCCTGGGTAGGGTCGGAGAAGGTTTCTCTTCAGAGGAAAAGCCTCGTCACCCACAAACACATGTGGCACAGGCTGGGGGTCTTCTGAACCTGGTAATGGTGCATCCTCTGGTAGGTCGAGCGTTCCCTGTTGGAGAGCCTTGCCAAATTCGGAGGCACAGAGGGTCCCGCCGTCACTGTTTTTCCCGTATGCCCCCACATCCACCATCCGGAAAAGGTACCGGGCATCAACCACTGCTAGAAGGACTATGGAGAAGCTTCCTTTATAATTGAAATACATGGACCCTGTTGAAGATGGGGCCTGTATTGTAACATGCTTCCCATCGATTGCTCCCAGACAGTTGGGGAAGTTCCACAGCCTATGGAAGTCTTCAGCAATCCTCTTCCAGTGATGTTGTTCAGGGAAGGGCATGTATTCCTGGACCAAGAGTGACCATATTGCCTCACACACTTCTTTTACCACCCTTGCCACTGTGCAGTAACCCACCCTGTAACTAAAAGCGATAGATCGGAATGAGTCTCCTGTTGACAGATATCTGAAATAAATACAGAAAAAAGTTGCAAAGGGCAATTATACATTAAATAAAACATCAATTTAAATCATACTATCATTAGTTATAAATTCAATTAGACTTCTACCCTAGTTATATTATGCTTATTTATATAAAAGTATATTCAATTGTAAATGTGTTTGGATGTGTAAAATATCTTCAGTAGCTATCAATGAATCATAAATACCAGTAAAATAAGATATGTTACCTTATATGCAGTGATGAAATGTACGAAACTAACGTTAAATAAATAAATGTCTACATGTAGCCTACAATTTTGAGTTACTTGTAACATTAACGTTACTTTATTTGAGCTTTTTTTCTGCTATTTTACTCCCACTATAGCAAAGAGACAAACACTGCTTTTTTTTTTACTTCACTGCATTCACTTACAAAAGACTTTTCATTTTCAGCTCAATAACACAAAATATCACTTGAAATAATTTCGGAATAGCCTTATAAGTTATGCACTTACCTCAGACAAATGCAAAGACGTTCTTCCGAGCTGATGGCCTCCCGGTAGTTTGTGTCTCTCTTCGAAATAGAAGGTCCAATTTTCCGGAACAACATCTCAAACTGTGTCCTGCTCATCCGAAAATACTCCTTGAACCGGCTGCCGTCCAACTTTAGTTCTTGGACCAGACGATGGTACTCTCCGAGATGTTTTCTCGCTCTCAAGATATCATGAACCCACATAGACCAGCGCGCGCGTCCATTCTGTCTACGTGGTTCAGCCATCCCTTCATCCAAAGCAAGGACCAAAGCAAGTACTCTACATTGTGTCGACATTTTTAGACAAATTATCTGCGAAATCAGTTACAAGTAAACTGTGCCGCGGATACTCTGTATCATAGCAACGAAGCGTCTCAACTGAAAAAACGCTGCGCTGCCAAAACGCTCTCAAGCGCCCACAGATGAGCGTTTTTAGCAGAGCGCCTAGCGTTTTCAGCTGACTAAAAACGCTTTGGTGGACACACGGCCTAAACGTTTACTTTATTGAATGTATCTGATACGGAACCGGACATGGGCATTATCTCCTTCTTATCTTATGCTTGAAACACTCAGTTTCTAAAAAGTTTGAAATCTTCTTTGAATTGTTAAAACAAATAACAACAGCACATGAGGAGCTTGAACTCATTCTCTCGCTGCTAGTACAGGTCAAGCGCTACGAACGGAAGTAGGCAACCGGAGTCGTCGTCATGGCAGCGCGCATTGTTTAGACTGAGCAGAATAAGGTGGATAGGGCGACAATTTGTGTAAGTTAACGGTTGTTTTCACCCACAGTTTGTTATGAATTTGAATGTTCATATAAAGGCTATTGACAACTTTGACTAAATTTGTTAAGACACCGCCGTTGTTTATGCTCACTGGGAAACGCGAAGCTAACGTTATCTTGCTATCATTGCGTCCTTGTATGGGAGCTAACATATAGTTATAACCTCAGGTGGCAAAACGATTTTAAGATAATGTTTCTCTTTTTCTGTATTCTGTTCTGCAATATATAAAAGCATTTATCTAACTTGGCGACATTACAAATTTAATGAAGTATCAGGTATCAGTAAAACTTAACTTTGTAGTGACTATTTTGACTTTCCTTTATGCCGGAAGGGAAGGGAGGGGAGGAGGGAGGAGACGGGATGAGGAGGAGGGAGGGTCTAGCCAGCCTCCGTTTTGTTTGACAACAATTCGAATGTCAACAAGAAGTAACGTCTCCCGACATCGCTTAGAGCAGGGGTTCCCAAACTTTTTCATTCTGGGACCCACCTAGACAAGTATAATCAATCTCAAGACCCACTTGCACTGGTGCTACCAACTTTCTCAGTTGGTCGCACCAGCATGATTTGGTCGCACCTTTTTTTTTTTTTTGCTACATGCCATGGGATTAATCAATGCATGCTGATGGTCTTAATCTGCATACCCTAGTTTTGCACTGATGTAATAAGACTGACAGTGACACAAGACCTCATGTTAGCAAAATATTTTAAACTTTTAACTCTTAAAAAAAACTTAAAAAACATGAATGTTCTTTAATGTTTGATTATAATGTTACCGTCTTCACATAGGGATGGGAAATAAGATTTTATCAATAATAATAATGCCACCGACGATTCTGATTATCAATCCGATTCTTTAACGATTCTCTTATCGATTCTTGATAGCACTGTGTGGAAAAATGTAGTCATATGCTTTTCAAAAAAAACAAGGAGTTTTATTTATTTTAAAGCTTATGCTTGAGTAAGCAAACTGTACTTTTTATGTAATTTATGTAATAAATAGAACCTTATTCTAAAGTGCTACTGATTATACACCGATTCAGACGTCTCCTGAGTTCACTGTTGGAAACATCAGTTGTTTTATCCATTCATTAAAATGGATCGGTTCAAAGGAGTCATTAGTTCGCGAATTGGACGTGTCGTGCGCGTTGTGTGATTATTCCAGCAGTTAGGACATGGACATCCAAGATTTGTGTCAACACAGAAAACATTTCATCACTGGATAGTTTTATTCGTTTAATTAAAGTGTTGTTTTATGTCAGCTGAATGTCGGGGACGCTTTTCAGAGAAGATAAGGCAACAACTTATTTAGCACAATTCACCCAGCTGTAATTAAGGGAAAAAAATCTCTGAATGCTCCACATGAAACTTTGTCTTTCGACATTTTACCACCGTGTCGATTTATTAAGTTGGCTTGAGAGAGCCAACTTACTGAAATCCTATTTAAACTTATTATTATTATTATTAAGTTGGCTTGAGAGAGCCAACTTACTGAAATCCTATTTAAACTTAATATTATTAAGTTGGCTTGAGAGAGCCAACTTACTGATATTGTACTTAAACTTATTAAGTTGGCTTGAGAGAGCCAACTTACTGAAATCCTATTTAAACTTATTATTATTAAGTTGGCTTGAGAGAGCCAACTTACTGATATTGTACTTAAACTTATCAAGTTGGCTTGAGAGAGCCAACATATTGAAATCCTATTTAAAGGAGAACTTGGTAGCTTTTTTAACTTAATAAAACTGTCTAGAAATCATTTGGATGGTTAAACAACCTGTTCTGGTGATATTGGTGACTTTCCCCGCTCCCCCCAGCGTTCCCAGGCGGAAAACCAACCTTGCAACTTGTTCACTACCGTCCCGGCAAGATAGAAATTGGAAGTCTCGTGAGAAGCGAAAGCGAGAACGAGAACGAGCGCGAAACACAAATTGCTTTACGGCAATTCGACATAAACACACACGCATGTATGATGTATTACCAGATTACCCACCTCGGTAGACATAGCTCCACGCGATACAGTTGGCTTGCTCCGATCAAAACTAATGCACATGAGCAGCGGTAGAGAGGGGGAGGAGGCCGCCGCAAGTGAGTTTTTTACGACTGTGTTGTGAAATATACGCCCCACCACAGCTGTAGGGGGAGCTCGTGGGGAAAACATGCGACAACAAAAGGGAAAATCAGCGAAGAAGTGACTAGAGTTCGCTAGAGTTGCCGAGTTCGGCTTTAAACTTATTAAGTTGGCTTGAGAGAGCCAACATATTGAAATCCTATTTAAACTTATTAAGTTGGCTTGAGAGAGCCAACATATTGAAATCCTATTTAAACTTATTATTATTAAGTTGGCTTGAGAGAGCCAACTTACTGAAATCCTATTTAAACTTATTAAGTTGGCTTGAGAGAGCCAACATATTGAAATCCTATTTAAACTTATTATTATTAGTGGTGCTTTTTTGAAAGCATCACTATTGTTATTGCTCATACTTATTAGTGGTGCTTTTTGAAAGCATCACTATTGTTATTGCTCATACTTATTAGTGGTGCTTTTTGAAAGCATCACTATTGTTATTGCTCATACTTATTAGTGGTGCTTTTTTGAAAGCATCACTATTGTTATTGCTCATACTTATTAATGGTGCTTGCTGAAAGCAAGGCATCACTAGTGTTCTCTTGCATACTTATTATTATTAGTGGTGCTTGCTGAAAGCAAGGCATCACTATTGTTATTGCTCATACTTATTATTAGTGGTGCTTGCTGAAAGCAAGGCATCACTATTGTTATTGCTCATACTTATTATTCTTATTATTATTAGTGGTGCTTGCTGAAAGCAAGGCATCACTATTGTTATTGCTCATACTTATTATTCTTATTAGTGGTGCTTGCTGAAAGCAAGGCATCACTATTGTTATTGCTCATACTTATTATTCTTATTAGTGGTGCTTTTTTAAAAGCATCACTATTGTTATTGCTCATACTTATTATTAGTGGTGCTTGCTGAAAGCAAGGCATCACTATTGTTATTGCTCATACTTATTATTATTAGTGGTGCTTGCTGAAAGCAAGGCATCACTATTGTTATTGCTCATACTTATTATTCTTATTATTAATGGTGCTTGCTGAAAGCAAGGCATCATTAGTGTTCTCTTGCATACTTATTATTAGTGGTGCTTGCTGAAAGCAAGGCATCACTATTGTTATTGGTCATACTTATTATTAGTGGTGCTTGCTGAAAGCAAGGCATCACTATTGTTATCCTCCATACTTATTATTATTATTCTTCTTATTATTCTGGACAAAGTTTGGCGCGTAATGCGCCCCGCACCGTTTGTCTCAGACCCCTGAGTGAGGCATCAAATCGACCGGCTCATTGAGGAGAGGTGTGGTATGACTTTTCTAAGCGGTCGGGTGTACGATGTTCGCACAGCGGACGAAAAAGCGGCCAAAAAAGTCCCATTGACTTTACATTGGGCATTCTAAAAAAATTCAAATCCAAACCGACGTTTTCACACACACAGACTCCAAAGGGCCTGACACCCCTGCGTCTCTCCCTCTCTCTCTCCCTCAGAGGATTTATATTATCAAGCAGCCAATAAGTAATGGCCTAAAATCTTCATAGCCACACCCTAGCAACCAGTTACAGCACCCTAGCAACCACTAAGAGCTCCATAGCAACCACCCTAAACAAAAAAAAAAATTTTTTTTTATTTTTTTTTATTTTTTAAAGCAATTTTACTCTTGTGGCCTTGCGATTTCGCTCCATGCTTGTGCCTATTCGGCCATAGGCACGAGGCCGCAGGCCGAGTGCCGTACTGAAGGCACTCGAAATTAAAGATTTTAAGAACTCTATAAAAACTCCATAGTAACCATATTTGACAACTACCAACACCTAGTAACACCATAGCAACTACCAAAAATACCTTAGCGACCACCCTGAACACCCTAGCAACGTCTAGAAATGCTCTAGTAACCACCAAAAAACTCTAGCAACCACCCAGAACACCCTAGCAACTGCCTAGCAACCACCCAGAACACCTAGCAACTGCCTAGTAACGCCCTAGCATCCACTCAGAATACCATAGCAACTGCCTAGCAACACCATAGCAACCACCCAGAACACCCTAGCAACTGCCTAGCAACACCATAGCAACCACCCAGAACACCCTAGCAACTGCCTAGCAACCACCAAGAATACCCTAGCAACTGCCTAGCAACCACCCAGAACACCTTAGCAACTGCCTAGCAACACCATAGCAACCACCCAGAACACCCTAGCAACCACCTGGCAACAGCATCTTGCTAAAAACATGGTAGCAACATGCTAATCATGCTAGCATCATGCTAGCAACATGCTAATCAAGCTAGCATTATGCTACCAACATGCTAATAAAGCTAGCATCATGCTAGCAACATGCTAATAAAGCTAGCATCATGTTAGCAACATGCTAATAAAGCTAGCATAATGCTAGCAACATGTTAATCAAGCTAGTATCAACACCATAGCAACCACCCAGAACACCCTAGCAACGCCCTAGCAACCACCCAGAATACCCTAGCAACACCATAACAACCACCCAGAACACCCTAGCAACCGCCTAGCAACACCATAGCAACCACTCAGAATACCATAGCAACCACTCAGAATACCCTAGCAACACCATAGCAACCACCCAGAATACCCTAGCAACCGCCTAGCAACACCATAGCAACCACCCAGAACACCCTAGTAACTGCCTAGCAACGCCCTAGCAACCACCAAGAATACCCTAGCAACCGCCTAGCAACACCATAGCAACCACCCAGAACACCCTAGCAATGCCCTAGCAACCACCCAGAATACCCTAGCAACGCCCTAGCAACCACCCAGAATACCATAGCAACCACCTAGAACACCCTAGCAACTGCCTAGCAACGCCCTAGCAACCACCCAGAACACCCTAGCTACCGCCTAGCAACACCCTAGCAACCACCCAGAATACCCTAGAAACTGCCTAGCAACACCATAGCAACCACCCATAATACCCTAGCAACTGCCTAGCAACCACCCAGAACACCCTAGCAACCACCTGAACAACATGAATAAGCCATATCTCAGCACCAGAACATCGTACAGACATGTTTGTTGGCTTGTATGCAATCATGTACCACACTCTAGCAACCGAGTGGCGAGTTTTGCCACTGCAAGCACCAATTCACATTTTCTTCAGGAAATGTACATTCTAGTTCTTTTTATTATTATTCTTCCACACAAAAGTTTGGCGCGTAACTCGCCCCGCACCGTTTGTCACAGACCCATGAATGAGGTGTCAAATCGACCGGCTTATTGAGGAGAGGTGTGCTATGACTTTTCTAAGCGATCGGGGGTGCGGTGTTCACCCCAGGGGCAAAAAAGCGGCCCAAAAAGTTCCATTGACTTAACATTGCAACGAACTTTGAGCACTCATAGCTCGGAGCGAGGATTTCGCAGAAACGTGTGATTTGCCACATTTGAAGAGGCTGATAGGCTCTGTAAGAACATACCTCACAATGGGGTAAAAGTTGCACCCCTGGGGGGCAGGAGCATCCCAAAGTTGCCCCATTGACTTACTATGGGGAAGGAATGTCCCGTGAAACACACATGCTTTTCCTACTATGGTAAATTGCATAGGGATTTTGTAATGAACGTAGCTCTGGATCACAGTGTCATAGAGACAAGGGGGTGGGCTCATTTTATTCAGACGACCAATCAGTCTCTCAGGATCATTGTGAAGCTATCAAGCCACGCCCTAGCAACCATTTAGAGCACCTTAGCAACAAGTCCCATAGACTTCCATTGAAAGAGTTCAAAGGGATATCTCCGGACTGAAATGTCATAGAAACTTGAGGGTGGTCTCGTTTGACTTGGGGCAGCAAACAGCCAATCATGAATCACCTTCACTCTTCCTAGCCCCTCCCTAGCAACCATTGTCGAGCACCTTAGCAACCAAAATCCTAGAGGGATATCTTCCATTCTGAATGTCACAGAGGCATGGGAGTTGGTTTATATCATTCATAGTGACAAGAAGCCTTTGCAGTTTCATCATTGGCAGCTGTCAAGTAACTCCATAGCAACCAAACAGAGTACCCTAGCAACCAAATTCCAAAGAGGGATATCTTCTATTCTGAATGTCACAGAGGCATGGGAGCTGGTTTATACCATACATACTGACAAGCAGCCTTTGGAGTTTCATCATTGGCAGCTGCCAAACCACTCCATAGCAACCAAACAGAGTACCCTAGCAACTATTTAGCAATACATCTATCTCTGTATCAGAACATTGTATAGAGATGGGGGTTGGTTTATATCATTCATAGTGACAAGAAGCCTTTGGGGTTTCATGATTGGCAGCTGCCAAGCCACTCCCTAGCAACCAAACAGAGTTCCCTAGCAACCGTTTTTGCAAGACCTATATCTCTGCGTCAGAACATTGTATAGAGATGGGGGTTGGTTTATATCATTAATACTAACAAGAAGCCTTTGCAGTTTCATCATTAGCAGCTGCCAATCAACTCCATAGCAACCAAACAGAGAACCCTAGCAACCAAAATCCAAAGAGGGATGTCTTCCATTCTGAATGTCACAGAGGCATGGGAGTTGGATTATATCATTCATAGTGACAAGAAGCCTTTGCAGTTTCATCATTGGCAGCTGCCAAGCCACTCCTTAGCAACCATTGTCGAGCACCTTAGCAACCAAAACCATAGAGGGATGTCTTCCATTCTGAATGTCACAGAGGCATGGGAGTTGGATTATATCATTCATAGTGACAAGAAGCCTTTGCAGTTTCATCATTGGCAGCTGCCATGCCACTCCTTAGCAACCATTGTCGAGCACCTTAGCAACCAAAACCATAGAGGGATATCTTCCATTCTGAATGTCACAGAGGCATGGGAGTTGGTTTATATCATTCATTCTGACAAGCAGACTTTGCAGTTCCATCATTGGCAGCTGTCAAGCAAATCCATAGCAACCAAACAGAGAACCCTAGCAACCAAAATACAAAGAGGGATATCTTCCATTCTGAAAGTCACAGAGGCATGGGAGTTGGTTTATATCATTCATAGTGACAAGAAGCCTTTGCAGTTTCATCATTGGCAGCTGTCAAGGAAATCCATAGCAACCAAACAGAGAACCCTAGCAACCAAAATCCAAAGAGGGATATCTTCCATTCTGAATGTCACAGAGGCATGGGAGTTGGTTTATATCATTCACAGTGACAAGAAGCCTTTGCAGTTTCATCATTGGCAGCTGCCAAGCCACTCCTTAGCAACCAAACAGAGGACCCTAACAACCGTTTATCAAGACCCATGTCTCTGCATCAGAACATCGTATAGAGATGGGGGTTGGCTGTTTTGTTTTGGTTGGGAAACAGTCTGTAACTATCACCATGGTAACTGAATTCACACCCTAGCAACCGTTTAGAGCCACCTAGCAACCATACTGCAACATATAGAAGCCATATTTCTGCTCCACAACATCGTACAGACATAGTTGTTGGCTCGAATGCAATCATGTACAACACCCTAGCAACCAAGTGGAGAGTTTTGCCACTGCAAGCACCACTTCACATTTTCTTCAGGAAATGTACATTCTAGTTAGTGGTGCTTGCTGAAAGCAAGGCATCACTATTGTTATTGGTCATACTTATTATTCTTTTTATTATTATTCTTCCACACAAAAGTTTGGCGCGTAACTCGCCCCGCACCGTTTGTCACAGACCCATGAATGAGGTGTCAAATCGACCGGCTTATTGAGGAGAGGTGTGCTATGACTTTTCTAAGCGATCGGGGGTGCGGTGTTCACCCCAGGGGCAAAAAAGCGGCCCAAAAAGTTCCATTGACTTAACATTGCAACGAACTTTGAGCACTCATAGCTCGGAGCGAGGATTTCGCAGAAACGTGTGATTTGCCACATTTGAAGAGGCTGATAGGCTCTGTAAGAACATACCTCACAATGGGGTAAAAGTTGCACCCCTGGGGGGCAGGAGCATCCCAAAGTTGCCCCATTGACTTACTATGGGGAAGGAATGTCCCGTGAAACACACATGCTTTTCCTACTATGGTAAATTGCATAGGGATTTTGTAATGAACGTAGCTCTGGATCACAGTGTCATAGAGACAAGGGGGTGGGCTCATTTTATTCAGACGACCAATCAGTCTCTCAGGATCATTGTGAAGCTATCAAGCCACGCCCTAGCAACCATTTAGAGCACCTTAGCAACAAGTCCCATAGACTTCCATTGAAAGAGTTCAAAGGGATATCTCCGGACTGAAATGTCATAGAAACTTGAGGGTGGTCTCGTTTGACTTGGGGCAGCAAACAGCCAATCATGAATCACCTTCACTCTTCCTAGCCCCTCCCTAGCAACCATTGTCGAGCACCTTAGCAACCAAAATCCTAGAGGGATATCTTCCATTCTGAATGTCACAGAGGCATGGGAGTTGGTTTATATCATTCATAGTGACAAGAAGCCTTTGCAGTTTCATCATTGGCAGCTGTCAAGTAACTCCATAGCAACCAAACAGAGTACCCTAGCAACCAAATTCCAAAGAGGGATATCTTCTATTCTGAATGTCACAGAGGCATGGGAGCTGGTTTATACCATACATACTGACAAGCAGCCTTTGGAGTTTCATCATTGGCAGCTGCCAAACCACTCCATAGCAACCAAACAGAGTACCCTAGCAACTATTTAGCAATACATCTATCTCTGTATCAGAACATTGTATAGAGATGGGGGTTGGTTTATATCATTCATAGTGACAAGAAGCCTTTGGGGTTTCATGATTGGCAGCTGCCAAGCCACTCCCTAGCAACCAAACAGAGTTCCCTAGCAACCGTTTTTGCAAGACCTATATCTCTGCGTCAGAACATTGTATAGAGATGGGGGTTGGTTTATATCATTAATACTAACAAGAAGCCTTTGCAGTTTCATCATTAGCAGCTGCCAATCAACTCCATAGCAACCAAACAGAGAACCCTAGCAACCAAAATCCAAAGAGGGATGTCTTCCATTCTGAATGTCACAGAGGCATGGGAGTTGGATTATATCATTCATAGTGACAAGAAGCCTTTGCAGTTTCATCATTGGCAGCTGCCAAGCCACTCCTTAGCAACCATTGTCGAGCACCTTAGCAACCAAAACCATAGAGGGATGTCTTCCATTCTGAATGTCACAGAGGCATGGGAGTTGGATTATATCATTCATAGTGACAAGAAGCCTTTGCAGTTTCATCATTGGCAGCTGCCATGCCACTCCTTAGCAACCATTGTCGAGCACCTTAGCAACCAAAACCATAGAGGGATATCTTCCATTCTGAATGTCACAGAGGCATGGGAGTTGGTTTATATCATTCATTCTGACAAGCAGACTTTGCAGTTTCATCATTGGCAGCTGTCAAGCAAATCCATAGCAACCAAACAGAGAACCCTAGCAACCAAAATACAAAGAGGGATATCTTCCATTCTGAAAGTCACAGAGGCATGGGAGTTGGTTTATATCATTCATAGTGACAAGAAGCCTTTGCAGTTTCATCATTGGCAGCTGTCAAGGAAATCCATAGCAACCAAACAGAGAACCCTAGCAACCAAAATCCAAAGAGGGATATCTTCCATTCTGAATGTCACAGAGGCATGGGAGTTGGTTTATATCATTCACAGTGACAAGAAGCCTTTGCAGTTTCATCATTGGCAGCTGCCAAGCCACTCCTTAGCAACCAAACAGAGGACCCTAACAACCGTTTATCAAGACCCATGTCTCTGCATCAGAACATCGTATAGAGATGGGGGTTGGCTGTTTTGTTTTGGTTGGGAAACAGTCTGTAACTATCACCATGGTAACTGAATTCACACCCTAGCAACCGTTTAGAGCCACCTAGCAACCATACTGCAACATATAGAAGCCATATTTCTGCTCCACAACATCGTACAGACATAGTTGTTGGCTCGAATGCAATCATGTACAACACCCTAGCAACCAAGTGGAGAGTTTTGCCACTGCAAGCACCACTTCACATTTTCTTCAGGAAATGTACATTCTAGTTATTATTATTATTTTTCTGGACAAAGTTTGGCGCGTAACTCGCCCCACACCGTTTGTCACAGACCCATGAATGAGGTGTCAAATCGACCGGCTCATTGAGGAGAGGTGTGCTATGACTTTTATAAGTGATCGGGGGTGCGGTGTTCACCCCAGGGGCGAAAAAGCGGCCCAAAAAGTTCCATTGACTTAACATTGCGACGAACTTTGAGCACTCATAGCTCTGAGCGAGGATTTCGCAGAAACGTGTGATTTGCCACATTTGAAGAGGCTGACAGGCCCTGTAAGAACATACCTCACAATGGGGTAAAAGTTGCACCCCTGGGGGGCAGGAGCGTCCCAAAAGTTGCCCCATTGACTTACTATGGGGAAGGAATGTCCCGTGAAACACACATGCTTTTCCTACTATGGTAAATTGCATAGGGATTTTGTAATGAACGTAGCTCTGGATCACAGGGTGTTTCTCAAAACCAAGAATGCAAAGAACGGACTTGTGTTCTTGGGGAGAACGTTCTTGCTAGTTGTTCTTGGAAGAATGAACTCACAAGGTGACGAGCACACAGAACGCCGCTGACAGTTTGAGACGATGTGTTCTCGCTGGTATTGCGCAATAATACCCCCACACAAACGCCGTCTGCAGTACCCAAACATAACGAGAATTATTGACGATACAGCCAGGCTTTATCGCCCAAGCCTACCCTCAGCTCAAGGGATTACTCTACAACTGTACACTACAATGTAATGTATTTTAACAATAAAGCAACGCCTGTCTCCTATCATTCTGTTTCTGTTGTTTGTTTGTATACATCACTAGCCAACGGCGGGAAAAAAAAACGCCGGTAAAAAAAACGCCGGTAAAGCGCAGGCTATTGTTTGTCGTTCAAGTATAGTCTATTGTTTTTGAGAAGATCAAATACTTCAGGTTAAATAACTGTTAGGTCAAAGATGGACCGGGCAATGTTAGCAGTCACCATGGGTGTACTTTACCAAGAAGCAGAAGAGGAAGCTGCTGAGCTGAGAAGGCGTCTACAAATGAGGAGAACCAGGATGAGGAGGAGGAAGATGGAACGACAATGTGCTATTTTAGCGATTGTCTCTGATTATGTAAGTACATTATCATATAAAGTTGACTTAAATCAGCACTTAAATAATAGTGCCAAACAATGTGATCAAGTACATTGAAATGTTAAGGTATACAACAGGGTTCTCAACAGGGATACTGCCACCCCTAGTTAATATAAAGCAAATTTTCCATCACTCAGTATTACTATTGATTACATCAGTCAAGCTACATTTGATCATGTTGATTGTGCCCCCTAGTACCATCACCTCCTCACAAACTCCTAGGGGAGAACCCTGGATGAATAGGAAAAATTCATTTTTTTCTTATCCAATAAATTGGGATTAGGTAAATAGAATAGCAATAGCTTGTTTGAGTATCTTAAATTACAGTACGCTCTGCACTACCTTAGACCTGTAGCAAAAAAGGTTCACACTCACATTTGCAGATAAAACAACTCAGGAAAACATTGTACAGTAAATCAAGTAAAGTTTATTGGTAAATCTGTAGCCTACATAATTTTAAGAAATACATATAACCAGACTAGAAGGAATGGAACAGCCTTTTTTAAATTATTTTTTTTACTTACCATTGTGTTGGCCTTTCCTTGCTTCCCACTCCTTGCTCCAATACCAAAATGATAGAAATAAAAAAATACTGGTACCACTTTACTTGAAGGGGTGTGCTTAAGACTGACATGACACTTTCATAATCATGACAGGGCAGATGTCATAAATATGAAGGAGGTCTTATGCATGTTTATGACAACTGTCATTTAGTGTCATTTGCTCAATTATGACATTTTTAATGCAAATATGACATTGTTTGAGATGTCTTTGTTATGACAACTTGACATAAACCAATACATCATAACCTGTCAGTGTCTTTGTCATGACAACTTGACATTACCAAGACAACATAAATTGGCATAAACATGACATAGCAGATTATCAAACTTAAGAAACCACTTAGCTTTATGGGTTAACATTTCATTAAACTGTCAGGTGGTTGGTTTTGACATTGGCTGTCATGAGGCCATTATAACTGTTTCATGAATGTTTTTCTTGACCTCAACCACAGTGGTACAAATTTAATTTGCCATTAAAATGTTATAATGGCTTCATGACAGCCAATGTCAAAAACCAACCACATGACAGTATGAAATGTTAACCCATAAAGCTAAGTGGTTTCTTAAGTTTGATAATTAATCTGCTATGTCGCTAATTTATGTTCTCTTGGTAATGTCAAGTTACCATAACAAAGACATCTCAAACAATGCCATATTTGCATTAAAAATGTCACAATTGAGCGAATGACACTTAATGACAGTTGTCATAAACATGCATAAAACCTCCTTCATATTCATGACATCTGCCATGTCATGATAATGAAAGTGTCATGTCAGTCTTAAGCACACCCCTTCAAGTAAAGTGTTACCAAAATACTTTTAGAATGTTAATTGATGATAAGTAATTATATATATATATATATATATAATGTGTGTGTGTGTATTTCTTTTTCAAACACAGGATCAAGCGCCTTCTCAGAGGTATGTACAAATAAATAACTACGTGCCAATCCTCAGAGTGTTTTTCTCTGAAGCTGACCTAAAACCAGCCTTTAGGCTCTCCAGAGAAACCATCAACCTGCTGGTCCAGATGTTGCCTCGGCAAAAGCCACATGGATGGAGCCACGAAATCGAGGTGGCTGTCTGTCTCTACTGGCTTGCATGTGGCACCTCATACAGAGTGACAGCAGACATCTTCGCCATACCGAGAGCCACAGTTGGCAGAATAGTCCACAGCATAGTGGATGACATGATGGCCATTGTTCACAAGGTGATTCATTTCCCCAAGCCAGAAGAGATGGAGGAGGTCGGGGCAGGCTTTGCTCGCTTGGCTGGCCATGAGGCATTCCGCTGTGCGGCTGGAGCAATAGATGGGTGCCACGTCAGAATACTTCCACCTGCTGAACCACAAAAGAAGTGTTACTTTAACCGCAAGCTCTTCCCTTCAGTGGTTCTCCAGGGTGTGTGTGATGGCAAAGGAAAATTTCTGGATATTTACATTGGCAACACCGGGTCAGTCCATGATGCCCTTGTCCTCCGGAGATCTCCGATGTACAAGGAGTCCCTATATCCACCAGCTGGCTTCTTTCTTCTTGGAGACGGGGGTTACCCATGTCTGCAGCATCCTCTCACCCTCATGACGCCATACCGCCAGCCTGTAGCGGGTAAGAATACACAGAGAAAATTTTTATTGGATTTGATACTTTGCATTTGAAATACCACATATATTTTTAAATTACCTGTATTTTAATCATCAGGCCAAGTTGAAGCACGCTTCAACAAGCACCATGCTAAGGCCAGGAACATCATTGAGCGTACCTTTGGAATGCTAAAAACCCGCTGGCGAGCCATCTTCCTGAGGGCTTTGGAGATTCGGCCTCTATTTGCCCCTAAAGTAATTGCAGCATGCTGCATCCTCCACAACCTCTGTCTCTCGACAGATGATATCCTGGAGGAGGAGGAGGAACTTTACGATGAGGATGAAGATCGGGGGAATGTTCCTAATGACGAGGATAGGGAGTTCTCAGGAAATAATCTTCGTGCCAGACTTGCTGCACAGGTGTCTGCCCCTGGAGAGCTGCCTGCATGTCTGAGGGAGCATGATTATGATTGAGGGGATAAACCTGAGTGAATGCCCAGGGACAATAGATGCAAATTAGCTGGTAGCTAACTCTGTTTAAATTATTTTAAGTGCGCACTGTCCCTGTCAAATAAATAGTGAATAAATGAAAATGAAATGTAAATGAAAATGTTACCTTGCAAATTTTAATATATTTATTTGTATCATTATATTAGTTAGACTGTAAAATTGTTTAGTTGATGAATAATTAAAAAATACTGTGTATATGGTCATTGACTGTTTTTTAAGCACACCTAGCAGAATGTCAATGACAACAGAAAAAACACCTATTAATCACCAACTATTTTAGTTGAAAAGAAACATGCCAAATTTGATGGCTGTCTACAAATAATGTCAAAAAGAAGGCATGACTCTGACTGCCGTTGTAAGATTTGCTTTCTCTTTTTTTATTTGTCTTTCCTGCATATCACTACTTGATGTACTACAAATGTTTATTTAACTACCATCCAGACTGAAACTCAATTTAAAAAAGAACAAGAACATCAAGAACATTACAAATAATACTGGCTATTTACAATTTATTTACAAGTCTCTCAAAGAGAGTCAAGTATCTCTCTGCCCTGTCAGAGGCTGCTCTTTCCCTCGCCTCTACCCTCGCCACTTCCTCCTGCTCTCTCTCCTCTTCCCTCTCTGCCTGCTCCTTCATGAAATCCAGGAGTGCCTCACTGACCCTGGCCCTCTTTCTTGGTGGCGGGTTGGCCCGTTCTTTGGGAGGGGCAGAGGACGGAGAGGTGACAACGCCACCTGTAGTGGCAGTCAGATTTGCTGACACTACCAGGGGCGGACTTATTGAGTGCTGCCCCTGGAGTGCAGCATCCATCTGACTGTACCACTGCCAGGTAGCAGCAGTCACCCCACCTGCCTCCACCCCTTTCCCTGTTGGAGGATCCCTAAGTTCCTAAAAAATAGTGTAAATGAAAACGGTGAAAACTGTAACTGAACATATTTGTAGTCCCAAAAAGTTTCCACAGTTTGAATGGCTTCACAAATGTTTGTTGCAATGCTATCCTGTATAAATTTCCTTCATGTCAAGTTATTTTAAGTTAACAGTTATTTTAAGATATCTTGCAATAATGATGGAAGTTAAAATACTGATGCCAAACATATAATATTCATTTTCCACACAGAAAAAAAATAAAGTTGGGATATGTTATTTAGTTTACAATTTCCTAAAAGTGTTTTGATAACATATGTCCGTGCCCTATAATACTTGTACTCCACTTGTACAAATAATTGCACATTAACTTGTGCAATTATTAAATCTATCTTAAATTAGTCCCACTACATTACTGAAAAAGAGATTAAATGGTAGGTTACCTTGTATTTTTCCTTTAGATTATTCCATTTTTTCATGGCTTGTTTGGCTGTGATAGCCAGGTCAGACTTGATCACAAATGCTCTGAAAAAAGCAAAAAGAAGAGAGGACAACTTAAAAACAATTACTAATATTACTACTAACAATAATTATTATTTGTATTACTGTCACTCCTCTACTCACTGCATCCATGTACTATCATACATTTAAATCAAATACTGCCTCCATATAACTTTCTGCATTCATATCATAACCAAATCATAAATGTCACCTGTACTATTTATTTTGCTTGTCACTAGTATTTAGCAGTGTTTCATACCACACTACAACCCACTTTAAATCCCATCTATTCAACAGACTAAAATGTAACTTACACAACTTCTTAGATATTTTATTTTATATTTGCTTTCTTAGCTTTATAGTATTTATTTGTTTTCTTTCATTTTGGTGCATAAAACTCTTCTGACAGGCTGGCAGACACAACCAAACACACCATTCGACCGACTACCCCTAACGTACAATCCTTTTTATATAACAGTCTGTAGTAAAATAATAATAATAATAATAATAATAAAAGATTATGCATGTTGTTACTCACTCCCATCCATTTTTGGAGGAATTCCTCCGACCAGTGAAGAGAACCTCGTTGGCCGCTCGCCATGTAATTAATGCTGCGGTTTCCTCAGATGTCCCTTGGTTTCAGTTAAAATGATATCACATTATTCAGAATGCAATTAATTAGCCTACATAATAACAGCGGTACGAAAAGTAAAACTTTCTTACAGTTGTGGGTCTGGCTTTCCTCTGCCATAATTGCTCCGCTGGCGTCTGCTGCAATTTTCTCTTGACTGTGGGGTAAAACGAGCCTGTGAGCAGACTGGCCGGTTGGGTCGCTAGCTAACTTAAAGCTAACTTAACACCCTCAGGCGCTTATGGAGATTCTCACTTCCGAAAACGTTTGAGCACATTTTCGATTCGCCATAAATTTTCGTAAAAATGCCAATATTTGAAATCTACACAGTTGATTTCTCGCATCAAATGTTCTCAGAAGTGAATTTAGTAAAGAAATAGCGTACGAAATTGTAGAAAAACGACTTACTGTATTGACTTGGCGATCTCCTTCCTCGAATGCCGCAATGAATGCTGGGATATTTCTGCCGTTAAGTTCACACAAGTTACCAACCGCTGCATCCTCGGTAAAATGGGCGTGTCAAGAACACTTCCGGGATTTTTAACCGTTCTTGCCAAAATGCGAACTTGTGTATTGAGACAGTACTTGGGCAGCGACTGATGACGTTTCACAAGTCCACAAGAACACAAGTACAGACAAGAACGCATATTGAGAAACAGCCACAGTATCATAGAGACAAGGGGGTGGGCTCATTTTACTCAGACGACCAATCAGTCTCTCAGGATCATTGTGAAGCTATCAAGCCACGCCCTAGCAACCATTTAGAGCACCTTAGCAACAAGTCCCATAGACTTCCATTGAAAGAGTTCAAAGGGATATCTCCGGACTGAATTGTCATAGAAACTAGAGGGTGGTCTCGTTTGACTTGGGGCAGCAAACAGCCAATCATGAATCACCTCAACTCTTCCTAGCCCCTCCCTAGCAACCATTGTCGAGCACCTTAGCAACCAAAATCCAAAGAGGGATATCTGCCATTCTGAATGTCACAGAGAAATGGGAGTTGGTTTATATCATTCATAGTGACACAAAGCCTTTTCAGTTTCATCATTGGCAGCTGCCAAGCCACTCCATAGCAACCAAACTTGAGTACCCTAGCAACCGTTTTGCAAGACCTATATCTCCGCATCAGAACATCGTATAGAGATGGGAGTTGGTTTATATCATTCATACTGACAATAAGCCTTTACAGTTTCATCATTAGCAGCTGCCAAACAACTCCATAGCAACCAAACAGAGTACCCTAGCAACCAAAATGCAAAGAGGGATATCTTCCATTCTGAATGTCACAGAGGCATGGGAGTTGGTTTGTTTCATTCATACTGACAACCAGCCTTTGGAGTTTCATTATTGGCAGCTGCCAAGCCACTCCATAGCAACCAAACAGAGTACCCTAGCAACCAAAATCCAAAGAGGGTTATCTTCCATTTTGAATGTCACAAAGAAATGGGAGTTGGTTTATATCATTCATAGTGACAAGAAGCCTTTGCAGTTTCATCACTGGCAGCTGCCAAGTCACTCCCTAGCAACCAAACAGAGTACCCTAGCAACCATTTAGCAAAAATAATTTCTCTGTATCAGAACATCGTATAGAGCTGGGAGTTGGTTTATATCATTCAAACTGACAAGCAGCCTCTGGAGTTTTATGGTTGGCAGCTGCCAAGCTACTCCCTAGCAACCAAACAGAGTACCCTAGCAACAAAAATCCAAAGAGGGATATCTTCCATTCTGTATGTCACAGATGCATGGGAGTTGGTTTTTTATCATTCATAGTGACAAGAAGCCTTTTTAATTTCATCATTGGCAGCTGCCAAGCCACTCCCTAGCAACCAAACAGAGTACCCTAGCAACCGTTTAGCAAGACCTATATCTCTGCATCAGAACATCGTATAGAGATGGGAGTTGGTTTATTTTCATTCATACTGACAAGAAACTTATGCAGTTTCATCATTAACAGCTGCCAAGCCACTCCATAGCAACCAAACAGAGGACCCTAGCAACCAAACTCCAGAGAGGGATATCTTCCATTCTGACTGTCACAGAGGCATGGGAGTTGGTTTATATCATTCATATTGACAAGAAGCCTTTGGTGTTTCATGATTGGCAGCTGCCAAGCAACTCCATATCAACCAAACAGAGTACCCTAGCAACCAAATTCCAAAGAGGAATATCTTCCTTTCTGAATGTCACACAGGCATGGGAGTTGGTTTATATCATTCATACTGACAAGAAGCCTTTGGAATTTCATCATTGGCAGCTGCCAAGCCACTCTCTAGCAACCAAACAGAGTACCCTAGCAACCAAAATCCAAGGAGGGATATCTTCCATTCTGAATGTCATAGAGGCATGGGAGTTGGTTTATATCATTCAGAGTGACAAGAAGCCTTTGCAGTTTCATCATTGGTATCTGCCAAGTCACTCCCTGGCAACCAAACAGAGGACCCTAGCAACCGTTTATCAAGACCCATGTCTCTGCATCAGAACATCATATAGAGATGGGGGTTGGCTCTTTAGTTTTGGTTGGGAAACAGTCTGTAAATTTCACCATGGTAACTTTGTATTCACACCCTAGCAACCGTTTACAGCCACCTAGCAACCATATTGCAACATAAAGAAGCCATATTTCAGCTCCACAACAGCGTACAGACATGGTTGTTGGCTCGTATTCGATCATGTACAACACCCTAGCAACCGAGTGCCGAATTTTGCCACTGCAAGCACCACTTCACATTTTCTTCAGGAAATGTACATTCTAGTTATTAGTGGTGCTTGCTGAAAGCAAGGCATCACTATTGTTATTGCTCATACTTATTATTATTTTTCTTTTTATTATTCTGGACAAAAGTTTGGCGCGTAATGCGCCCCGCACCGTTTGTCACAGACCCCTGAGTGAAGTGTCAAATCGACCGGCTCATTGAGGAGAGGTGTGCTATGACTTTTCTAAGCGATCGGGTGTACGATGTTCGCACAGCGGACGAAAAAGCGGCCAAAAAAGTCCCCATTGACTTTACATTGGGCATTCTAAAAATATTTGAATCCCAACCGACGTTTTCACACACACAGACTCCAAAGGGCCTGACACCCCTGCGTCTCTCCCTCTCTCTCTCCCTCAGAGGATTATATTATCAAGCAGCCAATAAGTAATGGCCTAAAATCTTCATAGCCACACCCTAGCAACCAGTTTTAGCACCCTAGCAACCACTAAGAGTTCCCTAGCAACCACCCTAAACCAAAAAAAATTTTTTTTTACATTTTTTTTTTATTTTTTAACACAATATTACACTCGTGGCCTTGCGATATTGCTCCATGCTTGTGCCTATTCAGCCATAGGCACGAGGCCGCAGGCCGAGTGCCGTACTGAAGGCACTCGTTATTAAAGATTTTAATAACTCTATAAAAACTCCATAGTAACCATCTTTGACAACTACCAACCACCTAGTAACAAAATAGCAACTACCAAAAATACCTTAGCAACCATCCTGAACACCCTAGCAACGTCTAGAAACGCTCTAGTAGATCATAGAAACACCAAGGTGGTCTCGTTTCACTCAGGGCATCAAATGGCCAATCATGAATCACCTCAACACTTCCTAGCCCCTCCCTAGCAACCATTGTCGAGCACCTTAGCAACCAAAATCCTAGATGGATATCTTCTATTCTGAATGTCACAGAGGCATGGAAGTTGGTTTATATCATTCATAGTAACAAAAAGCCTTTGCAGTTTCATCAATGGCAGCTGTCAAGCAACTCCATACCAACCAAACAGATTACCCTAGCAACCAAAATTCAAAGAGGGATATCTTCCATTCTGAATGTCACAGAGGCATGGGAGTTTGTTTATGTCATTCATACTGAAAAGCAGCCTTTGGAGTTCATCATTAGCAGCTGCCAAGCCACTCCATAGCAACCAAACAGAGTACCCTAGCAACTATTTAGCAAGACCTATATCTCTGTATCAGAGCATCGTATAGAGATGGGGGAAGGTTTATATAATTCAATATTGACAAGAAGCCTTTGGAGTTTCATGATTGGCAGCTGCCAAGCCACTCCCTAGCAACCAATCATAGTACCCTAGCAACCAAAATCCAAAGAGGGATATCTTCCAGTCTGAATGTCACAGAGGCATGGGAGTTGGTTTATATCATTCATAGTAACAAAAAGCCGTTGCAGTTTCATCCATGGCAGCTGTCAAGCAACTCCATAGCAACCAAACAGATTACCCTAGCAACCAAAATTCAAAGAGGGATATCTTCCATTCTGAATGTCACAGAGGCATGGGAGTTGGTTTATGTCATTCATACTGACAAGAAGCCTTTGGTGTTTCATGATTGGCAGCTGCCAAGCAACTCCATAACAACCAAACAGAGTACCCTAGCAACCAAAATCCAAAGAGGGATCTCTTCCATTCTGAATGTCACAGAGGCATAGGAGTTGGTTTATATCATTCATACTGACAAGAAACCTTTGGAATTTCATCATTGGCAGCTGCCAAGTAACTCCATAGCAACCAAACAGAGTACCCTAGTAACCAAAATCCAAAGAGGGATATCTTCCATTCTGAAAGTCACACAGGCATGGGAGTTGGTTTATATCATTCATAATGACAAGCAGCCTTTGGAGTTTTATGATTGGCACCTGCCAAGTCACTCCCTTGCAACCAAACAGAGGACCCTAGCAACCAAATTCCAAAGAGGGATATCTTCCATTCTGAATGTCACAGAGGCATGGGAGTTGGTTTAAATCATTTATACTGACAATCAGCCTTTGGAGTTTCATCATTGGCACCTGCCAAGTCACTCCCTGGCAACCAAACAGAGGACCCTAGCAACCGTTTATCAAGACCCATGTCTCTGCATCAGAACATCACATAGAGATGGGGGTTGGCTCTTTTGTTTTGGTTGGGAAACTGTCTGTAACTATCACCATGGTAACTGATTTCACACCCTAGCAACCGTTTAGAGCCACCTAGCAACCATATTGCAACATATAGAAGCCACATTTCAGCTCCACAACATTGTACATACATGGTTGTTGGCTCGAATGCAATCATGTACAACACCCTAGCAACCAAGTGGAGAGTTTTGCCACTGCAAGCACCACTTCACATTTTCTTCAGGAAATGTACATTCTAGTTAGTGGTGCTTGCTGAAAGCAAGGCATCACTATTGTTATTGCTCATACTTATTATTATTAATGGTGCTTGCTGAAAGCAAGGCATCATTAGTGTTCTCTTGCATACTTATTATTATTCTTATTTTTATTCTGGACAAAGTTTGGCGCGTAACTTGTCCCGCACCGTTTGTCTCAGACCCCTGAGTGAGGTGTCAAATCGACCGGCTCATTGAGGAGAGGTGTGCTATGACTTTTATAAGCGATCGGGGGTGCGATGTTTGCCCCAGGGGCGAAAAAGCGGCCAAAAAAGTCCCATAGACTTAACATTGCGACAAACTTTGACGACTCCTAGCTCAGAGCGAGGATTTCACATAAACTTGTGATTTGCCACATTTGAAGAGGCTGACAGGCTCTGTAAGAACATACCTCACAATGGGGTAAAAGTTGTAGCCCTGGGGGGCAGAAGCTGCCCAAAGTTGCCCCATTGACTTACTATGGGGAAGGAACATCCTGTGAAACTCACATGCTTTTCCTACTATGGTAAATTGCATAGGGATTTTGTATTGAACATAGCTCCTGATCACAGTGTCATAGAGACAAGGGGGCGAGCTCATTTTACTCAGACGACCAATCAGTCTCTCAGGATCATTGTGAAGCTATCAAGCCACGCCCTAGCAACCATTTAGAGCCCCTTAGCAACAAGTTCCATAGACTTCCATTGAAAGAGTTCAAAGAGATATCTCCAGACTGAATTGTCATAGAAACATGGGGGTGGTCTCATTTGACTCGTGGCAGCAAACAGCCAATCATGAATCACCTCAACACTTCTTAGCCCCTCCCTAGCAACCATTGTCGAACAACTTAGCAACCAAAATCCAAAGAGGGATATCTTCCATTATGAATATCACAGAGGCATGGGAGTTGGTTTATATCATTCATAGTGACAAGAAGCTTTTGCAGTTTCATAATTGGCATCTGCCAAGCCACTCTATAGCAACCAAACAGAGTACCTTAGCAACCAAAATCCAAAGAGGGATATCTGCCATTCTGAATGTCACAGAGAAATGGGAGATGGTTTATATCATTCATAGTGACAAGAAGCCTTTGGAATTGCATCATTGGCAACTGCCAAGCCACTCCCTAGCAACCAAACAGAGTACCCTAGCAACCGTTTAGCAAAACGAATATCTCTGTATCAGAACATCGTATAGAGATTGGAGTTGGTTTATATCATTCATACTGACAAGCAGCCTTTGAAGTTTCATGATTGGCAGCTGCCAAGCCACTCCCTAGCAACCAACAGAGTACCCTAGCAACCAAAATACAAAGAGGGATATCTTCCATTCTGAATGTCACAGAGGCATGGGAGTTGGTTTATATAATTCATAATGACAAGAAGCCTTTGCAGTTTCATCAGTGGCAGCTGCCAAGCCACTCCCTAGCAACCAAACAGAGTATCCTAGCAACCAAAATCCAAAGAGGGATATCTTCCATTCTGAATGTCACAGAGGCATGGGAGTTGGTTTATATCATTCATAGTGACAAGAAGCCTTTGGAATTGCATCATTGGCAGCTGCCAAGTAACTCCATAGCAACCAAACAGAGTACCCTAGCAACCAAAACCCAAAGAGGCATATCTTCCATTCTGAATGTCGCAGAGGCATGGGAGTTGGTTTATATCATTCATACTGACAAGCAGCCTTTGGAGTTTCATGATTGGCAGCTGACAAGCCACTCCCTAGCAACCAAACAGAGTACCCTAGCAACCAATATCCAAAGAGGGATATCTTCCATTCTGTATGTCGCAGAGGCATGAGAGTTGGATTATATCATTCATACTGACAAGCAGCCTTTGGAGTTTCATGATTGGCAGCTGCCACGCTACTCCCTAGCAACCAAACAGAGTACCCTAGCAACCGTTTAGCAAAACGTATATCTCTGCATCAGAACATCGTATAGAGATGGGAGTTGGTTTATATCATTCATACTGACAAGAAGCCTTTGCAGTTTCATCATCAGCAGCTGCCAAGCAACTCCATAGCAACCAAACAGAGTACCCTAGCAACCATTTTACAAGACCTACATCTCTGCATCAGAATATTGTATAGAGATGGGGGTTGGCTCATTAGTTTCAGTTGTAAAACAGTCTGTAAATATCACCATGGTAACTGTGTATTCACACCCTAGCAACCATTTAGAGCCACCTAGCAACCATATTGCAACATATAGAAGCCATATTTCAGCTCCACAACATCGTACAGACATGGTTGTTGGCTCGTATGCAATCATGTACAACACCCTAGCAACCGAGTGGAGAGTTTTGCCACTGCAAGCACCATTTCACATTTTCTTCAGGAAATGTACATTCTAGTTATTATTATTAGTGGTGCTTTTTTGAAAGCATCACTATTGTTATTGCTCATACTTATTATTAGTGGTGCTTTTTTAAAAGCATCACTATTGTTATTGCTCATACTTATTATTCTTATTATTATTATTCTGGACAAAGTTTGGCGCGAAACTCGCCCCGCACCGTTTGTCACAGACCCCTGAGTGAAGTGTCAAATCAACCGGCTCATTGAGGAGAGGTGTGCTATGACTTTTCTAAGCGATCGGGTGTACGATGTTCGCACAGCGGACGAAAAAGCGGCCAAAAAAGTCCCCATTGACTTTACATTGGGCATTCTAAAAATATTTGAATCCCAACCGACGTTTTCACACACACACCACTCCAAAGGGCCTGACACCCCTGCGTCTCTCCCTCTCTCTCTCCCTCAGAGGATTATATTATCAAGCAGCCAATAAGTAATGGCCTAAAATCTTCATAGCCACACCCTAGCAACCAGTTTTAGCACCCTAGCAACCACTAAGAGCTCCCTAGCAACCACCCTAAACCAAAAAAAAATTTTTTTTACATTTTTTTGTATTTTTTAACGCAATATTACACTCGTGGCCTTGCGATATTGCTCCATGCTTGTGCCTATTCAGCCATAGGCACGAGGCCGCAGGCCGAGTGCCGTACTGAAGGCACTCGTTATTAAAGATTTTAATAACTCTATAAAAACTCCATAGTAACCATCTTTGACAACTACCAACCACCTAGTAACAAAATAGCAACTCCCAAAAATACCTTAGCAACCATCCTGAACACCCTAGCAACGTCTAGAAACGCTCTAGTAGATCATAGAAACACCAAGGTGGTCTCGTTTCACTCAGGGCATCAAATGGCCAATCATGAATCACCTCAACACTTCCTAGCCCCTCCCTAGCAACCATTGTTGAGCACCTTAGCAACCAAAATCCTAGATGGATATCTTCTATTCTGAATGTCACAGAGGCATGGAAGTTGGTTTATATCATTCATAGTAACAAAAATCCTTTGCAGTTTCATCAATGGCAGCTGTCAAGCAACTCCATAGCAACCAAACAGATTACCCTAGCAACCAAAATTCAAAGAGGGATATCTTCCATTCTGAATGTCACAGAGGCATGGGAGTTGGTTTATATCATTCATAGTGACAAGAAGGCTTTGCAGTTTCGTCATTGGCAGCTGCCAAGCCACTCCATAGCAACCAAACTTGAGTACCCTAGCAACCGTTTTGCAAGACCTATATCTCCGCATCAGAACATCGTATAGAGATGGGAGTTGGTTTATATCATTCATACTGACAATAAGCCTTTACAGTTTCATCATTAGCAGCTGCCAAACAACTCCATAGCAACCAAACAGAGTACCCTAGCAACCAAAATGCAAAGAGGGATATCTGCCATTCTGAATGTCACAGAGAAATGGGAGTTGGTTTATATCATTCATAGTGACACAAAGCCTTTTCAGTTTCATCATTGGCAGCTGCCAAGCCACTCCATAGCAACCAAACTTGAGTACCCTAGCAACCGTTTTGCAAGACCTATATCTCCGCATCAGAACATCGTATAGAGATGGGAGTTGGTTTATATCATTCATACTGACAATAAGCCTTTACAGTTTCATCATTAGCAGCTGCCAAACAACTCCATAGCAACCAAACAGAGTACCCTAGCAACCAAAATGCAAAGAGGGATATCTTCCATTCTGAATGTCACAGAGGCATGGGAGTTGGTTTGTTTCATTCATACTGACAACCAGCCTTTGGAGTTTCATTATTGGCAGCTGCCAAGCCACTCCATAGCAACCAGACAGAGTACCCTAGCAACCAAAATCCAAAGAGGGTTATCTTCCATTTTGAATGTCACAAAGAAATGGGAGTTGGTTTATATCATTCATAGTGACAAGAAGCCTTTGCAGTTTCATCACTGGCAGCTGCCAAGCCACTCCCTAGCAACCAAACAGAGTACCCTAGCAACCATTTAGCAAAAATAATTTCTCTGTATCAGAACATCGTATAGAGCTGGGAGTTGGTTTATATCATTCAAACTGACAAGCAGCCTCTGGAGTTTTATGGTTGGCAGCTGCCAAGCTACTCCCTAGCAACCAAACAGAGTACCCTAGCAACAAAAATCCAAAGAGGGATATCTTCCATTCTGTATGTCACAGATGCATGGGAGTTGGTTTTTTATCATTCATAGTGACAAGAAGCCTTTTTAATTTCATCATTGGCAGCTGCCAAGCCACTCCCTAGCAACCAAACAGAGTACCCTAGCAACCGTTTAGCAAGACCTATATCTCTGCATCAGAACATCGTATAGAGATGGGAGTTGGTTTATTTTCATTCATACTGACAAGAAACTTATGCAGTTTCATCATTAACAGCTGCCAAGCCACTCCATAGCAACCAAACAGAGGACCCTAGCAACCAAACTCCAGAGAGGGATATCTTCCATTCTGACTGTCACAGAGGCATGGGAGTTGGTTTATATCATTCATATTGACAAGAAGCCTTTGGTGTTTCATGATTGGCAGCTGCCAAGCAACTCCATATCAACCAAACAGAGTACCCTAGCAACCAAATTCCAAAGAGGAATATCTTCCTTACTGAATGTCACACAGGCATGGGAGTTGGTTTATATCATTCATACTGACAAGAAGCCTTTGGAATTTCATCATTGGCAGCTGCCAAGCCACTCTCTAGCAACCAAACAGAGTACCCTAGCAACCAAAATCCAAGGAGGGATATCTTCCATTCTGAATGTCATAGAGGCATGGGAGTTGGTTTATATCATTCAGAGTGACAAGAAGCCTTTGCAGTTTCATCATTGGTATCTGCCAAGTCACTCCCTGGCAACCAAACAGAGTACCCTAGCAACCAAAATCCAAAGAGGGATATCTTCCATTCTGAATGTCACAGAGGCATGGGAGTTGGTTTATATCATTCATACTGACAAGCAGCCTTTGGAGTTTCATGATTGGCAGCTGACAAGCCACTCCCTAGCAACCAAACAGAGTACCCTAGCAACCAAAATCCAAAGAGGGATATCTTCCATTCTGAATGTCACAGAGGCATGGGAGTTGGTTTATATCATTCATAGTGACAAGGAGCCTTTGGAATTGCATCATTGGCAGCTGCCAAGTAACTCCATAGCAACCAAACAGAGTACCCTAGCAACCGTTTAGCAAAACGTATATCTCTGCATCAGAACATCGTATAGAGATGGGAGTTGGTTTATATCACTCATACTGACAAGAAGCCTTTGCAGTTTCATCATTAGCAGCTGACAAGCATCTCCATAGCAACCAAACAGAGTACCCTAGCAACCATTTTACAAGACCTACATCTCTGCATCAGAATATTGTATAGAGATGGGGGTTGGCTCATTAGTTTCAGTTGGAAAACAATCTGTAAATATCACCATGGTAACTGTGTATTCACACCCTAGCAACCATTTAGAGCCACCTAGCAACCATATTGCAACATATAGAAGCCATATTTCAGCTCCACAACATCGTACAGACATGGTTGTTGGCTCGAATGCAAACATGTACAACACCCTAGCAACCGAGTGGCGAGTTTTGCCACTGCAAGCACCACTTCACATTTTCTTCAGGAAATGTACATTCTAGTTATTATTATTATTATTCTGGACAAAGTTTGGCGCGTAACTCGCCCCACACCGTTTGTCACAGACCCATGAATGAGGTGTCAAATCGACCGGCTCATTGAGGAGAGGTGTGCTATGACTTTTATAAGTGATCGGGGGTGCGGTGTTCACCCCAGGGGCGAAAAAGCGGCCCAAAAAGTTCCATTGACTTAACATTGCGACGAACTTTGAGCACTCATAGCTCTGAGCGAGGATTTCGCAGAAACGTGTGATTTGCCACATTTGAAGAGGCTGACAGGCCCTGTAAGAACATACCTCACAATGGGGTAAAAGTTGCACCCCTGGGGGGCAGGAGCGTCCCAAAGTTGCCCCATTGACTTACTATGGGGAAGGAATGTCCCGTGAAACACACATGCTTTTCCTACTATGGTAAATTGCATAGGGATTTTGTAATGAACGTAGCTCTGGATCACAGTATCATAGAGACAAGGGGGTGGGCTCATTTTACTCAGACGACCAATCAGTCTCTCAGGATCATTGTGAAGCTATCAAGCCACGCCCTAGCAACCATTTAGAGCACCTTAGCAACAAGTCCCATAGACTTCCATTGAAAGAGTTCAAAGGGATATCTCCGGACTGAATTGTCATAGAAACTAGAGGGTGGTCTCGTTTGACTTGGGGCAGCAAACAGCCAATCATGAATCACCTCAACTCTTCCTAGCCCCTCCCTAGCAACCATTGTCGAGCACCTTAGCAACCAAAATCCGAGAGGGATATCTTCCATTCTGAATGTCACAGAGGCATGGGAGTTGGTTTATATCATTCATAGTGACAAGAAGGCTTTGCAGTTTCGTCATTGGCAGCTGCCAAGCCACTCCATAGCAACCAAACAGAGTACCCTAGCAACCAAAATCCAAAGAGGGATATCTGCCATTCTGAATGTCACAGAGAAATGGGAGTTGGTTTATATCATTCATAGTGACACAAAGCCTTTTCAGTTTCATCATTGGCAGCTGCCAAGCCACTCCATAGCAACCAAACTTGAGTACCCTAGCAACCGTTTTGCAAGACCTATATCTCCGCATCAGAACATCGTATAGAGATGGGAGTTGGTTTATATCATTCATACTGACAATAAGCCTTTACAGTTTCATCATTAGCAGCTGCCAAACAACTCCATAGCAACCAAACAGAGTACCCTAGCAACCAAAATGCAAAGAGGGATATCTTCCATTCTGAATGTCACAGAGGCATGGGAGTTGGTTTGTTTCATTCATACTGACAACCAGCCTTTGGAGTTTCATTATTGGCAGCTGCCAAGCCACTCCATAGCAACCAAACAGAGTACCCTAGCAACCAAAATCCAAAGAGGGTTATCTTCCATTTTGAATGTCACAAAGAAATGGGAGTTGGTTTATATCATTCATAGTGACAAGAAGCCTTTGCAGTTTCATCACTGGCAGCTGCCAAGCCACTCCCTAGCAACCAAACAGAGTACCCTAGCAACCATTTAGCAAAAATTATTTCTCTGTATCAGAACATCGTATAGAGCTGGGAGTTGGTTTATATCATTCATACTGACAAGCAGCCTCTGGAGTTTTATGGTTGGCAGCTGCCAAGCTACTCCCTAGCAACCAAACAGAGTACCCTAGCAACAAAAATCCAAAGAGGGATATCTTCCATTATGTATGTCACAGATGCATGGGAGTTGGTTTTTATCATTCATAGTGACAAGAAGCCTTTTTAATTTCATCATTGGCAGCTGCCAAGCCACTCCCTAGCAACCAAACAGAGTACCCTAGCAACCGTTTAGCAAGACCTATATCTCTGCATCAGAACATCGTATAGAGATGGGAGTTGGTTTATTTTCATTCATACTGACAAGAAGCTTATGCAGTTTCATCATTAACAGCTGCCAAGCCACTCCATAGCAACCAAACAGAGGACCCTAGCAACCAAACTCCAGAGAGGGATATCTTCCATTCTGACTGCCACAGAGGCATGGGAGTTGGTTTATATCATTCATATTGACAAGAAGCCTTTGGTGTTTCATGATTGGCAGCTGCCAAGCAACTCCATATCAACCAAACAGAGTACCCTAGCAACCAAATTCCAAAGAGGAATATCTTCCTTTCTGAATGTCACACAGGCATGGGAGTTGGTTTATATCATTCATACTGACAAGAAGCCTTTGGAATTTCATCATTGGCAGCTGCCAAGCCACTCTCTAGCAACCAAACAGAGTACCCTAGCAACCAAAATCCAAGGAGGGATATCTTCCATTCTGAATGTCATAGAGGCATGGGAGTTGGTTTATATCATTCAGAGTGACAAGAAGCCTTTGCAGTTTCATCATTGGTATCTGCCAAGTCACTCACTGGCAACCAAACAGAGGACCCTAGCAACCGTTTATCAAGACCCATGTCTCTGCATCAGAACATCATATAGAGATGGGGGTTGGCTCTTTTGTTTTGGTTGGGAAACAGTCTGTAAATTTCACCATGGTAACTTTGTATTCACACCCTAGCAACCGTTTACAGCCACCTAGCAACCATATTGCAACATAAAGAAGCCATATTTCAGCTCCACAACAGCGTACAGACATGGTTGTTGGCTCGTATGCGATCATGTACAACACCCTAGCAACCGAGTGCCGAATTTTGCCACTGCAAGCACCACTTCACATTTTCTTCAGGAAATGTACATTCTAGTTAAGTTGGCTTGAGAGAGCCAACTTACTGATATTGTACTTAAACTTATTATTATTAAGTTGGCTTGAGAGAGCCAACTTACTGAAATCCTATTTAAACTTATTATTATTATTATTATTATTATTATTCCGAGACTAAAATTTCTATATGAAACTCCTCCTAGAGCTTTAACTCTACATACTCCGAACTCGGCTCAGACACTCAAACTGATCTGACTCGCGTTGCTTTATCTTTTCAGACTGATCGGACTTACGGTTTTCCTAAAAATGACGATTAAAACTCGGAAAAACTCCCATTGACTTGCATTGGGGAGTTCTAAAAAATTCAAATTTAGATTCAAACTCACCAACCGACGAAAATTCAAATCAAAATACCTTGAAGACTAAACCAAACTGCCGTTCTATATACTATATTAGCCAATGAGACTCATTTAAACTAATGAACTCTAAACTCATACACTTATAAACTATATGACTTATAAACTCATGAATTCATAGACTTATGAACTCTTAAACTCATAAATTAATAAACTCTGAACTCTTAAACTCATTTAAACTTATAATCTCTAAACTCAAAAACTCTTACACTTTTATAAACTCATCAATTTATACACTTATAAACTCTAAACTCATAAACTCTGAGTGTGTGTGTGTGTGTGTGTGTGTGTGTGTGTGTGTGTGTGTGAACACACACACACACACACACACACACACACACACACACACACTAAACTCATTAAAACTTAAACTCTAAACTCATTTAAACTTATAAACTCAAAACTCAAAAACTCGTAAACTACTTTAAACTTCAAACCACTTCAAACTTCTTAAGTTTAAAGCTTCCAGCTCCCAAGCAACTCCATAGCAACCAAACTTGAGTACCCTAGCAACCGTTTTGCAAGACCTATATCTCTGTATCAGAACATCGTATAGAGATGAGGTTTGGCTCTTTTGACTCATGCTAGCAAACAGCACTTCCAACATGCTACACATGCTAGCAGTGAATAGCTACATGCTAATAGCAATTAGCTAAGTATTAAATCGTGCCAAGATCATGCTAAGAACTATAAAAACTCCATAGTAACCATCTGTGACAACTACCAACCACCTAGTAAAACCATAGAAACCACCCAGAACACCCTAGCAACCACCTAGCAACACCCTAGCAAACCACCCAGAATACCCTAGCAACACCATAGCAACCACCAAAACACCCTAGCAACCGTCTAGCAACATCATAGCAACCACCCAGAACACCCTAGCAACTGCCTAGCAACACCATAGCAACCATAAAAACACCCTAGCAACCACCTAGCAACACCATAGCAACCACCCAGAACACCCTAGCAACCGCCTAGCAACACCATAGCAACCATCAAAACACCCTAGCAACCACCTAGCAACACCATAGCAACCACCCAGAACACCCTAGCAACCGCCTAGCAACCACCCAGAACACCCTAGCAACCGCCTAGCAACACCATAGCAACCATCAAAACACCCTAGCAACCACCTAGCAACACCATAGCAACCACCCAGAACACCCTAGCAACCGCCTAGCAACCACCCAGAATACCCTAGCAACTGCCTAGCAACACCATAGCAACCACCCAGAACACCCTATCAAACGCCTAGCAACCACCCAGAACACCCTAGCAACCGCCTAGCAACCACCCAGAATACCTTAGCAACCGCCTAAGAACACCATAGCAACCACCCAAAACACCCTAGCAACTGCCTAGCAACCACCCAGAAAACCCTAGCAACCACCCAGAACACCCTAGCAACCGCTTAGCAACACCCTAGCAACCACCTAGAACACCCTAGCAACCGCCTAGCAACGATCCAGAATACCCCAGCTACCACCTAGCAACCACCCAGAACACCTTAGCAACCCACTAGAAACACCCTAGCAACTTTTTAACTTTAAACTACTTCAAACTTTAAACTACTTTAAACTTCAAACTAATTTAAACTTTAAACTAAAAACTTCAAACTACTTTAAACTGTAAACTAAATTAAACTTCAAACTACTTTAAACTTTAAACTAAATTAAACTTCAAACTACTTTAAACTTTAAACTAAATTAAACTTCAAACTTCCTTAAACTTTAAACTAAATTAAACGTTAAACTAAATTAAACTTCAAACTACTTTAATCTTCAAACTACTTTAAACTTTAAACTTTCCAGTCCAAACTTTCTCAAGCCAACTTAAAGTTTGTCTCGACGAACTTTTTAATCTAGTTATTATTATTATTATTATTATTCTTCTGAGACTAAAAATTTCTATATGAAACTCCTCCTAGAGCTTTAACTCTACATACTCCAAACTCGGCTCAGACACTCAAACTGATCTGACCAAGTGTGCTATATCTTTTCAGACTGATCGGACTTACGGTTTTCCTAAAAATGACGATCAAAACTCGAAAAAACTCATTCAAAAACTCCCATTGACTTACATTGGGGAGTTCTAAAAAATTCAAATTTAGATTCAAACTGACCAACCGACAAAAATTAAAATCAAAATACCTTGAAGACTAAACCAAACTGCCATTCTATATACTATATTAGCCAATGAGACTCATTTAAACTAATGAACTCTAAACTCATACACTTTACTAACTAATTAACTTATAAACTCATGAATTCATAGACTTATGAACTCTTAAACTCATAAATTAATAAACTCTGAACTCTTAAACTCATTTAAACTTATAAACTCTAAACTCATTTAAAACTTATAAACTCTAAACTCAAAAACTCTTACACTTATAAACTCATCCATTTATACACTTATAAACTCTAAACTCATAAACTCTGTCTGTGTGTGTGTGTGTGTGTGTGTGTGTGTGTGTGTATACACACTCACACACACACACACACACACACACACACACACACACACACACACACACACTCTGAAAACTTATTTAAACTTATAAACTCAAAACTCAAAAACTCATAAACTACTTTAAACTTCAAACCACTTTAAACTTCTTACGTATAAAGCTCCCAGCTCCCAAGCAACTCCATAGCAACCAAACTTGAGTACCCTAGCAACCGTTTTGCAAGACCTATATCTCTGTATCAGAACATCGTATAGAGATGAGGTTTGGCTCTTTTGACTCATGCTAGCAAACAGCACTTCCAACATGCTACACATGCTAGCAGTGAATAGCTACATGCTAATAGCGATTAGTTAAATGCTAAATCATGCCAAGATCATGCTAAGAACTCTATAAAAACCCCATAGTAACCATATGTGACAACTACCAATCACCTAGTAACACCAAAGCAACCACCCAGAATACCCTAGCAACCACCTAGCAACACCCTAGCAACCACCCGGAATACCCTAGCAACCACCTAGCAACATCATAGTAACCACCCAGAACACCCTAGCAACCGCCTAGCAACAGCATAGCAACCACCCAGAATACCCTAGCAACCGCCTAGCAACACCATAGCAACCACCAAAACACCCTAGCAACCGCCTAGCAACATCATAGCAACCACCCAGAACACCCTAGCAACTGCCTAGCAACCACCTAGCAACAGCATAGCAACCACCCAGAACACCCTAGCAACCACCTAGCAACCACCCAAAACACCCTAGCAACCGCCTAGCAACACCATAGCAACCACCCAGAGTACCCTAGCAACCGACTAACAACGCCCTAGCAACCGCCTAGCAACGCCCTAGCAACCGCCTAGCAACATCATAGCAACCACCCAGAACACCCTAGCAACTGCCTAGCAACCACCCAGAATACCCTAGCAACCACCTAGCAACAACATAGCAACCAGCCAGAACACCCTAGCAACTGCCTAGCAACCACCCAGAATACCCTAGCAACCGCCTAGCAACACCATAGCAACCACCCAGAACACCCTAGCAACCGCCTAGCAACCACCCAAAACACCCTAGCAACTGCCTAGCAACAGCATAGCAACCACCCAGAATACCCTAGCAACCGCCTAGCAACACCATAGCAACCACCCAGAACACCCTAGCAACCGCCTAGCAACCACCCAGAACACCCTAGCAACCACCTAGCAAAAAACTTTCTGGTCCAAACTTTCTCAAGCCAACTTAAAGTTTGTCTCGACGAACTTTTGCATCTAGTTATTATTATTATTCCGAGACTAAAATTTCTATATGAAACTCCTCCTAGAGCTTTAACTCCACATACTCCAAACTCGGCTCAGACACTCAAACTGATCTGACCAAGTGTGCTATATCTTTTCAGACTGATCGGACTTACAGTTTTCCTAAAAATGACGATCAAAACTCGGAAAAACTCCCATTGACTTGCATTGGGGAGTTCTAAAAAATTCAAATCCAGATTCAAACTGACCAACCGACGAAAATTCAAATCAAAATACCTTGAAGACTAAACCAAACTGCCGTTCTATATACTATATTAGCCATTGAGACTCATTTAAACTAATGAACTCTAAACTCATACACTTATTAACTAATTAACTTATAAACTCATGAATTCATAGACTTATGAACTCTTAAACTCATAAATTAATAAACTCTGAACTCTTAAACTCATTTAAACTTATAAACTCTAAACTCATTTAAAACTTATAAACTCTAAACTCAAAAACTCTAACACTTATAAACTCATCAATTTATACACTTATAAACTCTAAACTCATAAACTCTGAGTGTGTGTGTGTGTGTGTGTGTGTGTGAACACACACACACACACACACACACACACACACACTAAACTCATTTAAACTTAAACTCTAAACTCATTTAAACTTATAAACTCAAAACTCGTAAACTACTTTAAACTTCAAACCACTTTAAACTTCTTAAGTTTGAAGGCCCTTTCACACTGGACGCGATTTTGACGCACGAATAATTCGCGCGATGGGTTTATTTTTTGATCAGCTGTTTGTGTAATGAGCGCTTCCACACCGAACGCGAATGTGCTGAGGCGAAAAAACGACTTTTATTTTTTTCGCTTCGATGTCGATTTTTTTTTTACTTTTGCGGCGACAGAATAGGCTTCAGCCAATTCACATACTACAAGGACAACGATTTGAAAGACAATGTGTGGCGTAGCATTGCCAACCAACCGGTTATCACGACTGTGAGTGTGTTGTGTGATAGTCCTGTGCTGTGTAGGCTAGTAGGCCAAACTACATTTGGGATAGAAAGCTAACACTATTATCGTCAAAGATAGAGACAGAGACCGTGTTTACTTTGAACACGTAACAAAATGCAGTGAGAATATTTAGGGCTGCTTTTAGTAGGCTATACTATACATTCTGTTTTGTGTGATATTTCTAGTCGAATATTTGTGTGATATTTCTAGTCGAATGATTTTTAACTTACTTCGTGTGTTACATGTAATGTGTAGTTACATTACAAAACGCACTGTTGAAGACGCAAAAAAAAAAAGAATGCACATAAGCATACTCCCCTTCAGACTTTCTGTTCTGTAAGATTGGGTGCACCCAAAACCTTCTTTTCTGTCTTTTAAATAAAATGAAAAGCTCGTCTTCACTGGATGCTATGACTATGACTGGATGATGATGATGATGATGATGAAGAAGTGTCCATGTTTTCTCAGCTGTCGGCGCGATTCGCGCGAAAGTTTTGGAACGTTGAAGCTCTCTGAACGTCACAGACGTCGCAAATTCGCGTCGCGGCTGATGTGAATGGTTTTGATGCGACCTATTCGCACACGAACTATTCGCTTTTTCGTTTCGCTTTTTCGTTACGCATCCGGTGTGAAAGGGCCTTTAAGCTTCCAGCTCCCAAGCAACTCCATAGCAACCAAACTTGAGTACCCTAGCAACCGTTTTGCAAGACCTATATCTCTGTATCAGAACATCGTATAGAGATGAGGTTTGGCTCTTTTGACTCATGCTAGCAAACAGCACTTCCAACATGCTACACATGCTAGCAGTGAATAGCTACATGCTAATAGCGATTAGTTGAGTGCTAAATCATGCCAAGATCATGCTAAGAACTATAAAAACTCCATAGTAACCATCTGTGACAACTACTAATCACCTAGTAACACTATAGCAACTGCCCAGAACACCCTAGAAACCGCCTAGCAACACCCTAGCAACCACCCAGAATACCCTAGCAACAGCATAGCAACCACCAAAACACCCTAGCAACATCATAGCAACCACCCAGAACACCCTAGCAACCGCCTAGCAACACCATAGCAACCACCCAGAACAACCTAGCAACCGCCTAGCAACACCCTAGCAACCACCTAGAATACCCTAGCAACCGCCTAGCAACACCCTAGCAACCACCCAGAATACCCTAGCAACCGCCTAGCAACACCATAGCGACCACCAAAACACCCTAGCAACCGCCTAGCAACATCATAGCAACCACCCAGAACACCCTAGCAACCGTTTAGCAACACCATAGCAACCACCCAGAACACCTTAGCAACAGCATAGCAACCACCCAAAGCACCCTAGCAACCGCCTAGCAACCACCCAGAATACCCTAGCAACCGCCTAGCAACAGCATAGCAACCACCCAGAACTCCCTAGCAACCGCCTAGCAACCACCCAGAATACCCTAGCAACCGCCTAGCAACACCATAGCAACCGCCTAGCAACACCATAGCAACCACCCAGAACAACCTAGCAACCGCCTAGCAACCACCCAGAATACCCTAGCAACCGCCTAGCAACACCCTAGCAACCACCCAGAACACCCTAGCAACCGCCTAGCAACCACCCAGAATACCTTAGCAACCGCCTAGCAACACCATAGCAACCACCCAGAACACCCTAATTAATTTAAACTAAATTAAACTTCAAACTACTTTAAACTTTAAACTAAATTAAACTTCAAACTACTTTAAACTTTAAACTAAATTAAACTTCAAACTACTTTAAACTTTAAACTAAATTAAACTTCAAACTACTTTAAACTTTAAACTAATTTAAACTTTAAACTACTTTAAACTTCAAACTATTTTAAACTTCAAACTACTTTAAACTTTAAACTAATTTAAACTTCAAACTTCTTCAAACTTTCTGGTCCGGCTTTCTCAAGCCAACTTAAAGTTTGTCTCGACGAACTTTTTAATCTAGTTATTATTATTCTTCTGACCCTAAAAATTTACAACTCAAACTCCTCCTAGAGCTTTAACTCTACATACTCCAAACTCAGCTCAGACACTCAAACTGATCTGACTCGCGTTGCTATATCTTTTCAGACTGATCGGACTTACGGTTTTCCTAAAATAGTCAGGTCCCAAAATAGATAAATAGCCCTGGATAAGATGCAGTAGGCATTTTTGAGGAAAAGTACTTCAAGTGTTGTTTCTATATGATTTTTAGGTGCTGAATCCATTTCTGCCGTATAACAAGTTGTAAACATCACTGTTTTGGCATAAACAATAAAAACAAAATGGCTGCCAAAAAAAAAAAGTTTTAATGCATTTGTTGCAGTTTAAACATTAAACATTAGAACTAAAACTATGCATTCTCAGAATATTTAAACATGTAAACAATGAAAAAACAACATTAACATGAAAGGGATAGTTTTTAATGGCTGCTGGAATTATGCCAAGGTACACTGGGAAGCATATATCAGTGGAAATATGCAATTATGCCCAGCCCGAAGGGGGGGACTTGGAATACACATGACCCCAGGGGGCTGCATATTGAGAATCACTGGGGTGTCCAGCTGCAGGTGGAATATTTCAAACCCAGGGGTGGCAAGGTAGCTTGCCGAGGGAAAGACACATGCTCAGAGAGGCTTACAGTGGACTACACACGTGGGGGTTGCCCAGAGGCCGTGTTAGGTGTCGCCCAGCCTGCAGATCTACATATGTCTGTTGGCGAGGCGCCATGCGCTAGAGCCCAAGAGGATGCCACACTCCGGGTGGAGCAGGCCGTCACATCAAGGGGGCATGGTCGACCTTGCTGCTGGTAAGCCAAAGCAATGGTGTCCACTATCCAGTGAGACAACCTTTGCTTGGAGAGAGCCTTTCCCTTCAGCTTCCCACCATGACAGACAAAGAGCTGGTCTGAAGTCCTGAAACAATGCATCCTGTCTATGTAAGTATGGAGGGTGCGTACTGGACAGAGCTGTGCCAAGGCTGGGTCTGCGTCCTCCAAGGGCAGCGCTTGCAGGTTCACCACCTGGTCTCGAAAGGGTGTGGTGGGAACCTTGGGCACATATCCAGGCCGGGGTCTCAGGATCACGTAAGAGTTAGCCGGTCCAAATTCCAGGCACGCTTCGTCACCCGAAAATGCCTGCAGGTCCCCTACCCTCTTGATGGAGGCCAATGCAACCAGGAGCACTGTTTTCATTGACAGGAACTTAAGCTCCACTGATTGCAGAGGCTCAAAGGGAGCACTCTGCAGGGCAGTTAAAACCACAGAGAGGTCCAAAGAGGGAACGAGAGGAGGGCGAGGAGGATTCAGTCTCCTCGCTCCTCTCAGGAAACTGATGATCAGGTCGTGCTTTCCAATGCACTTACCATCAACTGCATCATGATGTGTGGCAATGGCGGCACCATACACTTTCAGGGTGGAGGGAGACAACCTTCGCTCCAACCCTTCTTGCAAGAAGGAAAGCACGACACTGATCGGGCCTTTCGTGGGTTCTTTAAGTTTAGAAGAACACCAGTTGACAAAGAGGTTCCACTCCAACGCATAGGCATGTCTCGTGGACGATGCTCTAGTCTAGCGGAAGTGATGGTAGCCACCACCGCTGGTGGTAGGGTACTCAAACCTGCCTCGTCCCATCCAGGAACCACACATGGAGGTTTCAAAGATCGGGACGAGGGTGCCATAGGGTGCCCCGTCCCTGAGAAAGCAGGTTCTTTCTCAGAGGAATTGGCCAGGGAGGTGCTGTCGCGAAGAGTACTAGTTCTTGGAACCAGGTGCGGTTGAGCCAATACGGGGCAACCAAAATTACCTGCTCCTCGTCCTCCCTGATCTTGCGCAAAGTCTACGTAAGAAGGCTCACTGGGGGAAAACGCATACTTGCAGAGGCCCCGCGGCCAGCTGTGCGCCAGTGCATCCGTGCCGAGCGTGCCCTCGGTCAGGGAATAAAACAGGTCGCAGTGGCAAGAGTCGTGTGAGGCAAACAGATCTACCTGTGCGTCCCCGAACTGATCCCAAATCAGATGAACCGACTGGGGATGGAGTCCCCATTCTCCAGCGAGAGGCCGAAACCGAGACATATCAGCTGCACGGTTCAGGTCTCCCGGGATATAAATGGCTCGAAGCGACCTCAGATGCTTCTGACTCAATATGAGGAGGTGGCAGGCGAGTTGCGACATACGGCGGGAGCGCAGACCACCTTGTCGGTTGATGTACGCTACTGTGGCGGTATTGTCTGATCGGACTAATACGTGCTGACCCCTGAGCAACGCACAGAAGCGGTGCAGGGCGAGACGTACAGCCTGCAACTCGAGGCAATTGACATGCCAAAGGCGCTGGGGTCTTGTCCAGGAGCCTGCGGCAGCATGTCCATTGCACATGGCGCCCTAGCCCATTATGGAGGCATCTGTTGATACAACAACATGCCAGGAAACTCGTTCTATGGGCACTCCAGCCCATAGAAAACTGAGGTTCGTCCACGGGGTGAAGGTCTGAAGGCAGTCACTGGGACTCGGAGCGTGCCTTGTTGCCATGCCCACCTCGGGACTTGATCGCGAAGCCAAAGCTGAAGCGGTCTCATATGAAGCAAGACGAGCGACGTTACTGCGGCTGCGGATGCCATATGCCCCAGGAGCCTCTGAAATAGTTTCAGTGGAAACGCACTCTTGCCCTCGAACTGACGAAGGCAAATTAGCAGTGACTGCGCGCGCACGCACATGGCGACCGAGTCGATTTCCATACCGAGAAAAGAGATCCTCTGCACGGAGCAGAGTTTGCTCTTCTCCCAGTTGACTCGAAGGCCCAGACAAGCTAGGTGCCGCAGCACTAGGTCCCTGTGTTCGCAAACCTTGTCTCGAGAGTGAGCTAGGATCAGCCAGTCGTCGAGAGGAACAAGGGCTGCCTCGACAACCTTTGTGAAGACGCGAAGAGACAGGGCTAGCCCGAAAGGGGGAACCGCGCACTGGTATGCCTGCCCCTCGAATTATATATATATATATATATATATACTGGTATGCCTCATTTGCATATGTAAACATGACATTTCAGAAAACTTGTAATACAAAAAATGTCTGTCTCTATGTAAGTGAAAAACTGGAAAGGTTTTATGGTGATATCTATAACTTAAAATTTTTACCCTATCCACCTGTAGTGTTTTGGCTTTGAATAATGCACCTATTGTTTCAATGACAATTACAAGAAAATGGGACCCTTATTTCAATGTTATACGATGGATCCTTATTCAGGAGACATTGAACTTTCTAAAAATGTGGTATAACAACTTTTCCTCAAAAATGCCTACAGGGTTACACAATCTTGAAGATTCGGACCTGACTAAAAATGATGATCAAAACTCGAAAAAACTCATTCAAAAACTCCCATTGACTTACATTGGGAGTTCTAAAAAATTCAAACCGACGAAAATTCAAATCAAAATACCTTGAAGACTAAACCAAACTGCCGTTCTATATACTATATGAGCCAATGAGACTAATTTAAACTAATGAACTCTAAACTCAAAACGTGTGTGTGTGTGTGTGTGTGTGTGTGTGTGTGAGAGAGAGAGAGCGTGTGTCTATGTGTGTGTGTGTGTGTGTGTGTGTGTGTGTGTGTGTGTGTGTGTGTGTAAACTCAAATACTCTTACATACTCATTTAAACTTATAAACTCTTAACTCAAAAACTTGTACACTTATAAACTCTAAACTCATATAAACTCTGAGTGTGTGTGTGTGTGTGTGTGTGTGTGTGTGTGTGTGTGTGTGTGTGTGTGTGTGTGTGTGTGTGTGTGAGAGAGAGAGAGAGAGAGTGTGTCTATGTGCGTGAGTGTGTGTGTGTGTGTGTGTGTGTGTGTGTATGTGTGTTAATGAGCTTTTCTGTGTGTGTGTGAGTGAGTTAGTGAGTGTGTGTGTGAGAGAGATAGTGTGGTTGTGTGAGAGAGAGTGAGAGTCTGTGTGTGCATGCTTGTGTGTGTGTGTGTGTATGTCGAAAATTTAAATCTAAACACCTTGAAGACTAATCCAAACTGCCGTTCTATATACTATATGAGCCATTGAGACTCATTTAAACTAATAAACTCTAAACTCATACACTTATAATTAGAATAAGTGTATGAGATTAACTAATTAACTTATAAACTCATGAATTCATAGACTTATAAACTATTAAACTCATAAATTAATAAACTCTGAACTCTTAAACTCATTTAAACTTATAAACTCTAAACTCATTTAAACTTATAAACTCAAAACTCAAACTCTTGAGTGTGCGTGTGTGTGTGTCTGAGTGTGTGTGTGTCTGAGTGTGTGTGTGTGTGTGTGTGAGCGAGTTAGTGTGTGTGTGTGTGTGTGTGTGTGTGCGTGTGTGTGTGTATGTGTGTGTGTGTGTTTATCTATCTATTAACTTATCTATCTACATGCCATAAACTTCAAACTACTGTAAACTACTTTAAACTTCAAACCACTTTAAACTTCTTACGTTTAAAGCTCCCAGTTCCCAAGCAACTCCATAGCAACCAAACTTGAGTACCCTAGCAACCGTTTTGCAAGACCTATATCTCTGTATCAGAACATCGTATAGAGATGAGGTTTGGCTCTTTTGACTCATGCTAGCAAACAGCACTTCCAACATGCTACACATGCTAGCAGTGAATAGCTACATGCTAATAGCGATTAGTTAAGTGCTAAATCATACCAAGATCATGCAAACAACTATATCAAAACTCCATAGTAACCATCTGTGACAACTACCAACCACCTAGCAACACCATAGCAACCACCCAGAACACCCTTGCAACCGCCTAGCAACACCATAGCAACCACCCAGAACACCCTAGCAACTGCCTAGCAACCACCCAGAATACCCTAGCAACCACCTATCAACACCATAGTAACCACCCAGAACACCCTAGCAACCGCCTAGCAACCACCCAGAATACCTTAGCAACACCATAGCAACCACCCATAACACCCAAGCAACTGCCTAACAACACCCTAGCAACCGCCTAGCAACCACCCAGAACACCCTAGCAACCACCTAGCAACACCATAGCAACCACCCAGAACACCCTAGCAACTGCCTAGCAACCACCCAGAACACCCTAGCAACCGCCCAGAATACCTTAGCAACCGCCTAGCAACACCATAGCAACTACCCAAAACACCCTAGCAACCGCCTAACAACACCCTAGCAACCGCCTAGCAACCACCCAGAACACCCTAGCAACCGCCTAGCAACACCATAGCAACCACCCAGAATACCCTAGCAACCGCCTAGCAACCACCCAGAATACCTTAGCAACCGCCTAGCAACACCATAGCAACCACCCAGAACACCCTAGCAACCGCCTAACAACACCCTAGCAACCGCCTAGCAACCAATCAGAACACCCTAGCAACTGCCTAGCAACACCATAGCAACCACACAGAACACCCTAGCAATCTCCTAGCAACCACCCAGAATACCCTAGCAACCGCCTAGCAACCACCCAGAACACCCTAGCAACCGCCTAGCAAAAAACGTTCTGGTCCAAACTTTCTCAAGCCAACTTAAAGTTTGTCTCGACGAACTTTTGCATCTAGTTAAGTTGGCTTGAGAGAGCCAACATATTGAAATCCTATTTAAACTTATTATTATTATTATTATTATTATTATTAGTGGTGCTTGCTGAAAGCAAGGCATCACTATTGTTATTGCTCATACTTATTATTCTTATTATTATTATTCTGGACAAAGTTTGGCGCGTAACTCGCCCCGCACCGTTGGTCTCAGACCCATGAATGAGGTGTCAAATCGACCGGCTCATTAAGGAGAGGTGTGCTATGACTTTTATAAGCGATCGGGGGTGCGGTGTTCGCCCCAGGGGCGAAAAAGCGCCCAAAAAAGTCCCATTAACTTAACATTGCGACGAACTTTGACCACACGTAGCTCTGAGCGAGGATTTCGCAGAAACGTGTGATTTGCCACATTTGAAGAGGCTGACAGGCTCTGTAAGAACATACCTCACAATGGGGTAAAAGTTGCAACCCTGGGGGGCAGGAGATGCCCAAAGTTGCCCCATTGACTTACTATGGGGAAGGAACGTCCCGTGAAACACACATGCTTTTCCTACTATGGTAAATTGCATAGGGATTTTGTAATGAACGTAGCTCTGGATCACAGTATCATAGAGACAAGGGGGTGGGCTCATTTTACTCAGACGACCAATCAGTCTCTCAGGATCATTGTGAAGCTATCAAGCCACGCCCTAGCAACCATTTAGAGCACCTTAGCAACAAGTCCCATAGACTTCCATTGAAAGAGTTCAAAGGGATATCTCCGGACTGAATTGTCATAGAAACTAGAGGGTGGTCTCGTTTGACTTGGGGCAGCAAACAGCCAATCATGAATCACCTCAACTCTTCCTAGCCCCTCCCTAGCAACCATTGTCGAGCACCTTAGCAACCAAAATCCGAGAGGGATATCTTCCATTCTGAATGTCACAGAGGCATGGGAGTTGGTTTATATCATTCATAGTGACAAGAAGCCTTTGGGAGTTTCATCATTGGCAGCTGCCAAGCCACTCCCTAGCAACCAAACAGAGTACCCTAGCAACCAAAATCCAAAGAGGGATATCTGCCATTCTGAATGTCACAGAGAAATGGGAGTTGGTTATATCATTCATAGTGACACAAAGCCTTTTCAGTTTCATCATTGGCAGCTGCCAAGCCACTCCATAGCAACCAAACTTGAGTACCCTAGCGACCGTTTTGCAAGACCTATATCTCCGCATCAGAACATCGTATAGAGATGGGAGTTGGTTTATATCATTCATACTGACAATAAGCCTTTACAGTTTCATCATTAGCAGCTGCCAAACAACTCCATAGCAACCAAACAGAGTACCCTAGCAACCAAAATGCAAAGAGGGATATCTTCCATTCTGAATATCACAGAGGCATGGGAGTTGGTTTGTTTCATTCATACTGACAGCCAGCCTTTTCAGTTTCATCATTGGCAGCTGCCAAGCCACTCCATAGCAACCAAACTTGAGTACCCTAGCGACCGTTTTGCAAGACCTATATCTCCGCATCAGAACATCGTATAGAGATGGGAGTTGGTTTATATCATTCATACTGACAATAAGCCTTTACAGTTTCATCATTAGCAGCTGCCAAACAACTCCATAGCAACCAAACAGAGTACCCTAGCAACCAAAATGCAAAGAGGGATATCTTCCATTCTGAATATCACAGAGGCATGGGAGTTGGTTTGTTTCATTCATACTGACAGCCAGCCTTTGGAGTTTCATTATTGGCAGCTGCCAAGCCACTCCATAGCAACCAAACAGAGTACCCTAGCAACCAAAATCCAAAGAGGGTTATCTTCCATTTTGAATGTCACAAAGAAATGGGAGTTGGTTTATATCATACATAGTGACAAGAAGCCTTTGCAGTTTCATCACTGGCAGCTGCCAAGCCACTCCCTAGCAACCAAACAGAGTACCCTAGCAACCGTTTAGCAAAAAGAATTTCTCTGTATCAGAACATCGTATAGAGCTGGGAGTTGGTTTATATCTCTCATACTGACAAGCAGCCTCTGGAGTTTTATGTTTGGCAGCTGCCAAGCTACTCCCTAGCAACCAAACAGAGTACCCTAGCAACAAAAATCCAAAGAGGGATATCTTCCATTCTGTATGTCACAGATGCATGGGAGTTGTTTTTTTATCATTCATAGTGACAAGAAGCCTTTTTAATTTCATCATTGGCAGCTGCCAAGCCACTCCCTAGCAACCAAACAGAGTACCCTAGCAACCGTTTAGCAAGACCTATATCTCTGCATCAGAACATCTTATAGAGATGGGAGTTGGTTTATTTTCATTCATACTGACAAGAAGCTTATGCAGTTTCATCATTAACAGCTGCCGAGCCACTCCATAGCAACCAAACAGAGGACCCTAGCAACCAAACTCCAGAGAGGGATATCTTCCATTCTGACTGTCACAGAGGCATGGGAGTTGGTTTATATCATTCATATTGACAAGAAGCCTTTGGTGTTTCATGATTGGCAGCTGCCAAGCAACTCCATATCAACCAAACAGAGTACCCTAGCAACCAAATTCCAAAGAGGAATATCTTCCTTTCTGAATGTCACACAGGCATGGGAGTTGGTTTATATCATTCATACTGACAAAAAGCCTTTGGAATTTCATCATTGGCAGCTGCCAAGCCACTCTCAAGCAACCAAACAGAGTACCCTAGCAACCAAAATCCAAGGAGGGATATCTTCCATTCTGAATGTCATAGAGGCATGGGAGTTGGTTTATATCATTCAGAGTGACAAGAAGCCTTTGCAGTTTCATCATTGGTATCTGCCAAGTCACTCCCTGACAACCAAACAGAGGACCCTAGCAACCGTTTATCAAGACCCATGTCTCTGCATCAGAACATCATATAGAGATGGGGGTTGGCTCTTTTGTTTTGGTTGGGAAACAGTCTGTAAATTTCACCATGGTAACTTTGTATTCACACCCTAGCAACCGTTTACAGCCACCTAGCAACCATATTGCAACATAAAGAAGCCATATTTCAGCTCCACAACAGCGTACAGACATGGTTGTTGGCTCGTATGCGATCATGTACAACACCCTAGCAACCGAGTGCCGAATTTTGCCACTGCAAGCACCACTTCACATTTTCTTCAGGAAATGTACATTCTAGTTAAGTTGGCTTGAGAGAGCCAACTTACTGAAATCCTATTTAAACTTATTAAGTTGGCTTGAGAGAGCCAACTTACTGAAATCCTATTTAAACTTATTATTAAGTTGGCTTGAGAGAGCCAACTTACTGAAATCCTATTTAAACTTATTATTATTATTATTCTTCTGACCCTAAAAATTTACAACTCAAACTCCTCCTAGAGCTTTAACTCCACATACTCCAAACTCGGCACAGACACTCAAACTGATCTGACTCGCGTTGCTATATCTTTTCAGACTGATCGGACTTACGGTTTTCCTAAAAATGACGATCAAAACTCGAAAAAACTCATTCAAAAACTCCCATTGACTTACATTGGGGAGTTCTAAAAAATTCAAACTGACAAAATTTAAATCTAAACACCTTGAAGACTAAACCAAACTGCCATTCTATATACTATATGAGCCATTGAGACTCATTTAAACTAATAAACTCTAAACTCATACACTTATAAACTAATTAACTTATAAACTCATGAATTCATAGACTTATGAACTCTTAAACTCATAAATTAATAAACTCTGAACTCTTAAACTCATTAAAACTTATAAACTCTAAACTCATTTAAAACGTATAAACTCTAAACTCAAAAACTCTTACACTTATAAACTCATCAATTTATACACTTATAAACTCTAAACTCATAAACTCTGAGTGTGTGTGTGTGTGTGTGTGTGTGTGTGTGTGTGTGTTCACACACACACACACACACACACACACTAAACTCATTTAAACTTATAAACTCAAAACTCAAATTCTCGTAAACTACTTTAAACTTCAAACCACTTCTTAAGTTTAAAGCTTCCAGCTCCCAAGCAACTCCATAGCAACCAAACTTGAGTACCCTAGCAACCGTTTTGCAAGACCTATATCTCTGTATCAGAACATCGTATAGAGATGAGGTTTGGCTCTTTTGACTCATGCTAGCAAACAGCACTTCCAACATGCTACACATGCTAGCACTGAATAGCTACATGCTAATAACGAGTAGTTAAGTGCTATATCATGCCAAGATCATGCTAAGAACTCTATAAAGACTCCATAGTAACCATCTGTGACAACTACCAACCACCTAGCAACACCATAGCAACCGCCCAGAACACCCTAGCAACCGCCTAGTAACCGCCCAGAATACCTTAGCAACCGCCTAGCAACACCATAGCAACCACCCAGAACACCCTAGCAACCGCCTAGCAACCACTCCGAATACCCTAGCAACCGCCTAGCAACACCATAGCAACCACCCAGAACACCCTAGCAACCGCCTAGCAACCACCCAGAATACCCTAGCAACCGCCTAGCAACCACCCAGAATACCCTAGCAACCGCCTAGCAACACCATAGCAACCACCCAGAACACCATAGCAACCGCCTAGCAACCACCCAGAACACCCTAGCAACAGCATAGCAACCACTCAGAACACCCTAGCAACCACCTAGCAACCACCCAGAATACCTTAGCAACCGCCTAGCAACACCCTAGCAACCGCCTAGCAACCACTCAGAATACACCAGCAACCGCCTAGCAACACCATAGCAACCACCCAGAACACCCTAGCAACCACCTAGCAACCACCCAGAACACCCTAGCAACACCATAGCAACCACTCAGAACACCCTAGCAACCGCCTAGCAACCACCCAGAATACCTTAGCAACCGCCTAGCAACACCATATCAACCACCCAGAACACCCTAGCAACCGCCTAGCAACCACCAAGAATACCCTAGCAACCGCCTAGCAACACCATAGCAACCACCCAGAACACCCTAGCAACCGCCTAGCAACACCATAGCAACCACCCAGAACACCCTAGCAACCGCCTAGCAACCACCCAAAATACCCTAGCAACCGCCTAGAAACAGCATAGCAACCACCCAAAAGACCCTAGCAACCGCCTAGCAACCACCCAAAAGACCCTAGCAACCGCCTAGCAAAAAGCGTTCTGGTCCAAACTTTCTCAAGCCAACTTAAAGTTTGTCTCGACGAACTTTTGCATCTAGTTATTATTATTATTATTATTATTCTTCTGACCGTAAAAATTTACAACTCAAACTCCTCCTAGAGCTTTAACTCTACATACTCCAAACTCAGCTCAGACACTCAAACTGTTCTGACTCGCGTTGCTATATCTTTTCAGACTGATCGGACTTACGGTTTTCCTAAAAATGACGATCAAAACTCGAAAAAACTCATTCAAAAATCCCATTGACTTACATTGGGGAGTTCTAAAAAATTCAAACCGACGAAAATTCAAATCAAAATACCTTGAAGACTAAACCAAACTGCCATTCTATATACTATATGAGCCATTGAGACTCATTTAAACTAATGCACTCTAAACTCATACACTTATAAAGTAATTAACTTATAAACTCATGAATTCATAGACTTATGAACTCTAAAACTAATAAATTAATAAACTCTGAACTCTTAAACTCATTTAAATTTATAAACTCTAAACTCATTTAAACTTATAAACTCAAAACTCATTTAAACTTATAAACTAAACTCAAAAACTTGTACACTTATAAACTCATCCATTTATACACTTATAAACTCTACACTCATAAACTCTGAGTGTGTGTGTGTGTGTGTACACACACACACACACACACACACACACACTCTAAACTCATTTAAACTTATAAACTCAAAACTCAAAAACTCGTAAACTACTTTAAACTTCAAACCACTTTAAACTTATTAAGTTTACAGCTTCCAGCTCCCAAGCAACTCCATAGCAACCAAACTTGAGTACCCTAGCAACCGTTTTGCAAGACCTATATCTCTGTATCAGAACATCGTATAGAGATGAGGTTTGGCTCTTTTGACTCATGCTAGCAAACAGCACTTCCAACATGCTACACATGCTAGCAGTGAATAGCTACATGCTAATAGCGATTAGTTAAGTGTTAAATCATTCTAAGAACTCTATAAAAACTCCAGAGTAACCATCTGTGACAACTACCAACCACCTAGTAACACCATATCAACCGCCCTGAATACCTTAGCAACCGCCTAGCAACCACCCAGAATACCCTAGCAACCGCCTAGCAACACCATAGCAACCACCCAGAACACCCTAGCAACCGCCTAGCAGCACCATAGCAACCACCCAGAACACCCTAGCAACCGCCTAGCAACCACCCAGAACACCCTAGCAACCAACCAGAATACCCTAGCAACCACCTAGTAACACAATAGCAACCACCCAGAACACCCTAGCAACCACCCAAAACACCCTAGCAACCAACCAGAATACCCTAGCAACCGCCTAGCAACCACCCAAAACACCCTAGCAACCACCTAGCAACCACCCAGAACACCCTTGCAACCACCTAGCAACACCCTAGCAACCACCCAGAACACCCTAGCAACCGCCTAGCAACCACCCAAAATACCTTAGCAACCGCCTAGCAACCACCCAGAACACCCTAGCAACCGCCTAGCAACACCATAGCAACCACCCAGAACACCCTAGCAACCGCCTAGCAACCACCCAGAACACCCTAGCAACCGCCTAGCAACCACCAAGAATACCCTAGCAACACCATAGCAACCACCCAGAACACCCTAGCAACCGCCTAGCAACACCATAGCAACCAACCAGAATACCCTAGCAACCGCCTAGCAACCACTCAAAACACCCTAGCAACCACCTAGCAACCACCCAGAACACCCTAGCAACCGCCTAGCAACACCATAGCAACCACCCAGAACACCCTAGCAACCGCCTAGCAACCACCCAGAATACCCTAGCAACCGCCTAGCAACACCATAACAACCACCCAGAACACCCTAGCAACCACCCAGAATACCCAAAACACCCTAGCAACCGCCTAGCAACCACCCAGAACACCCTAGCAACCAACCCAAATACCCTAGCAACCACCTAACAACAGCATAGCAACCACCCAGAACACCCTAGCAACCGCCTAGCAACCACCCAGAACACCCTAGCAACCGCCTAGCAAAAAACGTTCTGGTCCAAACTTTCTCAAGCCAACTTAAAGTTTGTCTCGACGAACTTTAGCATCTAGTTATTATTATTCTTCTGAGACTAAAAAAACTAAATTGGATCTCCTCCTAGAGCTTTAACTCTACATACTCCAAATTCGGCTCGGACACTCAAACTGATCTGACTCGAGTTGCTATATCTTTTCAGACTGATCGGACTTACGGTTTTCCTAAAAATGACGATCAAAACTCGAAAAAACTCATTCAAAAATTCCCATTGACTTTCATTGGGAGTTCTAAAAAATTCAAACCGACGAAAATTCAAATCAAAACACCTTGAAGACTAAACCAAACTGCCGTTCTATATACTATATGAGCCATTGAGACTCATTTAAACTAATACACTCTAAACTCATACACTTATAAACTAATTAACTTATAAATTCATGAATTCATAGACTTATGAACTCTTAAACTCATAAATTAATAAACTCTGAACTCTTAAACTCATTTAAACTTATAAACTCTAAACTCATTAAAACTTATAAACTCTAAACTCAAAAACTCTTACACTTATAAACTCATCAATTTATACACTTATAAACTCTAAACTCATAAACTCTGAGTGTGTGTGTGTGTGTGTGTGTGTGTGTGTGTGTGTGTGTGTGTGTGTGTGTACACACACACACACACACACACACACACTCTAAACTCATTTAAACTCTAAACTCATTTAAACTTGTAAACTCGTAAACTACTTTAAACTTCAAACCACTTTAAACTTAAGTTTAAAGCTTCCAGCTCCCACGCAACTCCATAGCAACCAAACTTGAGTACCCTAGCAACCGTTTTGCAAGACCTATATCTCTGTATCAGAACATCATATAGAGATGAGGTTTGGCTCTTTTGACTCATGCTAGCAAACAGCACTTCCAACATGCTACACATGCTAGCAGTGAATAGCTACATGCTAATAGCGATTAGTTAAGTGCTAAATCATTCTAAGAACTCTATAAAAACTCCATAGTAACCATCTGTGACAACTACCTACCACCTAGTAACACCATAGCAACCACCCAAAATACCTTAGCAACCGCCCCGAATGCCCTAGCAACCGCCTAGCAACACCATAGCAACCACCCAAAACACCCTAGCAACAACCTAGCAACCACCCAGAACACCCTAGCAACCGCCTAGCAACCACCCAGAACACCCTAGCAACCACACAAAGTACCTTAGCAACCACCTAGCAACACCCTAACAACCACCCAAAACACCCTAGCAACACCCTAGCAACCACCCAGAATACCCTAGCAACCACCTAGCAACAGCATAGCAACCACTCAGAACACCCTAGCAACCGCCTAGCAACACCCTAGCAACCACCCAAAATACCTTAGCAACCACCTAGCAACACCATAGCAACCACCCAGAACACCCTAGCAACACCCTAGCAACCACCCAAAATACCTTAGCAACCACCTATCAACACCATAGCAACCACCCCGAACACCCTAGCAACCACCCAAAATACCCTAGCAACCGCTTAGCAACACCCTAGCAACACCATAGCAACCAACCAGAATACCCAAGCAACCACCCCGAATACCCTAGCAACCAGCCAAAATACCTTAGCAACCGCCTAGCAACACCATAGCAACCACCCAGAACACCCTAGCAACCGCCTAGCAACCACCAAGAACACCTTAGCAACCCACTAGAAAACCCCCAACAACTTTTTAACTTTAAACTTCTTTAAACTTTAAACTAATTAAAACTTTAAGCTAATTTAAACTTCAAACTAATTTAAACTTTAAACTACTTTCAACTTTAAACTAATTTACTTCAAACTAATTTAAACTTTAGACTAATTTAAACTTTAAACTACTTTCAACTTTAAACTAATTTACTTCAAACTAATTTAAACTTTAGACTAATTTAAACTTTAAACTAAATTAAACTTTAAACTAAATTAAACTTCTAACTACTTTAAACTTCAAACTTTCCAGTACAAACTTTCTCAAGCCAACTTAAAGTTTGTCTCGACGAACTTTTTAATCTAGTTAAGTTGGCTTGAGAGAGCCAACTTACTGAAATCCTATTTAAACTTATTATTAAGTTGGCTTGAGAGAGCCAACTTACTGAAATCCTATTTAAACTTATTATTATTATTATTATTATTATTATTATTATTATTCTTCTGACCGTAAAAATTTACAACTCAAACTCCTCCTAGAGCTTTAACTCCACATACTCCAAACTCGGCACAGACACTCAAACTGATCTGACTCGCGTTGCTATATCTTTTCAGACTGATCCGACTTACGGTTTTCCTAAAAATGACGATCAAAACTCGAAAAAACTCATTCAAAAACTCCCATTGACTTACATTGGGGAGTTCTAAAAAATTCAAACCGACAAAATTTAAATCAAAATACCTTGAAGACTAAACCAAACTGCCATTCTATATACTATATGAGCCATTGAGACTCATTTAAACTAATAAACTCTAAACTCATACACTTATAAACTAATTAACTTATAAACTTATGAATTCATAGACTTATGAACTCTTAAACTCATAAATTAATAAACTCTGAACTCTTAAACTCATTTAAACTTATAAACTTTAAACTCATTAAAACTTATAAACTCTAAACTCATTTAAAACATAAACTCTAAACTCAAAAACTCTTACACTTATAAACTCATCAATTTATACACTTATAAACTCTAAACTCATAAACTCTGAGTGTGTGTGTGTGTGTGTGTGTGTGTGTGTGTGTGTGTGTGTGTGTGTGTGTGTGTGTGTGTGTGTGTGTGTGAACACACACACACACACACACACACTAAACTCATTTAAACTTAAACTCTAAACTCATTTAAACTTATAAACTCAAAACTCAAAAACTCGTAAACTACTTTAAACTTCAAACCACTTCTTAAGTTTAAAGCTTCCAGCTCCCAAGCAACTCCATAGCAACCAAACTTGAGTACCCTAGCAACCGTTTTGCAAGACCTATATCTCTGTATCAGAACATCGTATAGAGATGAGGTTTGGCTCTTTTGACTCATGCTAGCAAACAGCACTTCCAACATGCTACACATGCTAGCACTGAATAGCTACATGCTAATAACGATTAGTTAAGTGCTATATCATGCCAAGATCATGCTAAGAACTCTATAAAGACTCCATAGTAACCATCTGTGACAACTACCAACCACCTAGCAACACCATAGCAACCGCCTAGTAACCGCCTAGCAACACCATAGCAACCACCCAGAACACCCTAGCAACCGCCTAGCAACCACCCAGAATACCTTAGTAACCGCCTAGCAACACCATAGCAACCACCAAAACACCCTAGCAACCGCCTAGCAACACCCTAGCAACCACCTAGAATACCCTAGCAACCACCTAGCAACACCCTAGCAACCACCAAGCATACCCTAGCAGCTGCCTAGCAACACCATAGCAACCACCCAAACACCCTAGCAACCGCCTAGCAACATCATAGCAACCACCTAGAACACCCTAGCAACCGCCTAGCAACACCCTAACAACCCCCAGAATACCCTAGCAACCGCCTAGCAACAGCATAGCAACACCTAGCAACCAACCAGAATACCCTAGCAACTGCCTAGCAACACCATAGCAACCACCAAAACACCCTAGCAACCACCTAGCAACATCATAGCAACCACCTAGAACACCCTGGCAACCGCCTAGCAACACCCTAGCAACCCCCCATAATACCCTAGCAACAGCATAGCAACCACCAAAACACCATAGCAACCGCCTAGCAACAGCATAGCAACCACCAAAACACCCTAGCAACCGCCTAGCAACAGCATAGCAACCACCCAGAACACCCTAGCAACAGTATAGCAACCACCCAAAACACCCTAGTAACCGCCTAGCAACCACCCAGAATACCCTAGCAACCGCCTAGCAACAGCATAGCAACCACCCAGAACACCCTAGCAACCGCCTAGCAACCACCCAGAATACCTTAGCAACCGCCTAGCAACACCATAGCAACTACCCAGAACACCCTAGCAACCGCCTAACAACCACCCAGAACACCCTAGCAACCACCTAGCAACAGCATAACAACCACCCAGAACACCCTAGCAACCGCCTAGCAACACCATAGCAACCACTCAGAATACCCTAGCAACCGCCTAGCAACACCATAGCAACCACCCAGAACACCCTAGCAACCGCCTAGCAACACCATAGCGACCACCCATAACATCCTAGCAACCGCCTAGCAAAAAACGTTCTGGTCCGAACTTTCTCAAGCCAACTTCAAAGTTTGTCTCGACGAACTTTTGCATCTAGTTATTATTATTATTCTGACCCTAAAAATTTACAACTCAAACTCCTCCTAGAGCTTTAACTCCACATACTCCAAACTCGGCACAGACACTCAAACTGATCTGGCTCGCGTTGCTATATCTTTTCAGACTGATCGGACTTACGGTTTTCCTAAAAATGACGATCAAAACTCGAAAAAACTCATTCAAAAACTCCCATTGACTTACATTGGGGAGTTCTAAAAAATTCAAACCGACAAAATTTAAATCTAAACACCTTGAAGACTAAACCAAACTGCCATTCTATATACTATATGAGCCATTGAGACTCATTTAAACTAATAAACTCTAAACTCATACACTTATAAACTAATTAACTTATAAACTCATGAATTCATAGACTTATGAACTCTTAAACTCATAAATTAATAAACTCTGAACTCTTAAACTCATTTAAACTTATAAACTCTAAACTCATTAAAACTTATAAACTCTAAACTCATTTAAAACGTATAAACTCTAAACTCAAAAACTCTTACACTTATAAACTCATCAATTTATACACTTATAAACTCTAAACTCATAAACTCTGAGTGTGTGTGTGTGTATGTGTGTGTGTGAACACACACACACACACACACACACTAAACTCATTTAAACTTAAACTCTAAACTCATTTAAACTTATAAACTCAAAACTCAAATTCTCGTAAACTACTTTAAACTTCAAACCACTTCTTAAGTTTAAAGCTTCCAGCTCCCAAGCAACTCCATAGCAACCAAACTTGAGTACCCTAGCAACCGTTTTGCAAGACCTATATCTCTGTATCAGAACATCGTATAGAGATGAGGTTTGGCTCTTTTGACTCATGCTAGCAAACAGCACTTCCAACATGCTACACATGCTAGCACTGAATAGCTACATGCTAATAACGAGTAGTTAAGTGCTATATCATGCCAAGATCATGCTAAGAACTCTATAAAGACTCCATAGTAACCATCTGTGACAACTACCAACCACCTAGCAACACCATAGCAACCGCCCAGAACACCCTAGCAACCGCCTAGTAACCGCCCAGAATACCTTAGCAACCGCCTAGCAACACCATAGCAACCACCCAGAACACCCTAGAAACCGCCTAGCAACCACTCAGAATACCCTAGCAACCGCCTAGCAACACCATAGCAACCACCCAGAACACCCTAGCAACTCCATAGCAACCACCCAGAATACCCTAGCAACCGCCTAGCAACACCATAGCAACCACCCAGAACACCCTAGCAACCACCCAGAACACCCTAGCAACAGCATAGCAACCACTCAGAACACCCTAGCAACCGCCTAGCAACCACCCAGAATACCTTAGCAACCGCCTAGAAACACCCTAGCAACCGCCTAGCAACCACTCAGAATACCCTAGCAACCGCCTAGCAACACCATAGCAACCACCCAGAACACCCTAGCAACCGCCTAGCAACCACCCAGAATACCCTAGCAACCACCTAGCAACACCATAGCAACCACCCAGAACACCCTAGCAACACCATAGCAACCACTCAGAACACCCTAGCAACCGCCTAGCAACCACCCAGAATACCTTAGCAACCGCCTAGCAACACCATATCAACCACCCAGAACACCCTAGCAACCGCCTAGCAACCACCAAGAATACCCTAGCAACCGCCTAGCAACACCATAGCAACCACCCAGAACACCCTAGCAACCGCCTAGCAACACCATAGCAACCACCCAGAACACCCTAGCAACCGCCTAGCAACCACCCAAAACACCCTAGCAACCGCCTAGCAACCACCCAGAATACCCTAGCAACCGCCTAGAAACAGCATAGCAACCACCCAAAAGACCCTAGCAACCGCCTAGCAACCACCCAAAAGACCCTAGCAACCGCCTAGCAAAAAGCGTTCTGGTCCAAACTTTCTCAAGCCAACTTAAAGTTTGTCTCGACGAACTTTTGCATCTAGTTATTATTATTCTTCTGACCGTAAAAATTTACAACTCAAACTCCTCCTAGAGCTTTAACTCTACATACTCCAAATTCGGCTCAGACACTCAAATTGATCTGACTCGCGTTGCTATATCTTTTCAGACTGATCGGACTTACGGTTTTCCTAAAAATGACGATCAAAACTCGGAAAAACTCATTCAAAAACTCCCATTGACTTACATTGGGGAGTTCTAAAAAATTCAAATTTAGATTCAAACTGACCAACCGACGAAAATTCAAATCAAAATACCTTGAAGACTAAACCAAACTGCCGTTCTATATACTATATGAGCCATTGAGACTCATTTAAACTAATGCACTCTAAACTCATACACTTATAAACTAATTAACTTATAAACTCATGAATTCATAGACTTATGAACTCTAAAACTCATAAATTAATAAACTCTGAACTCTTAAACTCATTTAAATTTATAAACTCAAAACTCATTTAAACTTATAAACTAAACTCAAAAACTTGTACACTTATAAACTCATCCATTTATACACTTATAAACTTTAAACTCATAAACTCTGAGTGTGTGTGTGTGTGTGTGTGTGTACACACACACACACACACACACTAAACTCATTTAAACTTATAAACTCAAAACTCAAAAACTCGTAAACTACTTTAAACTTCAAACCACTTTAAACTTATTAAGTTTAAAGCTTCCAGCTCCCAAGCAACTCCATAGCAACCAAACTTGAGTACCCTAGCAACCGTTTTGCAAGACCTATATCTCTGCATCAGAACATCGTATAGAGATGAGGTTTGGCTCTTTTGACTCATGCTAGCAAACAGCACTTCCAACATGCTACACATGCTAGCAGTGAATAGCTACATGCTAATAGCGATTAGTTAAGTGCTAAATCATGCCAAGATCATGCTAAGAACTCTATAAAAACTCCATAGTAACCATCTGTGACAACTACCAACCACCTAGTAACACCATAGCAACAGCCCAGAACACCCTAGCAACCACCTAGCAACCACCCAGAATACCTTAGCAACCGCCTTGCAACACCATAGCAACCACCCAGAACACCCTAGAAACCACCTAGCAACCACCCAGAATACCTTAGTAACCGCCTAGCAACACCATAGCAACCACCAAAACACCCTAGCAACACCATAGCAACACCCTAGCAACCACCTAGAATACCCTAGCAACCACCTAGCAACACCCTAGCAACCACCCATTATACCCTAGCAACTGCCTAGCAACACCATAGCAACCACCCGGAACACCCTAGCAACCCCCTAGCAACATCATAGCAACCACCTAGAACACCCTAGCAACACCCTAACAACTGCCTAGCAACAGCATAGCAACACCTAGCAACACCCTAGCAACCAACCAGAATACCCTAGCAACTGCCTAGCAACACCATAGCAACCACCAAAACACCATAGCAACCGCCTAGCAACATCATAGCAACCACCTAGAGCACCCTGGCAACCGCCTAGCAACACCCTAGCAACCCCCCATAATACCCTAGCAACAGCATAGCAACCACCAAAACACCCTAGCAACCGCCTAGCAACAGCATAGCAACCACCAAAACACCCTAGCAACCGCCTAGCAACAGCATAGCAACCACCCAGAACACCCTAGCAACAGCATAGCAACCACCCAAAACACCCTAGCAACCGCCTAGCAACCACCCAAAACACCCTAGCAACCGCCTAGCAACCACCCAGAATACCCTAGCAACCGCCTAGCAACACCATAGCAACCACCCAGAACACCCTAGCAACCGCCTAGCAACACCATAGCAACCACCCAGAAAACCCTAGCAATCGCCTAGCAACACCATAGCAACCACCCAGAAAACCCTAGCAACCGCCTAGCAACCCCCAGAATACCCTAGCAACCGCCTAGCAATAGCATAGCAACGCCTAGCAACACCCTGGCAACCACTCAGAATACCCTAGCAACCACCTAGCAACACCCTAGCAACCACCCAGAATACCCTAGCAACTGCCTAGCAACACCATAGCAAACACCAAAACACCCTAGCAACCGCCTAGCAACATCATAGCAACCACCCAGAACACCCTAGCAACCACCTAACAACACCCTAGCAACCCCCAGAATACCCTAGCAACCGCCTAGCAACAGCATAGCAACCACCAAAACACCCTAGCAACCGCCTAGCAACACCCTAGCAACCCCCAGAATACCCTAGCAACCGCCTAGCAACAGCATAGCAACCACCAAAACACCCTAGCAACCACCTAGCAACAGCATAGCAACCACCCAGAACACCCTAGCAACCGCCTAGCAACACCATAGCAACCACCCAGAACACCCTAGCAACCGCCTAGCAACCACCCAAAATACCCTAGCAACCGCTTAGCAACACCAAAGCAACCACCCAGAATACCCTAGCAACCGCCCAGCAACACCAAAGCGACCACCCATAACATCCTAGCAACCGCCTAGCAAAAAACGTTCTGGTCCAAACTTTCTCAAGCCAACTTCAAAGTTTGTCTCAACGAACTTTTGCATCTAGTTAGTGGTGCTTTTTTGAAAGCATCACTATTGTTATTGCTCATACTTATTATTATTCTTCTTTTTATTATTCTGGACAAAAGTTTGGCGCGTAATGCGCCCCGCACCGTTTGTCACAGACCCCTGAGTGAGGTGTCAAATCGACCGGCTCATTGAGGAGAGGTGTGCTATGACTTTTCTAAGCGATCGGGTGTGCGATGTTCGAAAAAGCGGCCAAAAAAGTCCCCATTGACTTTACATTGGGAGTTCTAAAAACATTTGAATCCCAACCGACGTTTTCACACACACAGACTCCAAAGGGCCTGACACCCCTGCGTCTCTCCCTCTCTCTCTCCCTCTGAGGATTTATATTATCAAGCAGTCAATAAGTAATGGCCTAAAATCTTCATAGCCACACCCTAGCAACCAGTTTCAGCACCCTAGCAACCACTAAGAGCTCCCTAGCAACCACCCTAAACCAAAAAAAAACATTTTTTTTATTTTTTTTATTTTTTAAAGCAATTTTACTCTCATGGACTTGCGATATCGCTCCATGCTAGTGCCTATTCGGCCATAGGCACGAGGCCGCAGGCCGAGTGCCGTACTGAAGGCACTCGAAATTAAAGATTTTAAGAACTCTATAAAAACTCCATAGTAACCATATTTGACAACTACCAACCACCTAGTAACACCATAGCAACTACCAAAAATACCTTAGCAACCACCCTGAACACCCTAGCAATGTCTAGAAATGCTCTAGTAACCACCAAAAAACTCTAGCAACCACCCAGAACACCCTAGCAACTGCCTAGCAACCACCCAGAACACTTAGCAACTACCTAGTAACCACCCAGAACACCTAGCAACTGCCTAGCAACCACCCAGAACACCCTAGCAACTGCATAGCAACGCCCTAGCATCCATCCAGAATACCATAGCAACTGCCTAGCAACCCCATCGCAACCACCCAGAACACCCTAGCAACCACCTAGCAACGCCCTAGCAACCACCAAGAATACCCTAGCAACTGCCTAGCAACCACCCAGAACACCTAGCAACTGCCTAGCAACCACCCAGAACACCCTAGCAACTGCCTAGCAACGCCCTAGCAACCACCCAGAACACCCTAGCAACCGCCTATTAACACCATAGCAACCACCCAGAATACCCTAGCAACCGCCTAGCAACACCATAGCAACCACCCAGAACAGCCTAGCAACCATCCAGAATACCATAGCAACAGCCTAGCAACACCATAGCAACCACCAAGAATACCCTAGCAACCGCCAAGAATACCCTAGCAACCGCCTAGCAACCACCCAGAATATGCTAGCAACCGCCTAGCAACACCATAGCAACCACCCAGAATACCCTAGCAACCGCCTAGCAACCACCCAGAATACTCTAGCAACCACCTAGCAACACCATAGCAACCACCCAGAACACCCTAGCAACTGCCTAGCAACGCCCTAGCAACCACCCAGAATACCCTAGCAACTGCCTAGCAACACCATAGCAACCACCCAGAATACCCTAGCAACTGCCTAGCAACGCCCTAGCAACCACCCAGAACACCCTAGCAACTGCCTAGAAGTGCCCTAGCAACCACCCAGAATACCCTAGCAACCGCCTAGCAACACCATAGCAACCACCCAGAATACCCTAGCAACCGCCTAGCAACGCCCTAGCAACCACCCAGAATACCCTAGCAACCACCTAGCAACAACATAGCAACCACCCAGAATACCCTAGCAACCGACTAGCAAGTCCATAGCAACCACCCAGAACACCCTAGCAACTGCCTAGCAACACCCTAGCAACCACCCAGAATACCCTAGCAACTGCCTAGCAACTGCCTAGCAACACCATAGCAACCACCCAGAACACCATAGCAACTGCCTAGCAACGCCCTACAACCACCCAGAATACCCTAGCAACCGCCTAGCAACACCATAGCAACCACCCAGAATACCCTAGCAACTGCCTAGCAATGCCTTAGCAACCACCAAGAATACCTTAGCAACACCATAGCAACCACCCAGAACACCCTAGCAACTGCCTAGCAACACCATAGCAACCACCCAGAATACCCTAGCAACGCCCTAGCAACCACCCAGAATACCCTAGCAACCGCCTAGCAACACCATAGCAACCACCCAGAATACCCTAGCAACCGCCTAGCAACACCATAGCAACCACCCAGAACAGCCTAGCAACGGCCTAGCAAACCACCAATAATACCCTAGCAACCGCCTAGCAACCACCCAGAATACCCTAGCAACCGCCTAGCAACGCCCTGGCAACCGTTTAGAGCCACCTAACAACCATATTGCAACATATAGAAGCCATATTTCAGCTCCACAACATCGTACAGACATGGTTGTTGGCTCGTATGCAATCATGTACAAGACCCTAGCAACCGAGTGGAGAGTTTTACCACTGCAAGCACCACTTCACATTTTCTTTAGGAAATGTACATTCTAGTTATTATTATTCTTCTGACCGTAAAAATTTACAACTCAAACTCCTCCTAGAGCTTTAACTCTACATACTCCAAATTCGGCTCAGACACTCAAACTGATCTGACTCGCGTTGCTATATCTTTTCAGACTGATCGGACTTACGGTTTTCCTAAAAATGACGATCAAAACTCGGAAAAACTCATTCAAAAACTCCCATTGACTTACATTGGGGAGTTCTAAAAAATTCAAATTTAGATTCAAACTGACCAACCGACGAAAATTCTAATCAAAATACCTTGAAGACTAAACCAAACTGCCGTTCTATATACTATATGAGCCATTGAGACTCATTTAAACTAATGCACTCTAAACTCATACACTTATAAACTAATTAACTTATAAACTCATGAATTCATAGACTTATGAACTCTAAAACTCATAAATTAATAAACTCTGAACTCTTAAACTCATTTAAATTTATAAACTCAAAACTCATTTAAACTTATAAACTAAACTCAAAAACTTGTACACTTATAAACTCATCCATTTATACACTTATAAACTCTAAACTCATAAACTCTGAGTGTGTGTGTGTGTGTGTGTGTGTGTGTGTGTGTACACTGTCACGACCGGCTCGAAGCCGTGGCAAATGAAATGGAGGACATAGTGATTGGTTTGCAAAAATAAAGATTTATTAACATAAATAGAAAAATATAAGCAAGAAAACATGGTCATCTGTAATGTCTGTTAGGTGCATGAATGTAAAGGTATCAATCACAGAAAACGAAATACTAAACCAAATAACAAAAGCAAGTTTAACCCTAAAACAAACCCAAGCCAACTCAAAGTAACACGGAGAAAGACCTCTCTCTCAACACTAGCCAGCCTAAACTTTTATAGAGGGATGAACAGGTGGACATCGTTCCCTTGATGAGTCTCCTAGCCACACCCACCAACCGGCCATAGCGGGGAAGAGTAGAGACTCGTCACACACTCCCCCTAAAAAGAAGAGCAAAGAGTTTTAGAACACTTCCAAAACCCAAACCAAAACCCCACCACTTCTAAATTCAAACAGTCCAAGTAAGCGAACTTGGTCCAACTCCAAATTTTCCCCAGTCTTGTTATATCTCCAAGTCCTTCCAGCAACCACGGCGCCTAGGAAGCAAATCAAGAAAAGAACAGAGACAGGAAAATAGAAGAAATCCCATAACACTAGACCAGGGGTGGGCAAACTACGGCCCGCGGGCCACATGCGGCCCGTTAGGCTGTTTAATCCGGCCCGCCGAGTATTTAAAAAAATTGTCTTAAGATCGCATTAATTTTGCCTTTTTTCTTGCAATACTTTGCGTTATATATTTATATATATATATATATATATTGCGTTGCATATATTTGACAATCGGAATATCAGATATTGCATGCCATAGCTAACAAATGTAAAAAAGGAAAAATGACATAAAAGCAGATCATCATTCATTCAGCGCTGTTGTGGCTGCGGTGTGTCACGTAACAAGCAATGACGCGTCACCATGGAAACCAAACAGACAGCGCCTTAAGCGCATAGACTTGTTGCACGTTAATGTTTTTTCCTATTTTGGAAACTCAATGAGAAAAAAAAATGTTTGGTAACCGCTTGCACACCTTAGTTTTTCCTTTGATTTGTCTGCTATTTAGTTTCTTTGCTCCTCTGGATTTGTGGATGTATCCTGCCCGATTCCGTTTACCGACCTATCGTCAGGTGTCGTGCCGAAAATTGATTGCGCCCAGTCTCCTAACGTCTACAGCTGGATTAAACATAGATAACGTGCAAATAAATAACCATCAGTTTATGTCCGTGGTAATAGCAAAGGTATGTCTGTGTGATACTTTAACGTTTCTTTTAACATAATAATAACAATTGTGGCCAAATAAGCGTTTGCAGTTTATAGCTTAATCAGGTATGACATTTACATTATAGGAAATAATAGAAGCCTGTTGTTGCCGATGGAATACGTGTTTGTATCTGGAAAACGGACTGTAGCCTATAATAACATGACTTAGCCTACCGCTAAGCTATATATAAAATAAAGACATGATCTCTTTTGCAAATATCCGTATGACTCTGCATTATTTTACCTGCTGTGTACCAACCAATCCAGCCCTTTTTACCTGTTAAAATACCTTCAAATGTCGAAAACAACCCATAAAATACAGTATTCTACTTATAACAAAATGATTGAAGCCTCTACTTATTGCAATAAATAATGCAATCAATTTTCGGCAGACCATCACTTTTCGGCACGACACCGGCTTTTGACTTCGCTCCCCTGTCTGCCATACAGAACCCGTTTTTTTTTTTTTTTCATTAAATGTTCTGATCTCCCTTTGCCTTTTATGTTTTATTTTATTATTCTTAAAATAAATTTGTATATTCGTTTATTTCCACAAATATATGACTTTTGGAAGTGCAAATTGCCATTCAGTTTTAATAAAGTTGAATTAACGTAACCTGTAATTTTTACTCTTCTAAGTGTACACTTGCAGATGTTTTGTTTCTAATTTACTGTTAGGCCATTAAATAATAATAAGGATAAACAATATTTAAAAAGTATAGGCTATAATTATCTAACATCTTTAAAAATTAACATCAAAACATAACATCCTAAATGGGGGATATCTACCATAAAAAAAATTATTGTCAGAATGTCGTCTCTCAGTTGTTGAATTTCGCACAGACATTGCCACAACATTGTCTGTTTGCTTAGCCCGATCTTATGAAAGTGCGAATACCACGAATTGTATTTGTAGTGCATAATATGTTTTCGCGTGCATATGATATGCACTTTATGGCGTGAAATAGGCACGCACTCCACACCCCTAATCCTAACCAAGGGGTTTACAGTGTGTAGCATGCACGCAAAAAAAAAAAAAAAGATTTTTGGGCCGGCTACTGCTACTGGGCCGGCCCTCTGTCAAATTTTTAAAACCCAGTGTGGCCCTTGAGCCAAAAAGTTTGCCCACCCCTGCACTAGACGATATAAATACGAGATAAGGCATCAGCAGTTGTATTCTCTGAGCCTTTAATATGGTGGATATCTAACAGGTATCCCTGTAAAAATAAGCACCACCTCATTAACCTCTGGTTTGGGTTCTGCAACGAATGAAGAAAAACTAAAGGGTTGTGATCAGTAAAAACTACCAGAGGTCCCTCAGACGAACCCACATACACCTCAAAATGTTGCAAAGCCCAGATCAGAGCAAGCGCCTCCTTTTCTATCACAGAGTAATTAAGTTGATAAGGATTGAACTTTTTAGAAAAGAATCCAACTGGATGATCAATTCCATCCTCATAAGTCTGTAACAGAACGGCACCAGCACCCACATTGCTGGCATCCACTTGCAACCGAAATGCTTGGTCAAACTTTGGCGCTTTCAAAACAGGATCCTCTGTAAGAAGCAATTTTACCTTTTCAAAGGCTTGCTGACAACCAGACGTCCAACAAAAGTCTACTCCTCCCCGCAATAAATTTGTCAGGGGAGCCACCACTGTAGAAAAATTCCTGCAAAAACAACGATAAAACCCTACCATTCCAAGAAATCGCATAAGTTCTTTCTTGGTGGCAGGTGTTGGGTAGTTATCAATCGTTTCTACTTTCGCGCGGACAGGGCGCACTTGGCCTTGCCCCACCACTTTCCCCAAGTAGACTACTGTGGCCTTGGCGAACTCACATTTTAACAAATTAACGGTCAAATTCGCCTCCACAAATCGATCAAATAGTGCTCTAATTTGAACAATATGTTCTTCCCAAGTTCGACTATACACAACGACGTCATCTAAGTACACAGCGCAACCCTTTAAACCACAAATAACTCGATTCATTAAACGCTGGAAAGTTGCGGGAGCATTACGCAACCCGAAACTCATAACGTTGTACGAAAATAATCCAGACGGTATAATAAAAGCAGAAATTTCTTGAGCTCTTTCAGTTAAAGGCACTTGCCAGTAACCTTTTAGTAAATCAAACTTACTAACAAATTTAGAGTTTCCCACTTGATCAATACAGTCCTCAATTCGAGGCAATGGAAATGAATCGGGTTTTGTTACAGCATTTACCTTTCGGTAATCAGTACAAAATCTGAACGATCCATCAGATTTACTCACTAGCAATGATGGAGAAGCCCAGCTAGAAAAAGAGGGTTTAGCGATATCATTTTCCAACATATAATCAACTTCATTTTCTAATTGTTGTTTTTTACTCGCAGATACTCGATAATAGCGTTGATGAATTGGAGCCGAATCTCCCACATCAATATCGTGTTCAATAAGACTTGTACGAGATGGAGTATCGGGAAACAGTGTAATATATTCAAAAATCAAATTAATCAAATCAGTACGCTGCACCTCCGTTAAATGACTAAATCGATTGTGCAAAGAGCTTAACACTTCTGAATTATGTAAATGACCCTGAAGGACAGAATCTCCAGGATCAATCTCATCCTGATCCCCGCCTAACAGAATTGAAGTGGTTGACAATTCAGGATCACCAGAAGCAAAAGAACCTGTAACCAGAACAGGTTTAATGCCAGAATTAGGCATAACAACGTTGTCTTGATTTATTTTAGCGTCAACAAAATCTTCAGAACCATAGAAAGGCTTTAGCAAATTTACATGACATAACCTCGTCTTCTTTTTTCGATCTGGCGTATTAATCAAATAGTTAAGATCAGAAATTTGACGAGCCACAGTATATGGACCTACAAACTTGGCCTGAAATGGTGATCCCACAATAGGCAACAGAGCAAGAACTTGATCACCCAATTGAAAGGAACGCAATTCTGTACGACGATCAAAAAGTCGTTTCATCCGATCTTGTGCTCTGCTCAAAGATCCCTTTGCCAGTTGGCACGCTTCAAAAATTCGTCTGCGAAAATCACTCACATATGATAGAACATTTTTTGGTGGATCAACTTTTTTCCAATCTGCAGACAAAACAGATAATGGACCACGCACCTCATGCCCAAAAACGAGGTCATTCGGACTAAATCCAGTACTCTCCTGAGCAGCTTCTCGAGCAGACATCATTAACCAGGGTAACCCAGCTTCCCAATCTTTATTCATCTGAACACAGTAAGATCTCAATAAAGACTTTAAAGTTTGGTGAAATCTTTCCAGTGCTCCCTGACTTTGGGCGTGATAAGCACTGGAAAGATTATGTTGAATATGAAGCTGTTTCAAAACTTGACCAAACAAATTTGAAGTAAAATTACTCCCCTGGTCAGACTGAATAATTCGTGGTATTCCGAAGACTGATATGAACTGAGTCAGTGCTTTTAAAACTAACTTTGCAGTTAGAGAACGTAACGGGTACACAGCTGGATATCTAGTCACTTGGCACATAACAGTAAGCAAATATTCATTCCCCGCCTTTGACCGAGGTAATGGCCCCACACAGTCCACAATAAGATGTTCAAAGGGTTGACTAACAGCAGGAATTGGATACAGGGGGGCAGGTTTCATTGACTGGTTTGGCTTTCCAGTGAGTTGACATGTTTGACAAGATTTAATATACTTCGATATATCACGCTTCAACTTTGGCCAAAAGAAATGTTTCAAAAGCAACCTGTACGTCTTTTTCACCCCCAGATGTCCAGATGTGTCATGTGCCGTTTTTAAAACAAGTTGACGGAGAGACTGAGGCACTACAATTTGGAAAACAGGATCACCAATTACAAATTCTCCATGCGGCACCCACTTTCGGACTAACACATCTCCCTCTAGATAATATCCAGAAGGAAGATTTACGATTGTATCATGAGAGACAACTCGATCAAACAATTCAACAAGTGTAACGTCAGCCTTTTGTTCCTTAATCAAGTCATCACGTGACACAGACAAGACGGAAGGGATTTCTAGAGGTGCACTCAAAATCTCTCTAGTTTCAGATTTATCAACAGCTGGTATTTTACTCATAGATCTTGTTATCACGCATGACGGAAACCCATTCAAAGAACAGGAAGAATTCTCATCACTTGCGTCAAAAGTCGACACAGATGGTGTGACCACCAAATTCGGTGAAACATTCCGCCAAACTCGTTCACCAGCCAAATCATTTCCCAGGATTACCTGTACTCCGTCCACAGGCAAGCAGGAACGCACAGCAACCTCCACTTCTCCCTGGATCAAATCAGAATGCAAAATGATTTTATGTAAGGGAACGGACATCACATTCAAACCAATACCCCTAATCAACACATTGTTCCCAGTATACGAATCATTTGAAAAAGATAGAATAGACTCTAGGACAAATGTTTCTGATGATCCAGTGTCACGAAGAATTTTGACCGGTACATCTTCTGTAGAATTTACCAATCTAACAGAACCATCTGTAACAAATGGAGAAAATGTTGAAACACGTGACGAGGAACTCCCCGGTACATTTACTTCAGAGGCAGTCACTGCCAGAACAACAGCCTTCACCGAAGACGATTTAGATTTCAACAAAGGACACTCATTCTTCCAGTGACCAAACTCATGACAATAATTACAGATGTTTTCTCTGTCTTTTACTCCAACAAATGTAAGACGCTGTTTGTCAGGTATATCACCCAAAGTTCTCGGAGATCTACTAAAATCATGCCACAACTCTCTCTTAACATTTTCTCCAGCATTTTTGTAGCCGGAAGAGATTTTATGAATCAGAGAAAATTCATCAGCCATAACAGCCCCCTCATATGCGGTGTCAGGTTTACGCTCACTAATATAAGTTACTACACGTTGCGACACAGAGTTTTTAAACTGTTCAAGCAAGATCAACTCCTTCAAATCGTCTAACGTTTTAACGTCAGAAGCTGCACACCAACGATTGAAGTGAACTGAAATATCATGTACAAACTCAACATGCGTTTGACTATCAGTTTTCTTCCAGGACCTAAATTTTTGTCTATAGGCCTCTGGGACCAACTCGTATGCCCTTAATACTGCATTCTTAACAGTCAAATACTCCTTAGCATCTGCTACACTAAGAGACAAATATGCTTCTTGAGCTTTTCCTGTAAAAACAGACTGTAACATAAGCGTACGTTCCTCATCTGGCCAATTTCGCGTTTCTGCCACGCGTTCAAACAACAAAAAGAAGCGTTCAACATCTTTCTCGTCAAATCTAGGGATCAATCTCATATTAGCCACTACATCAAATTTACACAAAGCCAAATCGCGTTCTACACCTCCCATTGAATTAAGTTTACCTTCTTTTATCAGATCTAAACGGTAACGTTCAAGATCAAGCTGTTGTTGTTGTAACTGTAGCTTATTACTATTAAACACGATTTTGTGCTTCTACCATTTCTCTTTTTATTTCCGTTTGAATTAACAACAATTGTTTTTGTTCTTCAAATGTTAGATGAGACATTGATGCTGCACTAACAAAAGCTGAAACATCTTCCAAAGATTGAGACTCCAAAACTCTGCGTTCAGATAACTCAGTCTTAATCATAATTTTAATACTATCTTTTAAACGTTTATCTTGACTTGACAAACTAATTTTGTAATACGTTGCAAGTTCTACTAGTTGATCTTTAGAAAAATCATCCAACAGATCTTCAGACGGAGCACTAATAAAATCCTCAATCTTTGAATCCATGGTGAACAACAAGAGTAAGCTACGACTACTTAATTTCCAAATATATATATATCTGAGGGGTCGCAATTGGATAAACAATTCCCTCTAACTAAATTCCCAAACTATCTAAACTTATCCCTAATCTTCGTACAGTTACTTGCAGCGGGTTTTTATACACTGCAAACCAGTGTTTGAAATGGCGACCGATTAACAAGTCACCATTACAAAACACGGACGTGTTCCCGAGACAACTGCTCTAGCTGCTTTCACCATACAAACATAACAAACTAAAATAAAAAAAGTTCGGAGCATCCCGTTAAGGATACCCCGCTAAACCTAAACAGGGAAAAGCATATCCAACAAGAAACCTCCCCTCAAACATACAAACAGTAGTCAACACTTACCAATGCCAATCTCCCGTGAAGTAGACCAACCCAATCACTATAATCCTCCACGAAATTTCAAAACTCAGTATTCAACGAACATTACTAAGAAAAAATACATATTTAACGAATCAATCATCAGATTAACGAAATCAACTCTTTAACCAAACAAATTTAACAAAACTTATGGACGAGCCCCCACATTTGTCACGACCGGCTCGAAGCCGTGGCAAATGAAATGGAGGACATAGTGATTGGTTTGCAAAAATAAAGATTTATTAACATAAATAGAAAAATATAAGCAAGAAAACATGGTCATCTGTAATGTCTGTTAGGTGCATGAATGTAAAGGTATCAATCACAGAAAACGAAATACTAAACCAAATAACAAAAGCAAGTTTAACCCTAAAACAAACCCGAGCCAACTCAAAGTAACGCGGAGAAAGACCTCTCTCTCAACACTAGCCAGCCTAAACTTTTATAGAGGGATGAACAGGTGGACATCGTTCCCTTGATGAGTCTCCTAGCCACACCCACCAACCGGCCATAGCGGGGAAGAGTAGAGACTCGTCACAACACACACACACACACACACACACACTCTAAACTCATTTAAACTTATACTCAAAACTCAAAAACTCGTAAACTACTTTAAACTTCAAACCACTTTTAACTTAAGTTTAAAGCTTCCAGCTCCCAAGCAACTCCATAGCAACCAAACTTGAGTACCCTAGCAACCGTTTTGCAAGACCTATATCTCTGCATCAGAACATCGTATAGAGATGAGGTTTGGCTCTTTTGACTCATGCTAGCAAACAGCACTTCCAACATGCTACACATGCTAGCAGTGAATAGCTACATGCTAATAGCGATTAGTTAAGTGCTAAATCATGCCAAGATCATGCTAAGAACTCTATAAAAACTCCATAGTAACCATCTGTGACAACTACCAACCACCTAGTAACACCATAGCAACAGCCCAGAACACCCTAGCAACCACCTAGCAACCACCAAAACACCCTAGCAACCGCCTAGCAACACCCTAGCAACCACCTAGAATACCCTAGCAACCACCTAGCAACACCCTAGCAACCACCCAGCATACCCTAGCAACTGCCTAGCAACACCATAGCAACCACCCAGAACACCCTAGCAACCGCCTAGCAACATCATAGCAACCACCTAGAACACCCTAGCAACCGCCTAGCAACACCCTAACAACCCCCAGAATACCCTAGCAACCGCCTAGCAACAGCATAGCAACCACCAAAACACCCTAGCAACCAACCAGAATACCCTAGCAACTGCCTAGCAACACCATAGCAACCACCAAAACACCCTAGCAACCGCCTAGCAACACCCATAATACCCTAGCAACAGCATAGCAACCACCAAAACACCCTAGCAACCGCCTAGCAACCCCCATAATACCCTAGCAACAGCATAGCAACCACCAAAACACCCTAGCAACCGCCTAGCAACAGCATAGCAACCACCAAAACACCCTAGCAACCGCCTAGCAACAGCATAGCAACCACCAGCATAGCAACCACCCAGAACACCCTAGCAACAGCATAGCAACCACCCAAAACACCCTAGCAACCGCCTAGCAACCACCCAGAATACCCTAGCAACCGCCTAGCAACATCATAGCAACCACCCAGAACACCCTAGCGACCGCCTAGCAACCACCCGGAATACCCTAGCAACCGCCTAGCAACACCATAGCAACCACCCAGAACACCCTAGCAACCGCCTAGCAACCACCCAGAATACCTTAGCAACCGCCTAGCAACACCATAGCAACTACCCAGAACACCCTAGCAACCGCCTAACAACCACCCAGAACACCCTAGCAACCGCCTAGCAACACCATAACAACCACCCAGAACACCCTAGCAACCGCCTAGCAACACCATAGCAACCACCCAGAATACCCTAGCAACTGCCTAGCAACCACCCAGAATACCTTAGCAACCGCCTAGCAACACCATAGCAACCACCCAGAACACCCTAGCAACCGCCTAGCAACACCATAGCAACCACACAGAACACCCTAGCAATCGCCTAGCAACCACCCAGAATACCCTAGCAACCGCCTAGCAACCGCCTAGCAACCACCCAGAACACCCTAGCAACCGCCTAGCAAAAAACGTTCTGGTCCAAACTTTCTCAAGCCAACTTAAAGTTTGTCTCGACGAACTTTTGCATCTAGTTAAGTTGGCTTGAGAGAGCCAACTTACTGAAATCCTATTTAAACTTATTATTATTATTATTCTTCTGAGCGCAAAAATTTACAACTCAAACTCCTCCTAGAGCTTTAACTCCACATACTCCAAACTCGGCACAGACACTCAAACTGATCTGACTCGGTGTTCTATATCTTTTCAGACTGATCGGACTTACGGTTTTCCTAAAAATGACGATCAAAACTCGAAAAAACTCATTCAAAAACTCCCATTGACTTACATTGGGAGTTCTAAAAAATTCAAACTGACGAAAATTCAAATCAAAATACCTTGAAGACTAAACCAAACTGCCGTTCTATATACTATATGAGCCATTGAGACTCATTTAAACTAATGAACTCTAAACTCAAAACGTGTGTGTGTGTGTGTGTGTGAGAGAGAGAGAGAGAGCTTGTGTCTATGTGTGAGTGTGTGAGTGTGTGTGTGTGTGTGTGTGTGTGTGTGTGTGTGTGTGTGTGTGTGTGTGTGTGTGTAAACTCAAAAACTCGTACACACTCATTTAAACTTATAAACTCTTAACTCAAAAACTTGTACACTTATAAACTCTAAACTCATATAAACTCTGAGTGTGTGTGTGTGTGTGTGTGTGTGTGTGTGTGTGTGTGTGTGTGTGAGAGAGAGAGAGAGTGTGTCTATGTGCGTGAGTGTGTGTGTGTGTGTGTGTGTGTGTGTGTGTGTGTGTTAATGAGCTTGTCTGTGTGTGTGTGAGAGAGAGTGAGAGTCTGTTCGTGCGTGCTTGTGTGTGTGTGTGTGTGTGTGTATGTCGAAAATTTAAATCTAAACACCTTGAAGACTAAACCAAACTGCCGTTCTATATGCTATATGAGCCATTGAGACTCATTTAAACTAATAAACTCTAAACTCATACACAAGTTATAATTAGAATAAGTGTATGAGATTAACTAATTAACTTATAAACTCATGAATTCATAGACTTATAAACTATTAAACTCATAGATTAATAAACTCTGAACTCTTAAACTCATTTAAACTTATAAACTCTAAACTCATTTAAACTTATAAACTCAAAATTAAAAAACTCATACACTTATAAACTCTAAATTCATAAACTCTTGAGTGTGTGTGTGTGTGTGTGTGTCTGAGTGAGTGTGTGAGCGAGTTAGTGTGTGTGTGTATGTGTGTGTGTGTGTGTGTGTGTGTGTGTGTGTGTGTGTGTGTGTGTGTGTGTGTGTTTATCTATCTATTAACTTATCTGTCATAAACTTCAAACTACTGTAAACTACTTTAAACTTCAAACCACTTTAAACTTCTTAAGTTTAAAGCTCCCAGCTCCCAAGCAACTCCATAGCAACCAAACTTGAGTACCCTAGCAACCGTTTTGCAAGACCTATATTTCTGTATCAGAACATCGTATAGAGATTAGGTTTGGCTCTTTTGACTCATGCTAGCAAACAGCACTTCCAACATGCTACACATGCTAGCAGTGGATAGCTACATGCTAATAGCGATTAGTTAAGTGCTAAATCATGCCAAGATCATGCAAACAACTATATCAAAACTCCATAGTAACCATCTGTGACAACTACCAACCACCTAGCAACACCATAGCAACCACCCAGAACACCCTAGCAACCGCCTAGCAACCACCCAGAACACCCTAGCAACTGCCTAGCAACACCATAGCAACCACCCAGAACACCCTAGCAACTGCCTAGCAACCACCCAGAATACCCTAGCAACCACCTAGCAACCGCCTAGCAACCACCCAGAATACCTTAGCAACCGCCTAGCAACACCATAGCAACCACCCAGAACACCCTAGCAACCGCCTAGCAACACCATAGCAACCACCCAGAACACCCTAGCAACTGCCTAGCAACCACCCAGAATACCCTAGCAACCACCTAGCAACCGCCTAGCAACCACCCAGAATACCTTAGCAACCGCCTAGCAACACCATAGCAACCACCCAGAACATCCTAGCAACCGCCTAACAACACCCTAGCAACTTTAAGCTAATTTAAACTTCAAACTAATTTAAACTTTAAACTACTTTAAACTTCAAACTAATTTAAACTTTAAACTACATTAAACTTTAAACTAATTTAAACTTTAAACTAATTTAAACTTTAAGCTAATTTAAACTTCAAACTAATTTAAACTTTAAGCTAATTTAAACTTCAAACTAATTTAAACTTTAAACTGCTTTAAACTTTAAACTAATTTAAACTCCAAACTATTTTAAACTTCTTCAAACTTTCTGGTCCAAACTTTCTCAAGCCAACTTAAAGTTTGTCTCGACGAACTTTTGCATCTAGTTATTATTATTAAGTTGGCTTGAGAGAGCCAACATATTGAAATCCTATTTAAACTTATTATTATTATTATTATTATTATTATTATTATTATTATTATTCTGACCGTAAAAATTTACAACTCAAACTCCTCCTAGAGCTTTAACTCCACATACTCCAAACTCGGCACAGACACTCAAACTGATCTGACTCGCGTTGCTATATCTTTTCAGACTGATCCGACTTACGGTTTTCCTAAAAATGACGATCAAAACTCGAAAAAACTCATTCAAAAACTCCCATTGACTTACATTGGGGAGTTCTAAAAAATTCAAACCGACAAAATTTAAATCAAAATACCTTGAAGACTAAACCAAACTGCCATTCTATA